>NC_061814.1:37953152-38328152 GCF_021462225.1 Girardinichthys multiradiatus | reverse complement strand
ACATTTATCCCACATTAACAAATAACTTTTTACCAAAAATATGAAGGGGTTTTAGGGCCATTGTAGATTTCATCACAAATATCTGACTTTATAACCTCAGAAAACGTAAGAGTTTAAGTTTTCTGAGGACTGCCGAAGAGCTGAGCAAAGTACTCTGTGGCAGTTAAAGTCCCATTAGTGTTTAGTAAACTCCATAAGTTTACATTTGTGTTGGTAGGACAAAAGTGACCAATAACCCCGTAAAATGTACTGCATATTATGTCTGATGGTTGTACAAATTTGGTGTTACTCTTTGTTGCAGTTCTCTAACAGTGACTTTCACAGAAATCCTTTTATCTTTCAATATCCTCCTCGCTGTGTGTGATGGTATAAACTTGCCTTAGTTACAGTTCCAGTTGCCTAAACTTATAAAAACATAGAAATTATTGCTCTTAATTCCGATATGATGAGTTTTATTTTCTTGTTGCCATTTTCAGACTTATGAAGATCAACACACGTCCTTAACACATGCCTTACATGAAACTTGAAGAACTTGACATTTTTCCCATTTTAAAGAGTAACTAGCAGAAATGGACATCTGTGTGACATCACAATTTTTTATACCATAGATTACCAATTAATGCTTTAAAAATAAATTAAAAAAGTAAATGATAAATTAAAAAGTGTATTTAATTTAATTGTATTTTATTTTAATTTAATTTAATTTAATTTAATTTAATTTAATTTAATTTAATTTAATTTAATTTAATTTAATTTAATTTAATTTAATTTAATTTAATTTAATTTTACTTTATTTTATTTTATTTTATTTTATTTTATTTTATTTGTTATGGATGCCAAAACTGGAAACATTCAATGTGAAACTATACAACTCCAATAAAAGATAAATTCATCTTGAGGCTTCTTACACACCTTTACCAAGGGTGGCATAAGGTGAAGGGTGCCACGTTCAAGTTGACGTTGCTTCATTGACTTAAATTATATTTCTCGTTTTGTTATACAAGACACTGACTCACACATGCTGGAGGAAGGTTCATTAATTTCAGATTCACATAAATTAATTACATAATTCTGTTACAGAATAAAAACAGCTACCATTGATATGTTGTTGCAACCCAATTTCTCGGAATCATCTCAAACTCAACTGTTCTTGATGAAAATCTCTAAAACATCTATAAGCACCAAGAAGATTAAGGTCCTAACAGGCAGAGTAGACAGTTATTTGTTTCCATCCATCTTCCTTCACTTCAGTCTCATTTGATCTGGGTTCCACTCCAGTGCTTGTTTGAAGATATTGTCTGTTTACGTGAGGTGTGTCCTTTTCAGACCTACGTTCACCTCTTGATCTCCATGTTTTTTAACCTCTGATGGAGTTTCATCCACATGTTGGCATTGGAGAGGTTTCTATGACACCTGAATGTAGCACAGACATCTGTTGAGAAACACCCGGAGGTTGTTGGTGAGGTTGCTCTCCATGTTTTAGGTCCATAGAACCAAACCAAATCTGGCTATGGAGTGAAAGTACCTTCTAGGTGCAGAGTTTTAGGTGGGTTGTTAGGCCTTGGAGCTGTTTTATTAAAGAGTTTTCAACTTCCTCCAAACGTCCGGGTTTTTTTACCAGTTGCAATGCATGTTTAGTTAATGCAAGCACATCATGTGATTCGTACACAAGTGTTTAAGGTTTAATTTCCATCTACAATAATTATCCTGGAAAGACATTCAAATGTTTTCACATAAATTAAATCTGAGAAGCCGATTCATTCTTGATAAACAAAGATATCTATTGTTGAAAAGGATACACTGCCCAAGTTTATTTGTTTTATGGTGCAAAGCCAAAAATAAATGATTCACCCAGTTGAAGAAAACTTCTTTAGGCAACCTACACATGATTATGTAAAGTTTGTTTCACTGATCTCATTGGAGGGTTTTCAAACATAAATAGCTGCTTTCATACAAAAAGCATCTCAATGGAATCTAAGTCCAGACTTTGACTAGGCCACTCAAAGTCACAAACTGTTGGGTGAATATTCTCCTTCAGGATTTTCCATGTGAGAGCTGAATTCATGGTACCATCAATAGCTGCTGGTCTTCCAAGTCCTGAAGCAGCAAAGCAGCTCCTGACATTTTCAATACAGTCACCATGTTTGACTGTCGGTATGATGATCTTTTTCTGAAAGGCGGTTAGTTTTATGCCAGATGTAATGGGACACACACTCACTACACCTTCCAAGAAGTCCCACATTTGGGGCCAATTATATTTTAACATTGGACCCGGGTATTTTGGATATATGTTTTCCCTTAACAAACTGCATTTAGCATTTATTCGGGTTACCTTTGTCTTAAAGTTAAAGTTTGTTTGCTCTAAAGCAAAAATGAAGAAATTTTACTTTCTTTGGTCTCTCAGCGACCAACACAGCCAAGCTTTGGTTCAATTTAGAGGTGTGTACCCACCTCCAGCAGGAAGCCCACTATATACTAATTTCTATCTGCAAGGAGTCTAAGTGTAGTGTAATATTATTATTATATTATGGGACACTGAGAGCATGGACTGGTTGTTTATGCCTCGTAGTGAGATCCATTTGGTTCTAGAACGAGTATTCTGCGTCACACTACAATGGCGTACAACAGCCGTGCTGCCAAGCGATGCAATCATATACTTGGAGCATTGCCACCAGTCTGGGTGTGATGAGGTCAGAAGTTTTGTGCATGTTCAGAACAGCCCAGGAACTCACATTTTAACATTAAGTAACTTGGATCCCTCTGTATTCCTAATACAACCCAGTAAACCTCCCCAAGACCCTGCTAAGAGCGTCAGTCTTATGGCTGATATGATTTAAATCCATGGGCTGTCTTCATTTAGTCTAAAACTGCCTTAATAAAAGTTACCAATCTTGTTTCAGCTGTTTATACTCATAATTGCAGGATGGTCCTGGTAATTACATATTATAAGATGTGCTCTTTCAGAGAAGCTTTCAGCAAGTAGAAACAAATTCAACTAAGTTTAACCCACAAATGAAAAACTGTGCTGGAAGTACTATCTGTTTCTCTCCTGATCGTTCCCTTTTTTTATGTCATCCCAGCAGCTATTTTCTCTCTGTCCCACTATTCAGATCTCTCGCTCCCCATTTCCCACCATCATTGCTCAGTCTCTCTGCCAGTCTGCCTTCCAGATGATCCATTGGATTATCCACAGCTACTCTGACCTCTGAACTTCCTCTGTTGTCATAGCGAATGGATCTCAGAGAGGGATATCCCTCAAAAAAACCAAGACCGTCGCCCAACGACACACAGTCGTACACACACATTGACTCTTACCGCTTTGGTTTCCATGGTTACAGTAGATGTGCAGCTTGATATTTTGAGTCCAGCTCTTACAATCTTGTGACCACATAAGGCTAATGTGGTTGCTCCTAATGTGCTCTTCTGGATGGATTTGTGTGTCTGTATGGAAGTGCAGTCCCAGGGGTGGATGAAGGTTTGCATCTCTTCCTTATTTGGCCTGTGGGAGAAACAATCCCAGGGGGTGAAAAGTTGAAACAAAGCCAGCTGGCTGAGTCCCACTCTGGGTCTCTTACAGGACAGATGTGTTCTCAATTTGAGTGTGTGTGTGTGTGTGTGTGTGTGTGTGTGTGTGTCTTCTGTGTTTTTTTGTGTGCCAGCTTTCCTCCATGGATTTGGTGCACATGTGGACTCTTTGTGCCTTTTATTTTGAGTGAACTAAATGTATGCAATTGGATTTGGGCACTTATTTTGAGAAGCGGTAATTGACCCACATACAAAAAATCTGCACTAAACACCAAAAGACATGGGATAAGACTACATTAGAAGACCTAATGGAAGAAACAGAGAGAGGAAAACACTGTGTGGGACATTTGATTTGAAAGACTGCCCATATTGTGTCATGCATTAGCCTGCTAAAATACAACCTACACTCTCTGCTACTCGACAGCTCATGCATTTATTTTTACACTGGATCTGCTGCGGACACATTGTGTGCCAGTGGCCCATTTATTCTGCTCTGCCTTAAGGGTAATTCTGATGATATTCTTGGTTGATATTTTTACTCTTGAGCTATTATTCTGCAAAAGTACATACTGTACTGTGAATGACTGTCCTTTAGATGCTTTGAAGCTTTTATTGACCTAGCAACAAATGAGAGACGTACTCCCGCAGGGATATGACATTAATATCCTCTTGTTTTCATTCAGTTTATCTGATTTTTATTGTGAAGTTTGTTAAATCTATAAAACAGGGAGATTGGTGCCTTCGGCATTTTATATGAGCCAACTTAAAAGTTTCTAAGCTATGTTAACAATGTTTTGACCCATTTCAATTTGAACCAGGCTTTGGACCCCTGAATCTAAAGCCTTTGTCACATTTGACTTATCTTTCCATGTACCTGTACAATTAAGTACTGGGTCACTTGACTTCACACATATTAACTTGAGTGACGTCACATTCCTATTCTACAGTGTTTATTTTGATGTTTCCCACCCTTTGCAGCTATGACTGTTTTAACTGTTTATGAGTTGACCTCACTTGCAGTCGCCATTTTAATTCCTCCCAAACATGCGCTCTCGTGTAAAGTTCAGTAAGGTGTGCGGCCCAATTGAGATCTTCCCACCCATATCTTCATGGATCTTGCTTTGTGCACTGGTGCACAGTCATGTTGGAAAAGGAAGGAACCATCCCCAAACTGTTCTCACAAATTTGAAAGCATGAAATTGTCCAAACTTTTTTCATTTCACTCGATCTAAGGAGCTGAGTCAAACTCCTGAAAACCTGCGACTCGTGTATTGGATTGCCAAACAGAAAGGCTACAGAGAACATGCCTCCACCGCTCTAGAGTCTAATAGCGGAAAGCCTTACACCACTGTTTCTTATGCTTTGCATTGCATTTGGTGATGTAAGGCCCGGATGCAGCTGCTCGGCCATGGAAATCCATTCCTTGAAGATCTCCAACCCCTATTTCTTATGGACATTTGGTGACCTTAGGGCACACTGATCCTTAGCATCCCCTGAACCCAACTCTGTGATTTTACCTTTCTTCATAATTGAGCTACTGTCAACCCTAATCAATTTCACTTTGTTATAAAGTCACTAACACTTGGGTTTGGAACCTTTGGGAGCTCCGCTGAGCGAACTATTGTTTCATAAGTGTTTGTAGAAGCAGCCCAGGAGCTGGATTTTATAGACCCATGACTGTGGAAGTGACTGAATCACCCGGTTACAATTATTTAGTTGGGTTAACAAATACTTTTGGCAATATAGTTTATTTTGGTATATTGCACAATGTATGTTATATGGGTCTAAACATGAAGAACTAAACAAATTTTGTTAATGAAGATACGCACAAAATGAGTCAGAGGGATTGAGGGTGGCTCAATTTTAACTGTCGTTTCTTCTTTAGTTAAAAGTAAAACGAGAATTAATAATAACTGAAAATCAATGATTACAGGTAGTCATCAAATTTTTTTTAGCACCAGTTTGTTCACATGTTTGTAAGATAGAAGGACAGTACAATGATCAGACGGTGACGCACAGCTCTGATGGTTTTAGGGTGTGGTACAGGGAAACCAGCGGCATACTGTGTTTGAAAGATGTTTAATGTAATTTCTGGGATGCTACCTCTCAGCACACACCCTGTTTGTCCATCATGGGTGCAGTAGCGTCAGCTCTAACACTTTTATCCGCCTGAGCATGTGGTTTGTGCTACCCGTGTAGTCATGTTGGCATGGAGCCGATCTTGAAACGAGGCCCTGGCCTTGCTTGCGGCAGTGGTAAGCAACGAATCTGACCCATTCCCAGCATCTTCCACATCTCATCCCTTTCCCTCTGTAGTGGAGCCACAGTGGAGTCAGTGGGACTCACAGGCACACACGCTTCCACTTTTACTCCTTTCCAGCAGAGGCATATTCACACGCGGCCTCACATATGCACGTGCGCTCTTTGGAGGAGGACTTGTGCTCATTGAATTAATCGCGTTCCAATTATCAAATGCTCACCCATCTCTGTCTGTCTCTCTCACTCTCTCAGGCTGTGTTGGTGGGGGCAGTTGTCAACTGATTAGATAATGCAAATACATTATTTATAACACTTTGGTCGTTCTCACCGCTTTATGGAATTGCCTAGCAACTAGGGAAATATATTCTATTGAGCAGAACCTCTGATAACCATGAATAGACAGAGGGAGGGAAGAAGTCTGAGTAAAACAGGAGGAGAGGAAAAAACTGGAGAGGGGCAAACAGGGAAACAACTGGTAGTTGGCTGGTGCCTCTGTTGCTATGTATGTCTCCTCTGAGCTCAGATATTTTTTCATTTTTTTGTTTCACGCCTCTGTGTTTTCCTCTCTCCATCTTCATCTTTCTTTTGTTCCCAGTTTAGCTCCTTCTCCTCGCTTACACAATCTCTTCCTTCCTCGCTTTCCTTCTTTTGCTTTCCTTCAAAACTTCAGGATCCACCCCTTCATTCAGTCTCCTCTCCTGTCTCTGTAGGTCTGTATGTCCCTGTGCCAGGTTGACTGTTAACCTCTCCTTTCGGTCTGTCTTCTTCATTTAACTGTTCCTTTTAGGATTTACCATTTCCCCTATCCTGTCACACCAAAGCTCTGCATTTCTCCTTCTCTACATCCCTGAACCTCCTCTTCCCTGGAATCCATAGCTTGACAACTTTATCTGCAGATGTTAATATCTATCTGAAGTGGTCCAAGAAGTGAACACTGGTGGACCGGTTACCATGACTCATTGATGCACGTGAAGAGTGAAGGCTGGCCGATCTCATCCAGTCCAACAGATAATCTACTGTGGCTCAAACTGCTGAAGAAGTTTATGCTGGTTCTGAGGGAAAGATGTGAGAATACATAGTGCAAAACAGTTTTATTCGTAAATAGGGCTGTATAGCTGCAGACCAGTCAGGGTCTCTATTTAGCAGGATAACGGATCATGCCGATTAGAAAAAATGATTCTGGAAGGGTGTGCGAGCATAACAATATGTTTGAGGTTGTGAATTGGCCTCTACATTCACTAGGTCTCAGTTCATCTGTGGGATGTACTGTACAAAAAAGTCCAATCCCTGGAATCCCAATCTCTCAACTTACAGGACTCTAAGCATCTACTGTAAACATCTTGGTGGCAGATACATTTACACACCGTCAGGGGTCAAGTGCAGTCTGAAGCCTCAGCCTTGATTTTTGTATAGTCCATACAACGGGTTTTGTGTGGGCTCAGGGGTCTCCTCCCAATGAAACTTGTCCAGACAACCTCCAATGGGAGGCTTCCAAGAGGAATCCAACTGAGATTGGGCCTGAACCAAAGGAGTTGGCAAACTCTGCTTGGACTTGGACTAAAACGTTTCAAATGAGACTAAGACAAAGCTTTCTGGCAAAGCTCATCGTGGGTCTGGAGTAAAACAAAGGATGAATATGTTGAAAGGCACCTCATGTCTATTGTTTGATACGGTGGAGGATGAATGATGCTGTGGGCCTACATTGTTTCCAAAGGCACAGAAAGCAACCTGCTTAGAATGCTTGTGTGAAGTCTTTGAAATATCTATAAATCCATAATTAGTAAAAGATTAATTTAAGGCTTTTTATGCAGCTGTGGCAGAAAACTGTTTTATCAGTGTGGAAGTTATGAATTATTCGGTTCCTGTAAATAAACATCTTCGGTGGCTGCTCCAACTTTGTGTTTTTGTTGTTGCACATAAACAACATCAGCTGACCTCAATCATCCCTAATCTGATAATTAAGTTTATGCTGGGTATGTTTGAAGGTTTCTTCCTCCTTTTTTTTTTGTGGGGGTGGGGGCTCTCTTTGATCCTTACTTCTCTTGCTTCACACACTTAATTAGATGTTTTTGACTGTTTGAAGTTTCTCTGGAATTTGTCTAATTTTGGCTTGAATGCACCACTGCCCACACACTTGAGCAACAGCATGAGATAAAAACTGCAGGGCCAAACTGACTAGGGTCAGTTGAGCTAAAACATGAGACAGGAGGTTGGAAGACATGAAGAAAAAAAACTAAAGATACTGTTCCAGAGTTATTAATGCAATGCAGACTTTAAAACGCTGTTACATTTCCGACCGTGGTTCCTCATCTCTTCACTCTCCTGTACAGTGGTTAACTGCATGCTTACACACTGCGTATTTGTACACAGGAAAACAGTGTTCTTCACAAAGACAACCAGCTTACACTGACAAACTGACTTTTTTATTTTCCATCTGAAACTCTTTCTACATTCACAATCCAGAGAAAGGAGACGAGGAAATGAAACATGTTAAGAGGTTATATAATGATTATTGTAGCAGATCAAATAGATGATGGAGAGGACAATATGCGGAGGTTTCCACAACATCAGTCCCAGTGGTAAACTGGCACTAGTGCTTGATTACCACTGGTTCCTCCTGTTTGTAACACCACTAGATCTGGCTCTGGAACAGAAAAACTCTTGTCATGGCTCCAACTTTGACTTTTATGACTTTATACTAGTAATTATGCACTATGGTGGTAATCGATGAACTACTATACCAGCTGTTTTATTTAAATGGAGATTTTACTTTATTTTGAATTTATTTATCTGCATTCCTGTGTGCAGCAACAGGTTATGTGGGTGTCTAAAGTGCTGTATAAATAAAGTTGGTATGGTATTTAATACATTTTAGCGCTGGGCAATGCTAAAATATTTTAATCGTGACTAATCTAATGAAATTTGTGCAATTAATTGAGATTATTCTCAATATTATACATATAATTTAATAACTGATTTAAAAGTGTTTATCACATTTTAAGATACTGTGTCTACTAAAATGTTTTGCAAATATTTTTTACCTGCAGTATTCCCGTAGCATTTCTAGTAAATCTCGACGCAAACGTGAACATAATCATCTCATGCTTTCTTCTTGTGGTGATGTGCCTTGAAGGAGGTCCATACCAGTCGTCATTAGTTGGGATCCTAAGAACGACCCACAGACCGGCATCTTCCACAATACAAATAGGCCGGCTATTTCTAGCAATACACTTTGCTATGGCATTTGTTAGCCTGTCTTTTGTTTATCTATTCTTCTCCAAGAATAGATAGATTATTTAAATGATATTTCAGACTCAAACTATGCTGATTATAAGACAATTCAGCATTGCAATGCTTATCAATAACTTTGCTTTTCTCCAGGAGTGCTGTCCAGCAGTCTTAAAGTACAAAGGCTGTTTTTGGTTGAGATGCGTGATAATGGTCATCCAAAGCCAATACTGATCAACATCTTACCCTTTCTGTGACCCCGTGGTTAGTCTATGTGTGTTCATAGCCAGTGTGCAGCAGACTCACTGGCATTAGGCAATGGCTGTGTGGCTCTATGAATTCTCTCCTGGCACTCCAGCTTCCTCTCACTGTGTAAAAATATGCATGTTATCTTCATTGGTTTTTCTAAAAATTGTCCTTTGTAGTGCATGCGTGTATAGTTGTAGACTTGTAATGGACTGGCGAGCTGTCCAGGATATACCCCGCCTTTCACCACACCCAGGACTTATTATTTCCAAACCTGCAGAATCGAGAAATCGGTTAGGTAGAACCTGTCTGACAACATGAAGTTGGCTAAAATACCTCAAGAAGCAACACATCTTGCCCTGATCTAAAGAAATCCAATAATAGCTGAGAATAAAACATCCTTTTCAATGGTTCAGATAAAACTATTAGCAGCTTAAGTTCAGTAATCTGTCTTAGCACACTACAGCAAAAAGCATCCTGTGTGCGTTAAAGGTCCCAGTAAACGTGCATTAATTGACAAAAAAACACTTATGTGCATTTCTATTAAAATATAAGTTGCTCAGAGTGGATCCTCTGCTGTTCTTCCTCTAATGGAGTCATTTGAGGTGGTTTTGGCATCTGATAACCTCCAAAGGTTCTCGAGGCAGGTCCGTCTTGTAGGAGACCCCAGGTCAGAAATGACCATATATCTTTTCTGACCTAGGAATGCCTTCGGATTTGCAGAATGGGCTGGAGAGGGTTTCTGGGAGCATGGGATGTCATAGTTTCCCTCTTGAACCTCTGCAACACGATCTTGGATAGGTGGAAGGAGACGGACGGACGGATGGACAGTTTGCACATGCCTTGATTTTGTCTTGAACAAAACATAAGCTTCAGCTTTTTTAGGGGAGTCTCTTTTAGACTGGCAGTTCTGTAGCCACGCCCAGGATATTTTTCTTTCGAATGTTAATGTGGCTGATGTATCACCACCTGCTTGAGCAGCACAGGTATTACAGTGTTTGATTGGAATCCCACAATGTTAAGATACTGATTAAAAAACAACTTAGGAACAAAGGTCTTAAAAATATCTGGGGTAGGTAAGCTAAGACCTTAATGCTAATTATCCTGTAAACCCAGATACATCCACACCAAATGTGAACAGGCTTTAAGGTGTGGAAGAATGCCATCAAACCAGCAGGAATTTAAGATGAGTACACTCACAGACACCCACAGGCATGCAGGATCTTGTAAATCTGTGTGTACATTATCACTCTCCCGGAGTTTGTTGTTCCTGTGTTTTTCTCACAGCATCAGTGAGAAAACAGGAAGGCACTGCATGCAGGCATGCATGCGTGTGTGTGTGTGTGTGTGATCTTATTGAAGGTTGCATCAGAGCCTGCAGACAGCTATGGGAAGTTCAGCCCAATTAATCTGGAACTTGTGAGCAGAGACTGCATAACGAGACTCGTCTGTCTGACCCCAGGCCAGCTTGGTGTGTTTGTGTGTCTGTGTGTGTTCAAATCAAAGGGGGTAATATTGTGAAGAAACATCTATCTGGTATCATCCTCTATGTGCATGTGACACAACATCTATAGCCCTATGTGAGAGTCCATTGAACATGTTTGTTTATAAGACATTTGCTTGATAGCCTGAGCTGAATTCAACAGTGACAGTCTGCATGCAAATCTAAAACACTCCTGACCTTTAGGAGGGTGACAGAAACTAAACATCATATTGTTCTTGTCAAATATTCTCTCTGTATTTACACAAATACTGCCCTTAATATGCATGGTGTATAGTTACAAGTTTACTCAGTTTAGTTACAAGGGTAGTTGCATACTTGTTATGCTGCTTTGCCAAGTTATCTTACACCTTGCATTTAATAAAGATGTCTACAGAGCACTGTTAAAATGCCAGACATGGAAAAATTTGATCATAAAATATGTATTTTCTTTAGGTGGAGCTTTTCTGTTGCTAATTTTTATGTATGCCTGGTATCACAGCAATACTGAAAAATAAAATCCATCTCCAGCTGTCTACCAGACACCTGAAGAAGGTTTAAGCTAAAATTCAGTTATTAAGAGCTGTTTATGTTTCATCCACCTTGACCAAAAAGTTTAGTTCGGTCTGAAGAAGTAACCGCAGATCATCCTTCTGTCACCACCATATTTCACTGTGGATAAAACATTTTTTTGTTTTTTGGTGATTTGCTCTGATTGTCTGTCGTGTTTACCTTGTGGAAAAGCGGCCCAGAAGTTTGGTTTCATCACAACTTAACACTGTGTTCCCCATAAATATTTTCTTTGAAACCATAGTCTCCTTTGTTCCATATTTTCTCCAATTGTGTATTATCATCTTCACTTTCTTAATTTTTTGTTATTCTCTTGATCTCATCAGATTTCTTCCCTTTAGTTGTTCAATCCCATCTGAATGTGACCCTCATTATTGCTGTTGAGTTTTTGTTTCCATTTTCTACCCTAAACTACTCCACAGAACGGCAACATCATAATCCAAGATTTACTCTTTTTGTTTGCTTTTTTTAAAAAGGCCACCATCTGCCCACTTCAGGTTTTTATGCGATATAAATATTTTAATGACAGAGATTTGGAATAGAAATATATTAGAGGTTAGATGGTAAAGAAATGCTCACTTTTGTTTTCTGAGAACTGGACCAGGTCATAGTATTGTACTTTCAGCATTAGGCACCACTTTTATCTTTTAATATTTATTTAATAGATAAATATAGTCATGTGGAAAATAGGACACCCTACAGCAGCTCGTGGGATTTTCTAACATATTTTGACATTTGAATATTCAATTTTAAAGAATACAAAACAATCAAAACTGAAGCAAAGAATGAAAACTTTCTGTAAAGCATAGCGTTAATAAAATGGGACTTTGCTGAGTAATAAATTATGTCAAGCCCAAGTTTATCCTAATTAAAATGGCTAAAATCACAAAACAAGTACTGAACATGTCATTTTTCTCAGGTTTCTAATGGAGCCACTCAAGTAATCGACACATACGGGTAAACAATTGGAATGACATAGAGAATAAATGTACAATAATGTAGTGGAAAATAGTTTTTCTTTCCTTCTCTGAAACCAGTTAAATGTTTCCTTGGCTGTGTGTTTGGGACTACGGTATTTTCTTACAAGGAAATTCACACTCTTCAACCTTATTTCTTCCGATTCTTATCAACAGTGCTTTGGTACATTTCTCTAGTCATTCTTCATTTAATTCAGTATGAAATTGGCCTGTAACATATGTTATCACCTGAAAACTTCCCTTTGGCATGATGTTTTTGGGGGGATGTGCAGAACTATGCTTACTCCAAACATGGTGTGTGCAATGACATCCGAACAGTTCAGCTTTGGCCCCATTGGACCAGACTATCTTCCCCCAGTTTTTCACTGGCCAGCATAAATCTTCTGCACCAAACGTTAAACGAGGTTTAACATATTTCTTCTTAAACAGTGGAGTCCTGGGTTGTAGGGGTTAAGCACACGACCATATATATATATATATATATATATATATATATATATATATATATATATATATATATATATATATATATATATATATATATATATATACAGGTCCTTCTCAAAATATTAGCATATTAACATTCATGTGTGTGGATGTAAGTGAGGGTGATAAAATCCTCTGTGCAACACAAATTGCGAAAGCTTTAAAAAACTATGAGGAACCTCAGCTTTATCTGGAAACTTCAAGATTCATCTGCTGTTCATAGTTAGATGTTAAATGTTGCTACATCTTCAATGAATGTGGGAGAAAAATATCTGAGATAATGGACAAAATTACAGGTCCTTCTCAAAATATTAGCATATTGTGATAAAGTTCATTATTTTCTATAATGTAAAGATGAAAATTTAACATTCATATATTTTAGATTCATTGCACACTAACTGACATATTTCAGGTCTTTTATTGTCTTAATACGGATGATTTTGGCATACAGCTCATGAAAACCCAAAATTCCTATCTCACAAAATTAGCATATTTCATCCGACCAAAAAAAGAAAAGTGTTTTTAATACAAAAAACGTCAACCTTCAAATAATCATGTACAGTTATGCACTCAATACTTGGTCGGGAATCCTTTTGCAGAAATGACTGCTTCAATGCGGCGTGGCATGGAGGCAATCAGCCTGTGGCACTGCTGAGGTCTTATGGAGGCCCAGGATGCTTCGATAGCGGCCTTTAGCTCATCCAGAGTGTTGGGTCTTGAGTCTCTCAACGTTCTCTTCACAATATCCCACAGATTCTCTATGGGGTTCAGGTCAGGAGAGTTGGCAGGCCAATTGAGCACAGTGATACCATGGTCAGTAAACCATTTACCAGTGGTTTTGGCACTGTGAGCAGGTGCCAGGTCGTGCTGAAAAATGAAATCTTCATCTCCATAAAGCTTTTCAGCAGATGGAAGCATGAAGTGCTCCAAAATCTCCTGATAGCTAGCTGCATTGACCCTGCCCTTGATAAAACACAGTGGACCAACACCAGCAGCTGACACGGCACCCCAGACCATCACTGACTGTGGGTACTTGACACTGGACTTCTGGCATTTCCTTCTCCCCAGTCTTCCTCCAGACTCTGGCACCTTGATTTCCGAATGACATGCAGAATTTGCTTTCATCCGAAAAAAGTACTTTGGACCACTGAGCAACAGTCCAGTGCTGCTTCTCTGTAGCCCAGGTCAGGCGCTTCTGCCGCTGTTTCTGGTTCAAAAGTGGCTTGACCTGGGAAATGCGGCACCTGTAGCCCATTTCCTGCACACGCCTGTGCACGGTGGCTCTGGATGTTTCTACTCCAGACTCAGTCCATTGCTTCCGCAGGTCCCCCAAGGTCTGGAATCGGCCCTTCTCCACAATCTTCCTCAGGGTCCGGTCACCTCTTCTCGTTGTGCAGCGTTTTCTGCCACACTTTTTCCTTCCCACAGACTTCCCACTGAGGTGCCTTGATACAGCACTCTGGGAACAGCCTATTCGTTCAGAAATTTCTTTCTGTGTCTTACCCTCTTGCTTGAGGGTGTCAATAGTGGCCTTCTGGACAGCAGTCAGGTCGGCAGTCTTACCCATGATTGGGGTTTTGAGTGATGAACCAGGCTGGGAGTTTTAAAGGCCTCAGGAATCTTTTGCAGGTGTTTAGAGTTAACTCGTTGATTCAGATGATTAGGTTCATAACTCGTTTAGAGACCCTTTTAATGATATGCTAATTTTGTCAGAAGTCTTATGAGGGGCAACTGGCTGCTGTTGGTTTATGATGAACCGTATTCACCGTATTCAACGGTGGTGAACAGGACATTCAGACGTTTAGAAATGCAGCTGTAACCATTGCCACTAGTATTGTTTACTAACCATAAGACTGTTTGCTGGCTTTGCTTACTTTGTAAGGAGAAACCTTTCTGTTGCCCTTCAGTTAATATTAAACCAGCTGATGAGGAAAACCTTGGCATTTCCAGTACTTATTTTACCCACTGCAGTCATATTACATCCGATACACATAATTAGAAAATCATAACTCGGCATTTTGCTCAAACATCAGACATTTAGTTTGGTGTGCTCCTGACTGTTTCAGGTGTAGTGAGAGTGGTGACATTAAAAGAGTGATAAACCATTGCTCTGTATGGAAAATACCTTACAAGTGGAGGACATTCAAACCAATTCCCAACATGCCCAGCTCTGGCCGTCTAAGCATGTTCAGCCTTAAAGCAGACCACAAGATGCCAAAAGAAGTCTCCAAAAACCCTAAAAGGTCACAATGGGACCTACAGCAAGCTCTGACGGCTGTTGATGTGAAAGTGCAAGCCTGTTAATTCACAAAGAAACTGTAAAGCTTCACTTTTAAGGACATTTAACTGTCCTGGGAGGTGTGCAAGGAGGAAACTTTTTCTCAATAAAAAAAGCATTAAGACCAGACTAAAGTTTGCAGTAGAGATCGTAGGCAAAGACCAGAACTTCTAGAATAATGTTCTTTTGACAAATGAGTCTGAAATTGAATTGTTTTGACACCACAACTGAAGACATATATTTGCACAAACCTAATAATAATAATAAAGCATGGAGCTGGAAGTGTCATAGTTTGTAGATGCTTACCTGAAGCAGGACCTGGCCGACTTGCCACCATTAAATCTACCATCAATTCTACTGTGTGTCTTTCTCAGCCAGAAAACACAATTTTGTTGATATATATAACAAGTAAAACAAGGTACATATTTGTTTTGGTGCAAATAAATCATTATTTTCTAGAGATAAATCAAATAAGATTAAACATTAATAAGTGAACATTTCTTTAAAAAAAGGACTTGAATATTAAATCTAGTGTCATTTTTTCATGACTATAAATAGTAGTTGTCTCTGAGCAAAATTAATCACTATTTTGAATTTGGACCACTTTATATTTTCTACATCTCACTTCTATCTGTTCAGGGTCGCCTGCTGGTGAAAACCGGTCGTGTCCACCTGGGTGAGAAGGTGCTGCGTGATGCGGTTCAGGTCCACAGTACCTCCCACGAGGCATGGAGCGGCCTGGGCGAAGCTCTGCAGGCTCGGGACTCCAGCCAGGCTCCAGACTGCTTCTTGACGGCCCTCGAGCTGGAGGCATCCTCCCCCATCAGGCCCTTCACCATCATCCCCAGAGAGCTCTGAAGAGCTTGGGTTGGTTGTGGCCTTTTGTTGTTATATAATACTGAATAAGAAAAACTCAACCTGCTTTAAATTATATGTTTGTTTTGGAGAATTATGTTGTGTTTCTCTGTTCTAGCAGAGCAAAATATGGAAAACTCTGAGCTATTCTTGTATTTATTCATTACGCATATCCTAAATAAGAGGTATTATCTGTATGTAGGTAGCTCATACACATAAAACCTGCAAAACGTAAAATTCCTACACATCACTTTATTATTGGATTGTTCAGTAAGATATAATAAAAAGTTTCAAACATGATAAAAAGAAAATTACATTTTTTCCTCTGTAGCATCATGATAAGCTAAGCTAAGCTAACTTTTAGCAAGTTGTAACTTCAAATGACTATATGATTTGTTGGTTTAACGTACAAAATTAAATTATGTTTTTATATTCAGTTGCAACATTTTTAGTGACCCTTTTCAGACATGCATTAATTACCAGGGGTGTATTGATACTTCAGCTCACAAGATGTGACAAAGCAAGATATTAGCAAGATATTTTTAAACACACCAGATTAAACTAAAATACCTATGATGTTATTAGATGTTATTTATTGCAGTTTAAGTTGATTTCTGTAAATCACTGACCTGAGCTGTTGAAAGCACTTGGTAGCCAGCACCGTCCTCAGAAGACCAATGAAGCAATCTATGTCTCAAAAGGGTTAATGAGAATCAGTCACTTTCTTGTTGTTCGATTGTCTTTTTTCCAAATCAATGTCTGAGCATTCTTTGCACTATTTATGAGAAATCATTTCTTATGAAGAAACTTAAATTTATTTCCTAGCATTGATTAAGAACATTGGATATGGTTATTTGTAAAACATGTGGCAAGGAAGTATTTATGTAAGTAAAAAGACCTCAAAGAAATCAATTTTCTGATGCATGCATCTCCTATGGAGTTATTTCTTAATAAGTTATATTTCTGTTGCAGTTTGTGACAAATAATGAGTTTTATTTTAAATACAGCTTCAGAATGTGTGCACAGGTGTTGATCCTCATATGAACATTTGATGCTGGCTTTTTCATTATTACATTGATCTCTGCCCGCAAACACTCACCTGTTCTGATCTCTTCAATGAAGCAGCTCACATTTTTTCAGCCTTTGCTTTGGCACTCTAAATCTAGCTCTAGTGAGGTGCATCTGATTTCTACAGATCTTTAACGTGTTTCTGCAACTTTATTTATTTACATTTTTGCTAGATTCAAATTATTGAACCGGATTTTAAACACACTTATAAGGTCTCACAGTTATAGGGTAATACACAGTTAAAAGTGGAGGTCTGTCTTCACTAAAAGGCAATTTACATACACTGTATATAAAGATTTTCAAAATCCCATAACAATGAGCAGGATCATTGTTAGAAAAGTTTTTAACCATCCTTAAATTCACTAATCCAATTATGAGGCATTTGAAGTCATGGCTTTTTCCTCTCTGAGTTGCCTTTTAGACCAAAAGACTTGTTTAACTGGCAATAATGAGTCTTTCTTACCAGCTGCATCCAGCATCTTCACAAAGTGTTTTGCAAAACACATTCATCTCTGAATGGCCCCTACACCTCAGGAACCCGTCAGCTACCTGGACGGTATAATAACTGGACATTTCCATGAAATGTACGCTAGCATATAATCGTTTGGCCAGAAGAATGTTGCACCTTCAGGCAAATTGTTCCCAATAATGAACCCGACTTGTGAAGGTCCACAATTATTTTTATGATATCTTGCCCGGTCTCCTTTGATTGTTTCATTATGTCACAGAAGGAAGGAGCGTTTTGAGGCATTACCTTAAAATCCACGCGTGCCTCCAAATCAGAAGCTCACAAATCTATGAGATCATCATCTGGGCAAAATATTTAAAGGCTGAGTAATCTTAACATGTAAACTTCTGAATTTACAAAAAGTAACAGAATATTGTTGTTCAGAATATGTTATTCTAGTATTTAGCAAATAGAAATATTTTCGTTATCCTATCTGACCTAAAACAGGAAAAATTTAGTCAATCTAAAACAGTGAGAAACAAGAAGGTTATGTTTTTTCAAACAGCCTTTATACATCTACATATATGTAAGATATGTACGATATATATATGAATATATCTTACACTTCTATTAATTTACACAAACATCTGAAAACATGTTTTCACTTTGTGTTTATGGGCTAATTGTGTAAATTTCTAAAACAAATTGATACTTAAATGGGTTTCTCAAGTCTAAAATGTAACAAAGTGTGTAAAAGGTGAAGCGGTGTAAAGACATTTTTTGGTAATGTAATTTAGAGAAACGACATGCACGTGTAATTTTATTATCTCATGATCCCATGTACATGTTGGTCTGTGTATTCAGTAAATTTTATTTTGAAATTACTCCTCTCTGTGTTCCAGCTTGTTCTGTCCTCTACAGCGCAGCATTTTTTTCATTTTCTTCTTTATTTTCGCTCATGTGTCCATGATGCTTTCTGTTGTAAAAAAAAACAAAAAAAAACTAACAGACACCATGGCGCTACGTCTTCACCTGCCTTGTCACTTGTAACTAATGGACATCACTTCTGAGTTCCTCACCACATTTATGCGAACGATGTGACTTGGGCTGCTGGCTTATGTAATCCTGCAAGCACAATCTTCTGCCTCCAACTTCCCTCTCCCTCTCTCTCCTCCTCCTCTCTGTTGGTCTGTGTCTCTCGCTCTCTCCGCCTGATGTGATGTGATGTGGTTTGGTTGCCTAGCAGCCATCCCCTTGTTTGAGTAACTGGGGAAAGCAGGGAGATATCTGCTCTGCTGAACAACACACATACAGGAACAGCACACGCGCTCCCAGGCAGAAAAGACCAATAATGCCTCCGTTGTGCAGCTCTGCAGACTTGACTGGGTTTGTTTGATGTCTGCTGTTACAATGTGAGATATGAGCCAGCTGTAATCAATGTCCCAGGCTGGTATAAATCAATTTGTTTTATGCAAATAGACAAATAAAATAAACTCTTTCTCTGCAGCTTTTTAAGGCACTAGATCAATCCTCTACTGCATCCATCACTCCAGGAATAAAACTTCCTCATTCATCAAAACTTTTTTTTGCTAATTGATTGCAGCCTCTGCTGTCCGAAGGAAAAAGAAAATCTATTTTTACGTCTTTCCCTCCTGACTCACAGGCTCACTCTTGTTCCATCCTCTCCTCATTAGCACTATGTCAGACACCTAAGCAGGGGCTTCGAGAGATGAATGGTCTAATCCCGAAGGCTAGAGAATGAAATTTTACACTGTGTGATCACACTTGCACAAATATACACATACTGACTGAGAGAAGGGGGCAGCCTGTCCTACAACCCCCTGGCAGCAAATAAGGAAAAAGTTGTCTTTGTTTGCAGCAAAGATGAGAATAACAGATTTGACACAAATGTTTTTAATGCAACAGCTGAATATTTTGGATTTCTAAAATATTTCTCTAAATATACATTGTTGTAATAGTAGAATAAGTATTATGCATGTTTTTTGTTCTCTACATTTTTACAAATAAAAATCTGAAAAGTGTGGCATGAATCTGCATTTGGCCCTCTTTATTGTAATATGCCCCGAAAATCCCAGAGCAACAAACTGCCTACAGCAGTGTCCTGACATGCAAGTAGCATCTATTTCTGTATAATTTAAATGCATCAGTATTACAGTTGGTTTGTGGAGTTGTACAAAATTAATGAACAAGCAGCATCATGAAGTAGCATAGCAGACAGTTCAGGGATAAAGTAGAGAGGCTTAAGGCAGAGTTAGGTTATGAAATATCCAAAGAATTTAACATTTTATTAAAAACCATAAAATTCATTATTTGAAAATGAAAGGTGTATGTAGCAGCAAGATATGGCTGTCCGCCTACACTGCCAGGGTTGGCAAGAGGCCCATGACAACTCTGGAGGAGCTGCAGAGATCCACTGCTCAGGTGTAAGAAACTTAAGTGTGGATTCCACAAACCTGGCATTTATGGAAGAGTCAAATGAAAACCATTTTTGAAAAACAGCCACAGGAAGACCAGTTTGTAGTGTGCTACAAGCCATGTATTTGTTGTTTCATCAGAGGTTGAACACTTTTCGAAAGTGCTTTCTGTTACCTAGATAAGGTTAAAATGTTCTACATCACAGGGCACCATTCAACACATTGTGCTCATGCTTAAATACAGGCGAGACAGATTAACTGGGTAAGCAGCTCAGAATGACAGCCTGCAGATGAAGCTTTATTTACATGCACACTAACATGCACAAGACTTTGTTCTTTGCGTTTGTGATGTCAGAGCATTCATGCATTTCTTTGTTTTTTGAATTTCATAGACAATAAAATATCCACACATGGTTCAAATGCTGAATATATAAATCCCCACAGACTCCTACCACTTACAGTCATGTAAAAACCCTGTGATTGCCTGTGTGTTTTCTAACATTTGGACATATGGATATTTCATATCAACTTTTACTCACTGAAAAAGAATCTAGCAATATAGACATAAAATATAAACTGTGGAAGACAACTTAAAATATTTATTTCTTTTTTTTGTTTTAAATGTTCTATCCAGCAGAGTAGTACTCAGAATAGTTGTCTGAGTGCCAAGAAGAAGTTCAATAGATCTCTCTCTCTCTCTCTCTCTCTCTCTCTCTTTATATATATATATATATATATATATATACAGGGGTTGGACAATGAAACTGAAACACCTGGTTTTAGACCACAATAATTTATTAGTATGGTGTAGGGCCTCCTATTGCGGCCAATACAGCGTCAATTTCTCTTGGGAATGACATATACAAGTCCTGCACAGTGGTCAGAGGGAATTTAACTATTCTTCTTGCAGGATAGTGGCCAGGTCAATACGTGATACTGGTGGAGGAAAACGCTTCCTGATTCGCTCCTCCAAAACACCCCAAAGTGGCTCAATAATATTTAGATCTGGTGATTATGCAGGCCATGGGAGATGTTCAACTTCACTTTCATGTTCATCAAACCAATCTTCCACCAGTCTTGCTGTGTGTATTGGTGCATTGTCATCCTGATACACGGCACCGCCTTCAGGATACAATGTTTGAACCATTGGATGCTCATGGTCCTCAAGAATGGTTTGGTAGTCCTTGGCAGTGACACGCCCATCTAGCACAAGTATTGGGCCAAGGGAATGCCATGATATGGCAGCCCAAACCATCACTGATCCACCCCCATGCTTCACTCTGGGCATGCAACAGTCTGGGTGGTACGCTTCTTTGGGGCTTCTCCACACCGTAACTCTCTCGGATGTGGGGAAAACAGTAAAGGTGGACTCATCAGAGAACAATACATGTTTCACATTGTCCACAGCCCAAGATTTGCGCTCCTTGCACCATTGAAACCGACGTTTGGCATTGGCATGAGTGACCAAAG
This sequence comes from Girardinichthys multiradiatus, assembly GCF_021462225.1. Taxonomy (NCBI): domain Eukaryota; kingdom Metazoa; phylum Chordata; class Actinopteri; order Cyprinodontiformes; family Goodeidae; genus Girardinichthys; species Girardinichthys multiradiatus. Next base: position 38,306,827 of record NC_061814.1, on the reverse strand, counting down.
GTTTGGCTATAGCAGCCCGGCCATGTATATTGACCCTGTGGAGCTCCCGACGGACAGTTCTGGTGGAAACAGGAGAGTTGAGGTGCACATTTAATTCTGCCGTGATTTGGACAGCCGTGGTTTTATGTTTTTTGGATACAATCCGGGTTAGCACCTGAACATCCCTTTCAGACAGCTTCCTCTTGCGTCCACAGTTAATCCTGTTGGATGTGGTTCGTCCTTCTTGGTGGTATGCTGACATTACCCTGGATACCGTGGCTCTTGATACATCACAAAGACTTGCTGTCTTGGTCACAGATGCGCCAGCAAGACGTGCACCAACAATTTGTCCTCTTTTGAACTCTGGTATGTCACCTATAATGTTGTGTGCATTTCAATATTTTGAGCAAAACTGTGCTCTTACCCTGCTAATTGAACCTTCACACTCTGCTCTTACTGGTGCAATGTGCAATCAATGAAGACTGGCTACCAGGCTGGTCCAATTTAGCCATGAAACCTCCCACACTAAAATGACAGGAGTTTCAGTTTCATTGTCCAACCCCTGTAGATATAAAGAATTCAGGATCATTTCAAATGCATTGGACATGGCGATAGAAACGAAAGGGACAAAAAGAAGACAGAAAGAGAGAGAGGTGGAGCAAAAGGTTCAAAGGGAGAGAAGGAGATAGGAACTGAGGAGAGAAAGAAGGATAAAGGGAATACAAGATAACGCCCTAGAAGTCTGGTTCCACACCTGCAGAAAGAGAGAAAAAAAATTCTGTAAAATGTAACAACAAATACAATTTCAGGTGAGAAATAAATTAGGACACTCCCAGTATTTAGTCTAACTTAAGGCGTGTACCGGCGTTTCACATCAGATGATTACTGAACACTGAAGGATGTTTCTCCTGTTTAAATCTCAACAGTTTGTTGCTCATGTATTTCATTGCACATAAAAAAGTCTGCAGTTGGAAGATATTTAAACAACTGCTAACATGTTCAGGTCTAGCTATTCATGAATGTTCACACTGAAAGCAGACCGCAAGATGCTAAAAGAAGTCTCCGAAAACCCGAAAGGGTCATTAAAGGACCCAGAGGACGAAGCTCTTGATCTAACATGCCTGTACTTTCAGAAAGACAGAAAGAGACTGCACCAGTTTAAAAACAAATAAATAAAACAAAGCTGAGGGAGAACTGGATCCTGCAACACTGAGATGCTGTGGAGGTGACCTAAAACAAACTGGACCTGTAGAAAAGTCCTCAAACATCTCACAGCTGAAACTGAGGAATGGGTCAAATTTCCTCAGACTGATATCAGAACTGGTAGATGGCAAGAAGAAGCACCTCATTAAAGTTATCTCCACCAAAGAGGGTAACACTACCTATCAGGGGGTAGGGTGTCCTAACTTTTTCCTCAGTTAGAATACACAAATTATATACAAATATTGTTGTAAATATTAAGATTAGACATCAAAATGTGAACATTTCTTTAAAAATAACTATTTAATGGTGCCTTCTAATTTTTTCACATGACTGGAAATTGAAACGGGCTGCACGGTAGCGCAGTTGGCAGCACTGTTGCCTTGCAGTAAGAAGGTCCTGGGCTCTCACCGGGTACTCCGGCTTCCTCCCACAGCCTAAAAACATGACTGTTAGGTTAACTGGTCTCTCTAAAATTTGCCTTATGTGTGAATGGGTGTGTGCATGGTTGTTTGGTCTGTATGTCTCTGTGTTGCCCTGCGATGGACTAGCGACCTGTCCAGAGTGGACCCTGCCTCTCGCCCGTAGACTGCTGGAGATAGGCATCATCTCCCCCGGGACCCACTATGGAATAAGGGGTATAGAAGATGAATGAATAGACATCGAAACTCACTAGAGGCCACAGCTGGGTTTATTTTTAGTTATAAGCAGCTGTTATAACCAATACTATTCGGTTTATGGTCATAGATGAGAATTGTGTGCAGCCTTGGCGCTCAGGTCGCTGTGATAATGCCTGCACTCAGGGCAGGAAGGGGGCACACAGAGGGCATAGGCAGTTTAAAGCAGGCGCAGGATGCCAAGAAAGAAACACTAAACCAACGCTGGGCTATCAAAACGCTGCCATGGAGTCATAGATGGGTGAGGGTTGTGGTAGAGGTTATGAGGATCAAATGTGTGCTGTAATCTCATTTAGAAATTAAATGAGAGTAGGCAAGGTGAATGAGGTTGTGATGGTTGTGACATTACTACACTGAAATACCCTGTTAAAAATCATCCTTTATGCGTTCATATATGCATATATGTACTCCTGTAGTACTGATATATGCATATATCAGTACTATAGTAAATTCCCAAAATTGATCGTCAGTATGTAATGAACTGGATGTAGAAAAACAGGTTGGTTTGTCTTCTGAAGCAGTGCTTCAGCATCACCTAGCCGTAAAAACTAAGGTCATGCATTGAACTGCACTTTTCATGGAGATATTTCTTTAAAACTACAATATGTAAGAGCCCATTTACTTCCAGAGCTGTTTTAATTTTATCCTAAGATCCTGTAATAATGATGTGGGAGTTTTACTCCAGCATACAGTTTCTGTAAGACAACCAAAAGCTTCTTGATAAGGTTTAAGTATTGGGTTGCAGACTCAGGTGTTCAGAACAGCCCTTAAAATGGTGTCTAAACATCACAGTTTCAGCCTCATTAGTTCTGGTATTTTAATCCTGAGAAGTCTCTTTAAGAAAATGTTGGACAGAGAGACAATAAAAACTGTGCCAGCCAAGTTTTGTTTGACAATTCTAGTTTTCAGAGCCTCTGGACACATGTCCAACCCTTAAATGGTTCCAGTTCTACCTATGAAATAGATGTGCCTCCCTTCAGTTAAGGAATATTTATTTAGCTGTGTCCTCTCTTAACTAAGGGGTACCTCAGTTCACCATATTAGGCCCTGATCTTTTCTGGGGGTTCGTCATCAAAAAAGCATTAGAGGTTTCTTGTTGAATGTTTTGGTAATCATTCACACTTGCCTTCTCCAGCCAAAGGCTATACTTCTTCTCAAACCTTGCCTGTTTTTCACTTGTAAAATCACAGATGGAGATCATTTTTACATGAACAAAACAGAAATTATAGAAATTATACATGATACAGGTGCATCTCAATAAATTAGAATATTTTTGAAAAGTTAATTTATTTCAGTAACTCGATTGACCAAGTGAAAAACATTATATGGATTAATAACACACAGAGTGATGTTTTCAGACCGTTATTTCTTGTAATTATGATTTTTTTTTCTGCTTACAGCAACGGTATTTGATATTAGAATATTACATCAGACCAATAAAAAACATTGTAGTACAGAAATGTGGGCTTTATGAAAAGTATGTTTAATATCTGCTAGAAGTTGGTATTTTCAAAATGTACTTATAATCTAACAAATGAGCTTTAGGACTTAGGTACAAGCTGTTCAAAACATAACTTCTTTTCTGTCAGGTAAGCAAAGCATGTGAACTTTGCATTCATTGTAGAGTTTGTGGGCTAAACGGTGGTGCAGTTGGTGGCACCGTTGCTTTGCAGCAAGAAGGTCCTGGATTTGACTCCCGGTTCGACTCCATTGTGCATGGAGTTTGCATGTTCTTCCCGTGCATGCGTGGGTTCTCTCTGGGTACTCGGGCTTCCTCCCACAGTCCAAAAACATGACTGTTAGGTTAAATGGTCTCTCTAAAATTGGCTTTAGGTGTGAATGAGCGTGTGCGTGGTTGTTTGTCCTGTCTGTGTTGCCCTGCGATGGACTGGCGACCTGTCCAAGGGGTACCCCGCCTCCCGCCCATAGACTGCTGGAGATAGGCGCCTGCTTCCCCACGACCCACTATGGAAGAAGCAGTAGAAAATGACTGACTGTAGAGTTTGTTTTAAAGCGCTGATTAGATATTTGCACTACTTTACACTCCAGGCAAAATACTGAGATCAACCAATTAGTTGCTTTGGGACACATCCATATGCAGACTCACAACCAGAGAACCCATAGCCTTTGTGATGGTGGCCCTTACTATGTTGAACAGCCTGCCTTTTAAAATTAGAACTACTCAGACTTGGATCATTTAAGTGTAAGTAAAAAAAAAAAAACATTCTCATTGGCTTTTGGTTCTAGTTGAGTGTGACATCTTTGCTTTAAATATTTGGGCTTTTTGATTGGTGTGTTTTATTTGTTTTTGACCTTAGTGGTATTTATTTTTTAATGTTTTACTGATGTTTATTTTATTGCTCATTCATTGACACGTATATGTGCTGTAAAAATAAACTTTGCATTGTCAGCTGGGGCATCTGATCAGAATATGTCCTGAACATCTCCCATTGGAGTCAAGAACTAACCTGAGGGACTATATCCCTTCTGGCCTGGGAACTCCCATAACAAGCCAGAGAGGGTCCCCAGTTTCCCTCTTAAACATGCTTCCACGGCGACCCGACCTTAGAAAAGTCAGCAAGAGATTCATAATATGCAAAGTTATAGAAGCAAACAAGAGGACTGTAAAGATACATCCACCATTCTTTGGTTTCTCAACACCAACAACACTGGTGCATTTGAGAATGAATGAACAATGGTTCCTTAAAGAGGGACTCATCTTTGGAGCCATATTGTAGAACTATATTCTGAAAAACCTACTGGAAGTGTTTCAACAAACATTATTTACAACATAAAATACACCCTTAAATACTTTTGGAAGAGCCTGTAGAGACATCCTGTAGACAGTATTAGCTTTTTTATTTTATGCTGACAAGCTAAGAGGCTTCTTGAAATCTACGTATTTCTTTGATTTGCCACAACTTTTCAACGAAGGCTAACATAGCCCTGTCCACACCTAACCAAAACCAGGTAAAATTACCTTTAGAGGTTCATATGAAAAACTATAAGAACCCTTTGGCTCTTTTATCTAACACAAAACAAAAATACACACGTAAATCTGATGACATGTAAACGGTCAAGAGAGGATAGCAAGTTTTGAAACGCTCAATGTATTTGTGTGTGGCTCTACAAGCAACCAGACAACTACAGTAAACAGCAGCTTGGCCAATCACTCCAGACTCACCTGGTAGCCCTCCAGCTTTCTTGGTTTCCATACACACACACACACACACACACACACACACACACACACACACACGCAGACACACACACACTGCAGTGGTGCCAGCACCATTAGCCGCTTAGACAATTACCCTCTTGTTCGCTAACAGACGCCTTTGGAGCTGATTAAACTTTTAAATGTCATTTATTAGAAGTGGAATGTTGTTCCAGTGGGTCTGTCGTCAGCTGAAGTTTGGCGGAGTAAAAAGATACCTGGTTACCCTGCCAGCATGTCACCTCACATAGCAGCTAAACTCCTCGGCTCCTCGGACAGCTAGTCATCACCCTCAGTGTGGGCTGTGGGGATGAGGTTAATCTGGACTAAAACAGCAAGTTTTTCAAGCCATCCTTGGTTTTGTTTTAAAGTTTTAATATGGATATGCTGGCATCAAACACTAGCCAAAATGCAGTGCAAGAATTGAAGTACTTACCCAATGTTTTAGTCATCTAACTGCTGATTTGAAGTTGAACAATGTAAGGTTAGTCTTCTCTCTTCAAATTTCCATCCACTTTTGGTAGTGAAACAGCCCCATAGCATGGGGCCACTACCGTGCTTGACAGTTGGTACAGACCTTTAAAGTTTAAAAACCTCACATGCACTCCTTTTAATCACACCTCCGGTCACTGTGGTCAAAAACTACAGTTTGGTCTCATTCGCGGGTAATAATCTTTTCCAGAAAGCCTTTGGTTGGTTCATATGGGCACCTGCACATTTCAGCTGAGTTTGGTGTTGATTTGAAGCAGGACCTTTTGCTTGATCAGCCCCCTTTCACTCCATTGCATTATACAAAAAAAGGGAAGAGTAAAAAGCATTTCGGCATTTTACCGTTCATCACAGGCTTTAGCCTTGGTGATTCCAGGGTTGTTCAGAAGGTTCCTCTTGGCTGTGGTTGGGGGATAGAGCATGCATGAACTAGAAAAGGTTTACAATTGGCTGTATCATTTAACCCTGAAAGGATGCTAGAAACTGGGCAGTTGTCTGATACTCCATGTATCCATGTATGCTAGGAGCCCTTTGACTGAGATTCCAGCTGAGATAATAACATTTATGCATCAACATCAAGCGGTTATTTTTTAAGCTACAACAAATGCTGTGGGGAAAGGTTGTTTCTGTGATCTCTCTGGAACTTTCGCACATTATTTCATCCAGCCGCCCAGAATTTGCGGTGAATTTGACATCCCTGACGCTAGCACGGCAGTGCGGCCAAGTTGAGGGGTCACCGATTGTAAAACACTTCCAAGAAGGCACACTCATTCTGGATCTGCTGATGTCACATAGCTCTCTGCCCTGATACCAGATGTTGGCCTGATCTTTACATAAACATAGTTCCCACCACTGTTCATGAGCAATGCTGGCAGAGAACGAGAGAAGTCATCTTTAAGCCAAAGACATTACATTCCCAACCTATGAGTCAATCCTAACAGCTGGTAAAGGATGAGCTCATCCATGTGGAAGATTTCTGTTTTTAAATCAAAAATATCTGTTTGTGGCAGAGCTGCATGGCTGTTTGAAACCATCCGTGCCTGAAAAAAAAAAGCTTAATTGAGAAGAAGAGCGCAGGGGTCTGGATGCATTTGTGGTAGAGGCAGGCTCAAGGAGAGGGAGGTGGTGTTAAGTCCTTGGCATGAGGCATATATCCAAGATCAGAGTCAGACTCTGAAGGGAGTAACGGCGATGACTAAGGACTGAGGCACACATAGGTTACCAGGGGCTTTATGCTTTCATCACAACCACAAACACACATCTAAACCTCTTTCCAGGGCTGTGAATGTGCTTCTCTCTGTTTGGAGGGGGACATTATGTTGTCTCCAGAATAATAGGAGCCCAACTGTTGAACCTTCACTGGCTTCTGAATGTCAGCAACTAAAGACATAAAGAAAGGTGGACTGAATTACATGCAACTGTTTCCTCCTTGTAGGAAGAAACTTTTGAAACACCATCATAACCTCTCTTCAAACACAGTTATGGTAGTTTTAGGCAGTTCGAGCAGACAATTATGTACAGCAACACATAAAGGAAAACTTATGTTTGTTGCTTCTCACCAAAGAACAGATTTAATCTACTTGGGCATTTTTGCACTTTCACAGATGGTTACTGGGCATTTGAGGTCAGTTTTCTTTTGGAAATCCAATATTTTCTAATACCACAAGGTTTTCAGATGATATTACAACAAACCTGGCGTGAACTCTTTGTTCACTGACCAAACTACACACTAAGTCATGGCAAATATAAAAGAACATTTCAGCAAAAGCTCTTTGTTGCAACATTTTGTCATTATTTTAGCCACACTATAGTATTTAAACACAGTACTTACCTATTGTAGTATAATTAAGTTGATATGGTAGTGAATAAGCTGCAGACCTTTGAGGTCCATTTTTGTTCAAAGGTGCTCTTTAAAAGTTGCAGTACCTTATTAGAGCTGCACGATAGCCACTTACTAACCAAAAGTCAAATATTTACCTCTCATTTTAAGACGTGTACTGTTTATTTGCTAAAGCTATTAGGTTAGCCATATCAGAGCTAGAGCAGTAAAACCAAACCAAAAAGCTCAAAAGAGACGGTCTGCCAATCATTTCATCTTATGAACATTAAAGTAAAAGATGCTGCAGCCGCAATGTTCATGCTGCAACTTTTTCACTCGCCTTATCCAAATGAGGTCAAACATTTCCTCACACCACTCAATTTCAATTGCAGAACCCATTTTCTGGTAATACCATTAAAAAGAGCCATTGCTTTATTACTAGAGGCGTTATTGTTTTATCCTCTATTATCAATAAAGCACTCAAGTAAAGCCTGGTAGAGTGGGCTTTAATCCTTGGATATGATCTGATAGTCCGGGTGGACAGTGAAGGGATGAATATATCCCTCCACTCCCTCAACAACTGTCAAATTGGCCACGACACAAAATTCTTCTGTTCTTGGGCATCAGTTTTCTAGTTGTGAGGATGAAGCAGGACTGCTCACTGAATAATTGCACGATTCAAATCGTAAGAAATGTTTCATGTGTTTGTTTCTGTTGCTGATAAACACGGATGTGATTCCGATCTCCGTGTCCTGGCAATATTGTCCGCTCTTGTTTCGTTTCATCACCAGAAAGTGCTAGGCATGTGAAGTAGGTAGCGATAAGAATAGCTGTTTTTATTGTGTGCCACTGCCTTGGCCCATTCACACTGAATGTGTTATCTGAGGGTGCAGCAGCATGCCACACTAAGCTATGTGCATGTGATGCATGGCTGAACAGCATTCCTCCTCCTGAGTGCATAGCAGGACTGAGATAGTAGGAAAGCAGAGCAGCCTGGCTGCCAACAAAGAGGGAAAGACGACTGGGAGCATGAAGAGAGGAGGGATGAAGCAAGGGAGCATTACCAAGAACATGCAGTTAAGTGGAATGAAGTACCCTTTGTTGCAGATAAGATCCTTCTGCTTCCCTGGCTAGCGTCACTGAAGCAATTTGTGCACAACGAATTCAGCTGATTATGTTGGCAGCAAACCACAAAATCTATCGCAAGTGTGCTGATGAACAGTGCCCCAAGTGATAAAAGACCCTTTCCTCTTTTATATATTCAGTTGGCTGATAGAAGGACTAGAAAGAGCTGGTGATCTGGGATTACCGTCTGAAATGTTGTGAGAAAGCAGACTGCAGGGTGGGATCATTGCCTTCCTGACCAGACAGCTTCCAGGACATATACCATTCCTAACCCTAACCCTAACCCAAAGATTCTCGATGGGATTTGGGTCTGGACTTTGACTGGGCCATTCTAACACATAAATTAGTAACTGAGGATGTAACTGGGTCGTTGTCCTACCCAATGGTGGAAATTCGCCAATGTCTCAGTCTTTTGCAGCCTCTAATTGGTTTTCTTTCAGGTCTGCCCTTGCTGAAGAAGGAATCACCACAGCATGATGGTGCCACTACCATGTTTTACCGTAGGGGTTGTTTGTTTGGAGAGATCTGCAGTGTTAGTCTCCCTCCACACATAGAGTGTTGAGGAACATCCATCCTCAACGATGGATGCTTTCTTGTCACTCTTTCGAAAGGCTCGATTTATGGAGCATTTCACTGATTGTCCTGTCAGCTGATTCTTGTACCTGAGCTGTTTTTCTCTGAAGCTCCTCCAGAGTTACGATGGGCCTTTTGACTGCTTCTTTGATTGACTAGCTCTGCTTTAAACTTCTCCGCAACCCTCTCCCTGACCTGTCTGATGTGTTCCTTGGTCAACATGAAGCTGTTTGTTCTCTAATGTTCTCTAAGATGCCTATGAGGCCTTCACAGAACAGTTGTATTTATGTTCAAATTATATTAAATACAGATGGACGCTTTGTACTAATTAGAGATTTTGTACAAGCATCACATTAAATAGGGTAAATTAAATGCACACCACACCTTTCAGATTTTAGTTTTTTAAAAGAGTAGAGAAGTATTTAACATGTTTCTTCCACTTTACAGCTGTTCGCTACTTAATGTTGGTCTGAGCAATAACACATACATAAAACAATAATAGAATACAGTAAAATTTGCAGTTTGATGTGAAAAAATATGAATCAGGTCAAGGAGTATGGATACTTTTGCAAGGTACTGTAATTTCCCATGTTTGTCTTCATTTACAGTACAGTTCAAATTTATTTGATTCCTTACAGATTTCTTCAGTTTTTTTCTTTTTTGTCAGACTCAAATGTTTTAAATCATCTTTCAAATATTGATATCATTCAGAGATAACCCAAGTAAACAAAAACAGCAGTTTTTCAAATTAGGATTTCATTAATTAAGGGACAGAAAATGTCCAAAACAATAAGAAAAAGTAATTACCTCAATAGCTGATTATGCGCCATTGATTGTTTGTGATAACTGTCAATGAGTGTTGTATGTCTCTGTGGAGGAATGTTGGCCCACTCTTCTTTGCAGAATTGTTTTGATTTGGCCACATTGGAGGGTTTTCGACCATAAACGACATGTTGAAGGTGGTTCCACAACAGCTCAAAAGGACTTTGACCAGGATGTTACAAATCCTTTGTTACTTTTTGAGATCTTGTACTTGTTTTCTGAATGTCCTGTTTGATTTTATGTATCTGGCATTAATCAGGACTGATGGTACAGTGAAACTGACCCATTACAAATCCTCAGTTGCATTTAAATAATAATTTACAAGGGTGGAATTGTATTTTTATCTATGAATGGTTTAGATAGCCTTTTCTACATAATAAATTAAATTACTATTTGAAAAATTTATTTTGTATCTAATCAGGTAATTTTGTCTTATATTAAAATTTGTCTGATGATTTGAAACATTTAAGTGTGACAAAAAAATATGTAGAAATGTGTAACCGGGGCAAATTATTTTCCATTGCACTATAACTCTAAATTAGTTCAGAGGAATTGCTGAACTCATGTTCAGTAAATTGCATTGCCTCAAAAAAGAAAAATCAAAAATCCTGAGCTGCTCTTATACATTCAAACATTTGGCCAAAGCAAAACTCAGAAAGACCTTAGACTTAGTTTTTATATGTGATCTAAATGCCTTCTCATTTCTTTTGTTTTTTTATCATGTGAGCATATCTGATAAAAAATACAAACTTGGTTTTGATAAGATTATTTAATGTCAGGGGCCTCAAACTGGATTTATTTGGAGCAGGGAATAAAGCTTTAGCATTAGAATCCTATAGTTTTAGCTTCTGCTAAGAGGCTTGTTTTCTTGGATACAATTTAAAACTTAAAACACGGCATCCCGTTTGCTAAGCATGAGGGTAGCAGAGCATGAGGATCACTTTGTAGGCTAAAGTACCACTTGGATAAAGCAGGGCAGGCTCCAGGAGGTGAAGGTGCTTTGTAGATGATAAGCTGTGACCCACTGAGCAAGTATGGCTTTAGCTTTTCTCCCTCAGAATCTCACCTCACTGAAGTGTTTAGTGTTACAAAGATAAAATGGCTGCACACATGCTCAACTTCAGGAACGAAGACATCAGTTTCCAAACCATTGCCTTTATACTGCATTTTCATATGTACTCTACAGGAAGTAATTTATTAACAATAACAATTTAAGGGGGAATGTAGCAACCGGGTGCTGCTAATAAAATGAACTTGATTAACTGACTGAAGTGACCAGCTTAATAAAAGCTCTGAAGCGTACAGGTTTGTGTTAACACAATACCAAGATATAAAGATATCAGTAGTTTGAAATGCTTGATTTCCCAACTAAACAGATCCTTCAAATTTGCATCTGAAATAACCACAAACTTTCTGGAACTACATCCTTTGAACAAATGAGTTCAAACTAGAGACGTCTGGCTATAATGCTTAGACATCCTGAAACATGGCATATCAGCATAAACACCTACTGCCAACTATCAAGCATGGTGGTGGAGGGGTAATAACCAGGGCTCAGGACCTTTAACCCTTCTGAATACCAAAACATTCTAGAGACAAATGTGAGACAAATAACTGTCCAATAGCTGGAGCTGAAAATGGGTCATGGACAGGACAAGGATCCCAAATCCTGCAGCAAATCTGAAAAAAGAAGAACCAATGAGCTGCCATGGCTGGAAACTAATGTCTGCAAACCTAAAAGAACTGAAGTGGCTTAAGCTTTTGAAGAGACTGTTAAAGTCAGAGAGAAAATTAAGGTTAAAACTGTTAAAGGTGCTTCTACAAACTGCTGGGGTGTCCTTAGTCTTTCTAAACTTAAAAACCTTATTTTCCCATGACAGCTCAGGCCTACAAATGTAATACGCTATTTTAAAGCGGGCAATTACAGTCTGAACATTGTATTCATAGTTTTAAAACATGCGTTTCTTGTTTCTTTTAAACTTCTGCGAGCAGATACGTTGTAACGTTGTGGCCTTCCTAAAGTCAGTCTCTCTCTCTGTCTCTCATTCTTTGTCTTTCACTTCTCCTTTCCTCTTACCCACTAACACACATACTGGTCATCACCAGCGGTGGGCCATGCAGAAATAGCACTGCCTCTCATCCGCCCTCCTCCCCTGTCCCTGAACACAGGACCAGCTTTTCATTTGCAGTTGTTCTCTGATTTTAACCGAAAGAGACAGAATAGAGCCTTTTCCTCTCCACTCTCACTGAAAGGGACGACCAGTACCGCTGCATGACATTTGATCCCAGTTGCCAGCTCACTTGATCTTATGCCACAGGCCTGCCTGATGCTCCCACAGGTGATAGTGCAGGTGTGTTTCGAGGGAGTTGGTAGAAAGCAGTGAAATCCTTGTGCCTCTGTGAAGGTGTGCTTGAGCCACAACACCTGGCCTACTTTCCCACTGCGGCAGAGGATGTGGAAATGTTCTCCTGAGTGGCATGGGTAACTGGAACATGCTCAGACTGTCTGAGCCTTTTAAACTTTGACCTGTATTCTGTTACAGCTGTAAAGGCTTTGTTTCTTAGTTTAGATAACAGCAACATGGTAATTACAGAAAGTTCAAACATGTCACTTTAGCTTATCAGAATGCTAAAGTAGCTAATTGTCACTAAACAATAGTCAGTCTTAACAAGCCAAATACAGCCTTGGTTAAAAGAAAGTACACCCCTTTTCAGTTTCAGCTTCAGGGTTTTACCCTTCAGGATTTAATAAGATTGATCCAGCCTTTAATGGGTCCTAGAGTACAAAAACACATTGAACAGTCCACACTGTCTGTGTTAAACTAACATGAAGATGAAATCCTAAGTACACCCCTGCTGCTTTCATATGATATAAGAGGGAAAGCAGCAGCAAGGCCCCAAATTAACTGACAGTTTGCTGCTGTGGAGTGTACAGGAGTGTGTTAACACAACGCCAAGACTGAAAGACATCAGCAATGACCTTAGAGAAGCAATTGTTATGACCCAACAATCTGTAAAGGGTTACAAGGTTATTTCCAAACTATTTTAAGTCCATCATTCTGCAAAAAGAACGATTGTTCACAAGTGAAAAACATTTAAGACAGCTGCCAACCTTAGTGGAGGTTCCAACAAATTCACACCAAATTCAGAGAATAGTCAGAGGAATTGCAAAAACCCAAGAGCTCCTTCTCTATTACTGAAGCCTGTGAGTGGGTTAAATTAGCAGCAACAATGATTCTGATCAATTTTGGTTTTGTGTGTAAAGTCTTAATAAAGTAATAACAAATCATTCCACCTATGACCAAAACAGGCTCTTTTTTAAAAAAATCACACAGCTATTATGCCATGATATATTTTTCCAATTTCTTTTTATGAATGTTTTTCAGAACTTAACTTACAAATATTCACAAATATTCAGAATTGTTACCTCTTAAAGGCAAATGTTAGTTATTAAAAATGGTTCAAAACATTTTCATATAATTTATCCAGGGAGTAAAAATGTGGCAGCAGCATTGATTTTGATTCATGTCTTTTTATTCTTTTTTTTTGCATTGCTGTTAAAAAAAAAGTATTCAAACTGTAAATTTTCTTTTAAAGTACATGAAAAATGTTCTTTACATAGTGGAAAACAATAAAACTATTGAAACTAATTAAGGCATTTCAACACCAGAGAAAAAGACAATAATTTTCAACGGTAGCCCAAAAGGGACACAAACTGCTCTATTTAGCTCAAAAGGCTTATGAAAAACTTGAAATAAAAATATCTACAAGCCACAATCATTTGCCAAATTCTATGCAATTTGCATAAAAACAAGCAAAGATATGCCAAACTTAAGCGACCCAGATGGGTAAAGGTCATCTATGCTGGGTCTGTTTTGAAATAGTATTTTTATTACTATGAGATTACTAAAAGTGTAATTACTATAAATGGTTTTGAGGCTTTAAAATTAAATAAGACATTTACCCGAGGGAGCACCTTAAGGGCACCTTTCTGAGAACCCCTTTAAAGCATTAAAACTCCTTATCTTTGTTCCCTTAATGTGAACGTTTCCATCAGATCTATGATCTATACTTTCACTTAACTGCTCTGTGGGATTTGTTAGGCTGCTTAACCTTTGACAAAAAATGAAAATCCCTCATGTCGCAATGACACAGCTAAAGAGAAAACTGCTCTCAGCTTTGCAGTAATAGCACCCTCGGGGTTTCTTAGCACCCCTCCTTCTCTCTCAACACTCAGCAGCTGCCAGCGCAGCTCAGATATCCATCGGCTACCAGCATAGACACCAGGCTAAGGCTGCAACACTCTGCAATACGAGCCAAAGCTGACTGGTCAACCAGCACAGTGCCATAATAGGCCCTCAAGTGGGGAAGTGATACAATCACACAGCTTGTAGGATCGGTTTTCTCTGACCCCTGCGCTTGTCATAACCTGCTCAAATGCATGGCAGATCCACGTTAGGTCATAGCTTGTAATCAAAACCCATTGAAAGTAGATTGTAATGAAGCCTTTTTGTGAGCGATGGAAAGACTGGATGATCTTAATAACCGATCTTGGTGACCAGATACTTAAAGGGAGAAAGCTGATCTGCTGCACAGTCGACCGAAACATCAGGCTGCTGCACAAAAAGGGCAGAGAGGAGAGCAGGGTTGGCTGTCAGAAGAAAGGAAAAGCTCAACACAGGAGAAAACAGTGAGGTAGAAAGAGAGCAGGTTGGTGATTACTCCCCCATGTTGGAGCTGTGAGGAGATGAGAGGGAAGGATTCAGCGATCAAGCGATGATTCATGAGCTGTCGGCTCCACAGTGAGCTGAGAGTTAGAGGCTTTACTTGTTGGGAACCTTCACCAATGCTTTTGCTGTCACACTGTAGTCACATGGTGAAGTGTTGATGTGTTGGCACCAGAAATAAAGATAATATATATATATATATATAAATATGACAGCCTCAGCATGCGTTGTTTTATCTGCTGCTCTGTTTGTTTGGGCTGCCACGTTACAACGCCAGGCTTCTGTTTCCAGAACATCACTGGAAATGCCGCTTTGTATTTAGGACTACAATTTCTATAGCATAGGTCGAGTGCTGCATTCTGCAGCTGAAGGAAGACATCAAATATTGTTGTTAGACTGAGAATATACGATAACAAGAGTCAGCCTGGATGTGCTATCAACGAAACACACTTCAAACTATCAGCTTTAACCATCAGCGTGGGTTTGCATGATGTCATGCAGTTTGATAAGGCTTCCAGGTAGGGTAGGCCCACAGCATCACAGATCCTCCACCGTACCTGACAGTTACCATGAAGTGCTTTTCTACACAGTCATCCTTTGTTTTATACAGACCCACTCCGAGTGTCTGTTGACAAAGCAAACACTCCAAGTGGGTTTTGCACGAAGGACTTTCTGAAAACATCGTATGACACATACTTTCAAAGTTTCCAGCCACAAGATCCACCTCATTACCCTGCAGACAAGCATGACCAGCAAATGCATGATTCTGCCCTGTAAAATCATAGTTATTAGACATTAGCAGTTATTCCTCATTAACCAGACCCTTTATTAATCCATTGTTACCACTCCCTCACATGTCATTAACTTCATACTGAGTTAAAACATAAACTAAAACACCTGGAGGTGAAAAGGAAGCTTGCAAGCCTGAGAACACCATCTCTACTGTGAAGTACAGGGGCAGCAGCATGATCTCAAAACACCCAGGGTCCCAATCGGTCTTCCAAGTGGACAGTGACCCAAAACGTCTCAGAGACAAGTTCATCATTCTGGAAGAACGTTTATCGGCAGAGATGAAAAGGTGTGCGAACAAGGCAGTTATACTAGTTCCGCCAGGAGGAATGGGCCAAAATTCTCTAAAACTGTTGTGAGAAGCTTGTAGAAGGACACCAGAAATGCTTGATAGAAGTTATGCAGTTTAAAAGGCAATTCTAGCAAATACAAAAAAAATAAACTTTCAAATCTGAAGACAAAACCATACTTTTTATTTTTTGGCTTTTAGCAAATGGAATCATTTGTGAATTCTAACTGACCTAAACCAGGAAGTGTTCAGTCTGATTTAATTTCACATACTTTTTATGTGTACAGGGACAGTGCACAAAAAACACATTGACCTAAAAAGAACTATGCATGGTGCCAGGTTATAGCAAAAGTACTAATTTCCACTGGTAGTCCCTTGACAGGTTGATGGAAATCAAAACTGTTTTCCATGACAGAAGGGGCAATGCCAAAAAAGCAAACATTGAGCTTCAAACACGCAATGATATTGCATTTTAATGTAAGAGCAGATAACTTCCAACCTTCATGAAACCATGAAATAACTTTCTAGCAAACATGCAGTCTACAAATCAGAGCATCTCTATATTTTTAAAGCTTTAGAAATTTTTAAGACCCATTGATTCCCATGCAGTCACAGTAGACCTTACTCTGGATTTGAACTAACAAAGAAAATCAAATTGGTGACAATGCAATTCAACTACCTTTTCTTGCAGGTTTCTGCTGTTTTTTTCCACGTCCTCATGAGGTACCAAGATAAGATGCACTAGTCAGGACAATTGAAACCTACAGTATTCACCCAAAACCTTTTGAGAAGCTCAACAGCCCTATTTTGCAGTGACAGACTGAGTGGAGAAAAGAAACCAGACAGAAGAGGTCTACAATAGAGCTTTATTTCATCATTCAAACAACTTCAGTATCTCTGCAAGTTACTGTAACAAACTCAGAAAAAGAAAGCCAACAGGTACACCTATTTACACTGGTTTTTGAGGTGTACTGACCCACACCTCGTTAACTGGGTCAAATGTCAAGACAGACATGAAGCAGCCAGCGTTTACATTGTACCATGCTGGCTCCAGGAGACACAGCCCATGGGGAAGGAAGCAGGGACAGTGCAAGGCTGGCCCTTCTGGTGACCACACCAGTTTGCACAGAGTACACACTCAGCTCCTGAAATCATCTCAACAAATCTGATGTGAGCACAATACAATTAAGAGGCACTGGCTGATGCTCCTAAGGGCTTAATGTTTAACACGGGGGAGGTTTTTAAACATTTTATTTGCAACAAAAGAAAACAAAAAATTAGCTGGAGTGTTCCATTTAAAAAAAAAATTTTTTTACAGGTTAAACAGACATAATGTTTCAATTTAAACTGAGAAAACAAGACAGGTTTCCAATATGGGTAAATTGTAAATTTTATTGGAAAACAAAAATATACAACTTGGAATGGATTGTTTTAGGCATGACCAGAGGTCATACAAAAAGAAAAAAGGAAAGTAAAAGTAGTGAGTAAAACATTAAAAAGCATGTTAAGATTAGTAGTTTCCAATATAGAACAGCAGATACAAAAGAGTTTGTACGAGTACCAAGGAGATACACCCGTGTCATTTATTTGCAGTAGTGCAATGCTGAGAGATTTCCATATATACTTTGTCCATAGTCCATGCAGAGTTTAGACTCCTCTACACTGCTTCCATGCCAACAGTGTTGCCAAGTGACAACCAGGTGACAGATTTCCAACGTCGCCAGGTATGAAGGGGCCCCGAGCATACTTGACAGAAGGTCCAGAGCTCTCGGGTTCCCAGAGGCCTCCACAGGCTCCTGGTTGTATGGCCAGTCCGTCACTCCAAAACACCATGACAGCAAAAGAAAGGGACATGGGGACAAGAGCCTATGCAGTTTACATGCAGTTCCTTTGGACAGCAGTAGGGGCAGGGACGAATGGGGGCTATTAAGATTTTACAGATAAATTACACAAAGAAAAAAAGGCAAATTTTTATAGAAATCTGTACAAGGCCTTCACTTCGCCGTCATCATTTGTACGAACTCTGCGGAAAGAAAAATAAAAATAGAGTCATAAGGCCATTTCACAGGAAAAACAAAAAACATTAAAAGGTTAGTTTAAATTACAACTACCAACCTTCATAATTGACCTGTCCATCTCCATCAATGTCTGCTTCTCTGATCATCTCATCTACCTCCTCGTCAGTTAGTTTCTCTCCGAGGTTCGTCATCACATGGCGCAGCTCAGCAGCACTGATGTACCCATTTCCATCCTGAAAATTAGGTCAGTTACCAAGTGCTTCATTTTATTAACCAAGCCATTCATATGACCATGTAGGGAAGTTCAGGTCACACTTACCTTGTCAAAGACTCGGAATGCTTCTCTGATCTCTTCCTCGCTGTCCGTGTCCTTCATTTTTCTAGCCATCATGGTTAGAAACTCTGGGAAATCTATCGTTCCATTTCCTGAAGATAAAACCAAGACAAAGTTACATCCAGAATAAGAACAGTTGAAGACAGCCATTACTTTTAAAAACAAAAGTTAACTCACCATCAGCATCCACTTCGTTGATCATGTCCTGCAGCTCTGCCTCTGTGGGGTTCTGGCCCAGAGAGCGCATAACTGTGCCCAGCTCTTTAGTGGTGATGGTGCCATCTCCATCCTTGTCAAAGAGCGAAAAGGCCTCCTTGAACTCTGACAGAAAAGTGAAAAACTTTGAGAGCCAACCCCTTACAGAGCAGTGATGGATACATATGGCATCATTACATTCAAATGCCGTGGGGTCATCAATTGTTTTCCAACATCAAACTCAACCCAGAAGCAGCTAAATGATTGACACTCATCAAATCACAGCATACTGATGCACCTCTGTTTATACCTCCAACTGAAGGGAGTTTCTGGTTAAACATTGACCACAGCTTTAGACATCGGGGTTCAGTCAGAACATCACTGCAATGACTGACAGCACTCAGCCATGAGGGACAAAAACAATGACACTTAAAGATGAGACCAACGGGTAATAAATGGTGACAAGCTGCAGATGGTTCGAGTCAAACTGTAGCCAATCAAACCATTTCCTGGGCAAAATTTTTTAAAAAGTGCATGATCTGTAATGCATCAGAACCAGTCACTCTAAACAAGTTAAGACTCATTTTTAGCCAGTAGACAACCTCAGGTTATTGCTGTCAGTACCAACAATCCTGACGCTGCAAGTTTTAGTGCACCGGAAATGTAGCGCTTCATAAATCTCAATGCAATCCATATAAGAAACGAACTGCTGCTGTTACAGCCAGATCACTTGAAATTATAACCATGACTGAATGAATAAATGTAAGCAGTTGGCACCTGTAGCAGGATGTTCTGTTCACATAATTTAATGATATCCAAATCCCAGGTCAGCATATCATACTATGAACCCTAGCTGCTACTGCAGTTGTTCATGGTAGCATTCCATATAGACAGCACGCCCAGGGTAAAGTACCCAGCCTGTAAACTGGTGACTACCAACAGAACCGAGCTCCTCCAGATTACATCACACAACGCAGCGGCCACAAAAATGCAAAGTTTTCAGTGAGGGAGTCCTTCAGCAATTCACAGACGGCAAGCAACAGCAGGTTCTTTCATTCCAGTTTTACGACCGACAGGCTGCCCTGTGGAATGCCTTAAAAGGCAAAATTGTAAATCCACTGCACAACTTAAGTCCTTAATGGAGGTGACTGTAGCAGGTTATGAGGAAGGTAGGAAGACCATTGCAGCCATGTCTTACCAGCAATTTGCTCTTCTGTAAGTTGATCAGCCTAGAAAACAAAAACCAGACCATTATAAGAACATCAACTAACTGAATCATAAAATTAGAAAAGAACTTGTTCACACCCTCAGGATATGCAACCAACTTTTGACCAACTTTAGAACAAAACCTAAAATTTTTAAGTGTTTAGTTATATTATATAATGCTTATGTATTCTTCAACACAGAACTACAAATGTCAGTTTAAATAAAATGAAATTGGATTACTCAATAGCTAACAAATACAGTTCAGATTTCCGACTCCTTTATTTAATTTTCTGAAGCACAAGATGAATTTTTGCTGCCATTTAGAGCACCTTAGAAACACAAAAATAAATGTACACTGAAGCCTAAATAAGATCCAAATGTAAAACATACACCTACACAGGTTAAATCTCAACTGCAATGTAAAATGAAAAAAGTTTGCAAAAATCGTTTCAGTGCATTTTTGGCATTTGGATCACATTGGTTGGCTCTTGTTTGAGAAGGGCCAGACTTTTCAGAGACTACTTTGAATTAATGCAGAACAAATCAAGGTTGAGCAGCCTAAGCACGTTGGATTCTGAACTAGGACTGACAAAATCTAACCCATAATAAATACTCAAAATGAGACAGCACTTCATTTTAGGTACTGCATAGGGTGCAAGAGATCCACGTTATGAAAAACTAATTAATAGGGTTATAATTTAAAATGGTAGCGATGCTAATAACGCCTCAGCTCTAAAGATGGTGGGTGTAGCTAGCAACGCAGCCTGTCCTAACAAAAACTGCCCAAAACGGAAGCAGTTTCCCCTTCATTTTTCAATAATTATACCATAAGAAGCGGCACAAATATGAACTTTTGCTCGAAGGAATACCCAGATATTGGAGCCGCTTTAACAATTCAGTGACGCCAGGCAATAAACTGGGCAATAATTTGGCGGTAAATGCTAGGCAGAAGGAGCTAGAACTGGCTAGCAGCCCTTATGGCTTAGCCATTGACCTGTTTCGCATGACGAAAAAAATAATAAAATGGTCAGTTCATGTCAAGGAGCCCAAATATGATCAAACGGGCGGATGAGAAATTTTTTTCTCCCCTTTAAAGCGAACCAAGGAAAGTTTCAGAACTACTGTTTAAGGTTAAGCTGCATTGAGAGGCAAGCAACGCCCATGATGCTGAAACATTACTACTACAATCTTACGTTTTTACGATCGACTCATAAAGCTAGTTACGTCTAACTAATTATTTAGCAGCACTGCAAACCTGCAATCCAATTGGGTAGTAGTGTGGTGGTACAATACAGTAAAAGCGTTGTTTCAGCTTAATGACCGCCCTGATGGGGTTTTTTTTTTTATGTAATCTTCCAACGCTAGAGCGAAAACATAAGATATAAAGTCACTGTTCTTACCATCTCAGTATCGGTGCAGCTGCTACTTCACCACAAATTCGGTTTTTAAAAAAAACTCCGAAAAACTCGCCAAAACCCGCTGCAACGATAACCAAGCACTCCTGCGAGCACACTGGGAGGGAGACAACTGGACTCGCCTTTAAGGGCTGTCCTAAACCACTCCTTCTCTTCATATCACTCCGCCAACTTACTCTACCTTCAGTTGCTCGGTTATTAGAAAATAACACTTTACGACAATGTTTGAACCGAAAGTAAATGAAAACACACCTTAATTATAAAAGTACTGTTTTTGTAGTACTATTAATGTAGATACAAGAAGTCACCGTACGTTTCGCCGGTGGACTAAATATTAGCGCATGAATACTTTCTGCTATTGAGTGGTTCGGCACAAAACGTAGCGGAAAGAAATCGCGCTCTTTGATTGGTCCATTTGTACCTGCAATGCGTCACTCCCATGGTCTGCGCTGCCGCTGTATCTTGTCTACAGACATTCAGTCAGTGCCGTAGAGGCGCACCGGACAAGCTTGTTGCACAGTGTTCCTGGTTCAGGAAGTTTGTCATATGTTTCTAGCCACCAGTAGAGTTTTTATCACTTTTAACTGTAGTCTATTACATGTTTTTAATTTTACTTACATTGATTATATTGATGCTGTATTTATAAAGTTACCATTGACTGACAAGAGTTCTGAAAAAAAACTTTTTCATCACTTTAAAACTTAAGCAGTGTCAGAGCTAAATAGTTTAGATGCAGAGGATTCCAGTGTCTGATTGCTTGTGCATGATCTGTAATGAGCACCTGCAACTTGTAATGGGTATTGCTGCAGATTCTTGGGCCTAATTGTGCTGCTTGGTGTGGGTTAGGGCGATCTGATATCCTGACTGCTCCATGTCTGACTGCTCTCCTGTACTCCCAGTGACCATCTGCCTCTACCCTGGAAAAGATGCAGAGGTGTTTGAGTTTGAGTTTATTTAAAAAAAAAGAGGGGACAATGCATATTAATGGACATGTACATGTAAATATGCCAGATTATAGCCAACGGCTAATTTCCATCTGTAGTCCCTTCGGCAGGTTGAATCAACAACATAAAGTAAAGAAATCAATAAAACAACAGTAACAACAATTAGAATAGTAAGTCATCATGGCTGTGAGCAATATAAGCAGGTAGAGTAAGTACATAGAAAGATAAAAGTTCCTTAAAAATAGGATAAAAAATAGAAAGAGAAGCAAGAACAATGAAAAATATAGTGGATCATAACATACAGGCCAAGGGTGTCAGGGGACCATACGTATTTTACTAGTGTTAAAAAACTAAAATTAAATATCAAAAGACCGAAGTGCTGATTGCTGAAAGTATATGCTAGTAATAGACAAATATGCAAGTTTAGACATGGTTGTGGCAACAGTACTGTTCTTCCAATAGCCAAGCTTTAAGATGTTTGGTAAAAGAGGTCAGAGTCAGAAGTTCACGTATTGAGTTTGGTACTGAATTCCAGGTGTGAGAAGCACGAACAGAAAAAGTGGCTTGACTAAAGGCACTCTTTCTAAAAGGAACCACACAGTCACCTCTTGAACCAGCTCTTGTTGATCTGTTTTTTTTTTAACAAATTCTTGTAACGGAGGAGGTGCTTTGCCATGGAAGATTTTGTAAATCAAGATAGCATTGATATATGTATATATATATCTATATATCTATATAGATATATAGATATATATATACATATACATATATATATATATATATATATATATATATATATATATATATATTTATATATATATATATATTTATATATATATATATATATATATATATATATATATATATATATATATATATATTTATATATATATATAGATATAGATATAGATATAGATATAGATATAGATAGATAGATATATTTTGTCCCAGTTTTGTCCCAGTTTAAGCGCTCATGTTTTTTTAATATCTGACAGTGATGGTACGTTTTTGGTTTTTTATCCAATATTTTCAGAGTTTGTTTATAAACTGTTTCAATCGCTTTAGTGTCGTCTTACAGGCTGATGCCCAACTTGTTATGCAATAGGACATGTGGGACATGATCATAGTGTCAAAATACAATTTTGCTGACGAGTGACAATTTTGCTCAAGAGTTAGATTGTATCTAATAAACCTAAAGTTGGACAAGTTAAACTTAATTCTGTTCACAATGTTTTTTATCTGTCGTTTAAAAAGAAGCTGTGAGTCAAGAGTGATTCCTAAGTATTTAAACTCATGTACGACATCAATTGTTTTACCTTGCACAAAAACGTTAGGATCACTGTCAGTATTTGCTCTTTTTGAGAAGTACATACACACAGTCTTGGATATGTTCAAGCATAGTTGGGATTTCTCAAGCCAGTTATACACATTTATCATAGCATCTGTCAACTCTAGCGCAGCATGTTTTTTATCCTTTGCATGGACATACAGAACAGCATCATCAGCATACACTTGGCAGATTACATTCAAAGGACAACAACTTGGCAGATCATTTATAAACAAACTGAAAAGCAGTGGATCTAGCACTGACCCCTGCGATACCCCAAGGTTGCTGTTACGGGATGTTGACTTCATGTTCTGTATCCTAACACACTGTGATCTTGCAGATATATGTGATTCAATCCAGTTCAGAGTACTTGGGAAAAAGTTAAAACTAGACAATTTAGTAAGCAGTATCTGGTGATTAATGGTGTCAAACGCTTTTCTGAGATCTATGAAAACACCACCAACGACACCACCTGCATCCAATTTTGATTTTATGTTTTCTAAAAAGAAGCAAACTGCTGTCTCAGTAGAATGATGTTTTCTAAAGCCAAACTGCATCCTGTTCAAGGTATATGGACTATTGTTAAGATGATTAACAATTTGCTCCGCTACTATTTTTTCCAAGACTTTTGAGACTGCTGGAAGTATGCTTAATTGGTCTGTAATTGCTGGTTATTCCAGGATTACCTGACTTAAAGACTGGTGTAATGACAGAGCACTTCCAAGGTTCAGGGAAGAAACTTTCATTTATGGATTTATTTATAATAGTAGTTAAGGGTGCGATGAAAGATTCTTTGTGATATTTTAGAAATGTTACATCCATACAAAATGCATCTTTGGCTTTAGAGCTTTTAAGGCCACACACAGCTTTATCAACATGTGACTGCGACACTACGCACAAATTAAGAAAGGGTTTGTCGGCATTTAGTGGCATTGGTGGGTGGCATTCTATCTGGGGGCAGAGAGAAGGATATAAAGACCCACACGGAGAATGTGAGACAGTGTCTGTGTACGTTTACTTTAAATCACCTGCAGGAAACAGAACATGTGGAAAAACCCAATAAATCATTCACAGGTTTGAAAACTGACTTTCCAAAGTGACTCCCATTTCTGTCAACAGATGCCATTCCTCCCCCGAACCTAACTAATCTGGAGCAAATTGCATTTCCTGTTTTTTTTTAAAATATGTTTTTGTGCTGCAGGGATTTTTGTCAGTATACAAATTATGTAATTCTAGAGGTGACTGCACAAAAGCTTAAATCTGTCACAAGAACCAGATAAGCCGTTGCATGTGCAAATGACTGTACCCGGATGGTGTGTGAATTCACTTTTAGATCTATGGAAATACTTCAGGAACATTGTAAAATATGAGCATAGTTACATAATTAGCACCAGTTAATCTACTTATTTCTGTCTTTATGTAAATTCAGCTCTCAGCAAATGTAAATGTATAGTCATAGTGAAAAGAAAGTACACCTTCCTTTAGTTCGAAGGTTTTATATACCAGGACATAATTAAATTATCAGATCATAATCAAGTGTACAAAAGCACACAACAGGTTCCAACTTTACATCATTTATTAAAAAAAGATCAAGCCAAAATTGAAAAGCTGAAAACGAACTACAGCCAATGGTTTATCAGCTTTTTTAATCAGATTGAGGTCAATACTTTGACTAGGCAATTGCAGCTATGGCCATGTTTCTTCGGTCAGACAGAGGACCTCACATTTTACTGTGCTACTACTGCAGAGTAGTTTAATGGCTGTGTGTGCCAGTGTCCCGCCACTGCAAAACAACCCCAGATCACAACTCCTCCACCATCGTGATTGACAGTTGTTTGGTTTTTGGTCTTATCTGTTCTGAGTAAGTTGTTCCAGACAGTTCATTCTGTGCTGTGCTGTCATGAACTTTAGCATTCAACATGCTAACTGAGCCATGTAGCGACTGAAATGAGTCCCTGATTTTTATTACCCCCTCCTAGGAGGTTTATGTTTTAGTCTGGGTTGGTTTGTCTGTCTGTTTGCAAAATCACTCAAAACGTCATGAACTGACTTTAATGGAGGTGGTATTAGTGCATGTGCATGTGCATAGTAGCATTTGAATGCAAGTTTTCCCATTAAAGTAAATAAAAACAGCTAAAATAAACATAGTTTTTTTTGTAAAGATTGAAATGATTTGAGAACCTGGTAAAAAAAACAGATAATTTTTATTACATACTTGAACTTGAAAGAGGGTTTTTTTTACCATGGCTGAGCAAAGGAGGTCAATATAAACTGGATCAAAGTGAAACTTATGAGTCATTACATAATCAACAATAAGGCTCAAACCCAACCTCTATAATGTAAGAGCCAAACCGCATTAATTACATTGCAGTATTTGTATTATTAATGTTGGGTATCATTATATGTTAAAGTGATGTTTTAAGTTGGATTGATTCAAGTGCAAGAAAATATACCTCTACTAAGCATTTAATCTCTCACTGCCATTTTTCCTTCTTATCGGTTCTGTGAATATTAACTGTCCCACATCATACATTCTTATCAGGCTGCGCCCAACCCAGACCACATCTATAATTACGAATTTTAATTTCTGCACCGCAGGGTTCAAAGGCCACTTTAGTTTAGCATCGGCAAGAATGAAATCACTTCCTCGATCCACAGTGGCCTGTGGACATCCCTCCCACTAACAAGTCAACTTATAGAAAATGTAATCTCAAGACAATTTATATGGAGAAAAATATATAATCGAATCAATATAATCGAATGTAGACAGATTTTTATTTGATTGCATGCATTCCAGATTATTCCCAGTTATACGATACTGCAGTCAAACTAAATTTTTAATGATCTTTGGTACAAAATTATCTAAAAAAACGTCTTCATTGAGTAATTAACCTTGCAGCAACTCCTCCTCATGAGCAAGCATGTGGCAAAAGTGGGAAGGAATGACTCCTTTTTAAATGGCAGCACTGCGGTTAGCATTGTTCCCTTCACAGAAAAGCAAACCATCATTCAGGTCAGGTAATTTTCAGTGGGCTGGAACGGCAGATGAGATAGCAGTACATGGCAACGCTACACATTGTAATGCTAATCTACAATCCCAAATAAAAGAAAAGCAACTTCCACGTTAAAAAACAGGCTCCCATTTGCGTGTCTAAGTGGCATGTGAGGACCTTGAGAGATTAAGTGCTGGTGACAAATATGAGAAGATGTTTACCTGTGTAATTTAAATACAGAGTCGGCATTATTAATGAATGAGGGGTCTGTAATGCACCTGCCTAGTGAGGGGATCGGTTTTCGCGGAAGACAATGGCTGTTGTCTGTTTCCCTGGGCGTTTCAAGCTAGAAGTGAAAAGACCTTTGCATTGTTTCAATGTGCACATGGGGACCTGCATGTGTTTGCTTTCCAGGGTGTGTCTGATAAACTGCATGATTGATTGCATTGGCCTAGAGGGAGGAGCTGTGCTCATCCACATAAAAATAAGTATCGAACACGTCATTGCTTTTTCCAGTAAATATGTTTCTAATCAGGATAGTGATATGAACCCAGGTAATCCATGCAGAGAAATAAATACAAAGTACACCATAAATTGTACACAATAATGTTTAATGACACAGTGAACTAGTATGAAAAACATGAAGAAAATACCTGGAAAGAACATGGAAAGGCAAATAACTATAGCTGAAACTGTCAGTCTGGATTTGTCTGAAGCTGCTATTAACCATCTTCAACCACTAGGTGCCACCAGAGGCCGTTCTCAGAGGGTAACAGGTGCGGCTGATTGAGATGATCACCTGGGGAAGTATAAAGAGGATGGATTGCCAGTACATCGTCGTCTGACTGTTTTGCCGATGCGCTATTTTAACCTGGCGTGATTTGTCTTGTCTATTGCAAGTTACCTTTTCTCGTGAAGTAACTCTTGTCTTTGTTTACAGCCTGGATTCCGCCTCGCTTCCTGAGGAACTTCGAGATCATAACCTACCTAGACAGAAGACTACCTGGACTACTTACCGGCTGGCAATCCGCCTGAGCCCCACCTTGCCGAACCTGTTCGCCCTTCAACGGTCCTCCAGCCTCCAATCTCAGAAACCCTGGTGGTCTAGAGCACAGCTATCCACAGGTCTGGACTCTCCTCTCTCTCTCTCCCTGGTGGATCAGAACCCAGCTAGGTCCGTACAACAGTCTGTTTATTTTAATTATCCTGCGAGCCATTTCTTATCACCTCTCTCTGTTGCAGCTTCCAGTTCCAAGCAGCGGCTGTCGTTTCCCACTCCACAGCCTGTTAATAAACTTCCTAAACGGTCCTCTGTTCTCTAGGTGTTTCTGTTTATGTGGGTCAGATCAGCCTTTGCCGTTATGACAGAACTCCGAGGCACTCCAGAGAACAGTGTCCGGACACAGTCATCAGAGCCACTCTCATGGCGTGACCCTCTGTAACTTCCCCGAGCAGCAGTGACAGACAAATCACAGCTCGAGGATGATAGCACTGTTTCAGCAGGCGCTTAGCCCTGAGCCCGTCCAACCTTCTGGGGGCAATGCTGAACCTCTCGCCACGCGGCCCCTTCCGGGCTTTCGTGACGTCACTTCACCTAGTCCCGGGAAATTTTCGGGAGAAGTCAGCAGTTGTCGGGGTTTCCTATTACAGTGCACTTTAGTCTTTAATCGCTCTCCTCACAGTTTTCCTTATGATGACAATAAGATTTCTTATGTCCTTGGGCTATTAACAGGCAAGGCACTTCACTGGGCAGAGGCAAGGTTTTCGAACTGTAACCAGTTCGGATGTTCTTATGAGGATTTATTAAGGAGTTCAAAGTAATTTTTGATCTTGACATGGATCCATCCAACATGGCACGCTGCCTCCGGGCATTAAAACAACGCAAACGCCCGCTGACGGATTTCACTGTCGTGTTTTGCACTTTAGCCGTGGCGTCGGGTTGGAATGCTAGCGCTCTGAAATCTGCCTTTTTTCAGTGTCTAGACAAAGTTGTTAAAGACGAACTAGCTTGTTAGATGAGCCTGCTGATCTTGATGCTTAAATAGCTCTGGCTACCCGGCTGGACATTAGGCTGAGGGAGCGTAGGCGGTGCCGCACAGAGTGAATGGCGCCCAAGGCGCCTTCTTTCTCTGCGCCATCTGCTCCCTCCATCCCTGTGTCTAGTTCGGTCGAGCCAGAGCCCATGCAGTTAGGCAGAGCGCGGCTTTCGCCTGATGAGAGGCAGTGCCGCAGAGACTCTAACAGTTGTTTTTACTGTGGAAAATTGGATCACTTCATCTCCAATTGTCCCTCTTGGTTAAAAGGAAAGGTCCGCCGGTATTAAAGGGGCGACCGATGGACTCTGAATTCTGCTCAGAAGCCCCACGACCTGTCTTGCCTACCACTATTTTTGCCAACCACAAATCCTTTAGTTTATCGGCCCTCATTGATTCTGGGTGTGAGCTCAACCTCATTGATCAGGCCCTGGTGGATCTTAAGCACATTAAGACGGAGCCTTTGGCCACCCCTCGCCGGGTATTGGCGCTGGATGGCCAGTCGCTCCAGCTGATTACCCATAAGACCGAGCCCCTTGAGCTGGTGCTCTCAGGAAACCACCGGGAGCAAATTTCGTTTTCTGTTTTTCATTTGTCTGAGAACGCCCTGGTGTTAGGATCTCCCTGGTTGCGGGTCCACAACCCTCACCTAAAGTGGGCCGAGTTAAGGATGGAGGCCTGGTCCCCGCAGTGTTTGTCTGCCTGCCTACAGTCTGCCATCCTCCCTTCTAAGAACCCTGCCGAGGAGGTTGGGCGGGTCGATCCCCCTGACCTTTTTTTCCCATTTTAACGTGTCTATTTCTTTTAGACCTGGCACCAAAAATGCCAAACTCGATGCCTTATCACGTCAGTTTGCCCCAGACCACTCTGAGAAGGAGGCAGCCCCTATTTTACCACCTAGCTGCAGAGTGGGGGCCGTGACCTGGGAGATCGAAGACAAAGTGCGGCAGGCTCTCCTCTCTGACCTGGGACCCGGTTCTGGACCCGCTAACTGCACCTACGTTCCTGCCGCAGTACGCTCCCAGCTCATTAAATGGTTCCATTCTACAAGGTTCTCCGTCCATCCTGGCTCCAGTCGGACGGTTTCGTCGGTGGCTAGACAGTTTTGGTGGCCTACCTTCCACCGGGACATCAAGGACTATGTGAATGCCTGCCCTGTATGTGCACGAAGCAAACCCTCAAATCGTCTGCCTGCTGGCCTATTGCAGCCCCTGGAGGTTCCCCGTCGACCCTGGTCTCACATAGCTCTGGATTTTGTTACCGGCTTACCCGCCTCCCAGGGAATGACAACTATCCTGACCGTAATCGACCGATTCTCAAGGCCTGTCATCGGGTGGTGCTCAGGAAACTTCCATCCGCAGTCCAGACTGCGAAACTCCTTATCAAGCATGTTTTACGCCTTCAAGGCATCCCGTCGGTCATCCTCTCTGATTGGGGGCCCCAATTCATCGCCCAGGTTTGGCGAGAGTTCTGCTCGGCACTGGGAGCCAAGGTCTCGCTAACCTCGGGTTACCATCCGCAGTCTAATGGCCAGGTCGAGAGGCTGAATCAGGAACTGGAGTCAGCTCTGAGGTGTGTTACGTCGGCCAACCCGTCTGAATGGAGCGTCCACTTACCTTGGATAGAGTACTCTCACAATTCTCATGTTTCCGCCGCTACAGGGTTGTCGCCTTTCCAAATAACCCTCGGATACCAGCCACCTTTGTTCCCCCTGGACGAAGAAGAAACTGGCTCCACCTCTGTGCAAGGCCACTTTGACGGTGCCGCAGGGTCTGGAACCAGACCATCAGAGCCCTTCAGAGGACTTCCACACTGAACAAGATGTACGTGGACAGACGTCCGATGCCGACTCCAGAGTACCGCCCGGGTCAGAAGGTGGGTCTGGCCGCCCGGGACATTCCCTTCAAGTCCCTTTCCAAGAAGTTGTCTCCCCAGTTCATTGGTCCACATTTCTCAGCTGAAACCTGTCCGTACCAGCACGCTTTGCCCTCCTCCTGAGACCCCTCCTCCCGCCCGGGACTTCCAAGGCCATCCAGCCTACACGGTCTGCCAGATCGTGGCTGCTCGTCGCCGTGGTCGGGCTGGCAGTATTTAGTCGACTGGGCTGGCTATGGTCCGGAGGCTCGCTCGTGGGTTCCGAAGTCCTTCATTCTGGATCCTTCGCTTTTCCTGGACTTCCACTCCTCTCGGGCTGGGTCTTCCGGGCCGCCAGATGGCGGGCGTTCAGGGGGAGGTGGTGTCAGAGTCTGGATTTGTCTGAAGCTGCTATTAACCATCTTCAACCACTAGGTGCCACCAGAGATCGTTCTCGGAGGGTAACAGGTGCGGCTGATTGAGATGATCACCTGGGGAAGTATAAAGAGGATGGATTGCCAGTACATTGTCGCCTGAGTGTTTTGCCGATGCGGTATTTCAACCTGGCCAGATTTCTCTTGTCTATTGCAAGTTACCTCGTGAAGTAAATCTTGTCTTTGTTTAGAGCCTGGATTCCGCCTCACTTCCTGAGGAACTTTGAGATCATAACCTACCTGAACAGAAGACTACCTGGACTACTTACCGGCTGGCAATCCGCCTGAGCCCCGCCTTGCCGAACCTGTTCGCCCTCCGATGGTCCTCCAGCCTCCGGTCTCAGAAACCCTGGTGGACTAGAGCGCAGCTATCCGCAGGTCTGTAACGTTATGACAGAAACTTGTCAGTATTTAAAAAGAATTCATGTTCCCTGTTGGTGCCAATTGATCTGAGTTAGTTAGTCCAAACTAAAGAGCTATAAAAAGGTTTCTTATGATCAAGGTATAGCACATGAAGCAGGTAAAAGCAGGTAAGTAAAAACAAAGCACTCTCCTTATTGCTGCAAAACATACTGATAACATTAATTACAGACGTATTTTTAAACTTCCGAATGAAGTTGCTCCATTGAGCACCAGTGTAACCGCTATCCACCCATGAGTTCCTCGCAAGATTTCTGACAGAAGTCCAAAGATTTATCAGAAGACTTCACCAAAACCATCAACCACCAAGGACCACTCACAGAGAGCTTCAGAAATACTTGAAATGTTTCTACAAAAACAACAGCCAGAGCACTGAAAAAACGATGGCCTACCTTCACACGCATGGCTCGAGACTCCACTGCTAAAAGAGCATGTTCAAGCTTGTTTTAAGTTTTGCTCTAAAACATTTGGATAAACCAATTAAATACTGAGAAAATTTTTTTTTTTATTGTAGTGTACTAATCCCAAAACAAACAGTGTACCAACAGTGAAGTTTGGTGGTGGGAACATCTTGGTGTGGGGCTGCTTTTTAGCATATGCAACTAGCAGACTTCATAAAACTGAGGGTAATTGTCTGGGGATACCCATGATCAGAATGTGAAGATAAAATGAAGGGGATTTTTTTTAGCAAGTTATTGATCCCAAACACAGCCAAAGAAAACCTCAACTGATTTCAGAGAAAGATAATAAAGCCTCTATGGTCCAGTAAATCACCCAGCTTGAATTGTTGTGCAGGATTTCAGTGAAAACGACTGAAGATCAGAGTGGACAAAAGAATGGGTCAAAATTACATCTGTCCGTTCCACAATATTTTGCATAACTTAATGTTTGTTTAAACTTGTTTGTACATGTAGATTACTTGGGTTATTCTTGACATGTGCTTTGAATTTCATGTTAATAGCCTCATTGGAAATGTATTTAATGAGAAAGCAAGGTGTTTAATACCTATTTCCTCTGTGTACCTCACTGTAGATTATAATACAAATTCAGAACAAGCAGCATTACCTCGTAGCCAATGGAAAAAGTTTATGACCTGCAGCAAACTGTTCCCAGTCAGCAGCAAGGGTTTTTACAGCCGTGCAATAAGACCATTAGCCATCCAGAGTCCAACAGCAGGACATGGCTTGCCTGTTCCTGAGGAAATACTTGAATTCCAAAATTGCGCCATGATTAAGAAAAGATTAATGGCTTTGAATCGGATAAGAGGATTTGGTTGGATCTGCAGTTCTCTTTCCTTCAGTCATGTTATGATGTTATGGATATACTTTTGAGCATGAACTTACTTTCCTTTCTAACAAATGTGTTTCTGTTTGTTGGTCCTGCCACGAAGTCATCAAGTGTTTCTAAATCTGCACGTCTCTATTGTTTTGTCCCTTTTCATTTCTCTGTCCTCTCTCTCTGTCGCTTTCTCCAACTATCTAACACTGTCCTTCTTGCCTGCTCTCCCTTTCCCTCATTGGCTTGCCTCCAGTTTGTCTGCTGCAGTCAGTGTGGAGCTTGAGTTCAAACGCTGCAGCCTTCAGCAGCACATGAACTGCTGCTTCTTGGAACCTTCCAGAAATCTGATGATGATTTTATCCTTACTGAACACTGTAGACTCGGCCTATCACAGGTGTTACCAGATCTTTTATCTTGTTTCCAGAAATTTCACCTACAGGTCATCAGTGTTTACTCTAAACAGTCCTGCAGAAAACCTTAACTAGAGCAACAAAATTATAGGAAGGGTCATGCTACTTGTGTGCAAAGTGCACAATTTGGTAAGCAAAAATGAAGAAAAGATAGGTTCCAGCTTTCCTGTACTTGACCTTCGCTGGAGCATGCAGGTCTGTCTCTGCAGAGACAGGGACCTGCAGGGCTGCCTCGCTCTCCGCGCCCCTCTCAGATGATCTCATTCTGCAGGGGTCAGCGGGCTCACCGCATGCTGTGGCCACTTCAGATCAAGGCTGCAAAGCAGGTGCCTTGTTAGATGTGTGCACACACTTGTGGGCCAGTGGCTGCGAGGGTGCTGCGTCTCTGCTGAAACCCCACTCACAAACAAGTCTAATTGATCTCCCTCAAGAGAAAGCCTCAGCTATGACACCTGCTGACAAGACAAGAAACTGCAGGGAGCAAGAACAGAAGACGGAAAATGGGATAAAGATGTTGTGGAAGGTGTAGTGGAAAAAGCATGTTTAGGACAAGTACTGAAAGCCATTTATTGCAACATGTTAGAGCTACTTTCTCAGTTCAATCTAAATGCAAAATAAATGTGTTGATAAAATTTTAAATGTAATGTTCTGTACTATTTTAGGTTGATCAGAGTCTCTAGCAATTAGTAATCTATGACTCCCTGCTGACCTGGGGTGTAAATATGATGTGACAGAAGTCCATTTCTTTTGGTCACTCTTTAAAATGGGTAAGACTGGAAATCATGCCATTCTAGCAAAGGTATGTGTTTATATTATTCTTAGTTCAGAAAATGGCTACAAAAAACAGCTATTCACATAAAATTGCCCTTATTTACTGTCAGAGCAATAATGAAAAGTTTAAAACAGCTGAAACTTTGAAAACAAGGCTGGAAGAGCATAAGTTTATCTTGTGACGAAGCAGAGTTCAGATAATGGGTGTGGAGGTAGAGAAAAATAATTGATTGTTCATAATTACCAGCTGGTCATTTTGCAGGCATCCCAGGAAAAAGTATTTTCTGTCCTTCTATAATTATTAAGTCTAGTCTTTCTTTAGAGTCTAAGAAAAGACTTGTCTCTGCCACTGTAATGCCTTTGCTTGACTAGGGAGATGTAATTTATATGAATGCTTCGTCAAAGTCCTGACACAGCCCACCATGGTGCCTTTACATTCATCACAAACCTCAAAAATTTGATTCATCGTTGTATGTTGTGCTCTACTGTCAGATGGTCTGCAAAGATTAAACCACTGGCATATCCCCTTTCATAAAGCTGTCCCGTTAAATCTGACATCTTACGTTTTCCAGAAAAGTGTAGGATCTTATTACTCTCGTTCACAAAATCTGTTCCTATCAACGATGCCAACTCACACTGAGTTGGGGAAAAAACATTGAAGTACTTCGTCCCTTATGCATGTGGCTTTTTGGCCACAAAGACTCCAGGTTGGTCATGGGAAATTAAATGGCCAGTCTTTGCACCTTATATCCACTTTCCCTATACTTACGTTAAAAAACAGTGGAGGACGTGTGATGCTGTGGGCCTGTTTCTCTTCCAAAGGCATGGCATGATGAACAATTTTAATCACAAGGAAGCTGAACTAAAAATCTGGTGACCTCTGCCAAACAACTGAAACTAGAATGTCAATGGGTCTTTCAGCAAAGGTCCAAAACATGTGGTCAAATCCCCGCAGAAACAATTGACCAGACACAAAGTTAACCTTCTTCTATGTCCATCTCAATCCTCAGACCTAAATCCTCCAGAAAGCCTGCTGGGTGAGTTGAAGAGGAGAGAGGATAAGAGTGTGCCCTCTGATTGATTTAGAGAGATTGTCTAAAGTAGAATGGTCTCTGTCTTTATGTCCTTTACCGTTATGAAGACTAGAAGCTGTCAAAGTGTTGACAGCAGATGTACCAATAATTGCAGGACAAGTGCAATTGTGAAAAAATAAACTTAAGGTGGAATCTATTTTTTGCTTAATAATTGTAGTGATTTTAAAGATCGTATTTTTCTAAAATCTTCAATTTGAGATTGTGCTTCTGGAATAAAAGATTTATTTATTTTAAAGCTTTTCATACATTTTTACCAAGAGGGTGTCAAATATTATGAAGGCTACTGTGGATGCACCTATAAAACTCTCATAAATGTTTGTTTTATGTTTTATAGGCCTGACAACATCAGTCAGTCAGTCATTTTCTACCGCTTATTCCATAGTGGGTCGCGGGGAAGCTGCTGCCTATCTCCAGCAGTCTATGGGCGAGAGGCAGGGTTCACCCTGGACAGGTCGCCAGTCCATCGCAGGGCAACACACAAACAACCATGAACACACTCATTCACCTAAGGGCAATTTAGAGAGACCAATTAACCTAACAGGCATGTCTTTGGACTGTGGGAGGAAGCCGGGGTACCCGGTGAGAACCCACGCATGCACAGGGAGAACATGCAAACTCCATGCAGAAAGACACCCGGACAGGAATCGAACCAAGGACCTTCTTGCTGCAAGGCAACAGTGCTGGCCTGACAACATCTTGGATTTAAATATTTTGGGTTGCAAGTCCTTCAGAATTTTCATTGTTACCGTTGAGGTAAACTAACTTTTCTTTATGTTCACTTTGCAGATTTGAAACCATGAGAGACAATTAATAACCCGCTATAATTAAGACTAAAGGAGAAAATATTTAGCATAACCTCCCTTTTTCTCGCAAATCCACAGCTTTGGCCTTAATGCTCGTCAGCTTCCAGAAATAAACTTTTCTCCCAGCATTACAAAGATGTCATTACTGTTTCAACAACAATTTTCAACATTCATTCAATACGCCATCAGCCATTTGTTTTTGAAATGATCTCTGAGGAAAAACGTTCTTGAATGGACCATTTTTATTATTGTGTCACAAGATATTTACAAAGGTTGTATTATTTTTACTTGCAGGACTGCTTCCAGCTACGTAGACTTTAGCAATGAAAAATAATTCAGGAGTCTGAAATTCAACAGTATATAAATAGTTTTTAGGAAACACCGGCACCTTTTTATGGACAGATGCAGTGGCTGTGATCATCCACAGTAGTTTAAATCATCTTTCTTTTGGGATGCTGAGCAGGAATCAGACACCTGGTACTTTGACAAATGCTACTGTTGGCTCGTTTTTAACTGGAACATAAAGAGCACTGCAGTGTTTTACTTTTAATCAACATTTCCTGCCATGACTGGACTTCTGCTGGGTCAGACAGATTGAAAACTGTTCAACACAAAATAAAAAAACAAATTAATAAACTTGTCATGATTCAGCTTTGTAGATCCAATTGCCTGATTGAAAATATAAATACTGTAATATTCAGCCTATCATTATTATCTCATACTGGGTCTGGAAAAGTGCTTGCTTTGTATTTGTTAAACTGATGGTCTCGTAGGGTGGGCTATCTTAGCCGCTGCCGGGGCGTGACGTTGTCCAAGACCCGAGGGCTGCAGTGGCTGATGTACTGCAGGGCCGGGTCAGCATAGTTGAAGGGTGGGGGGTTGAACTGCTGCTGGATGTGATCTGGCAACAAGTGGGGGAGGCTGCAAGAGAACACATCAGAATCCAGGAGTGAACAGAACGACCTACAGTGAATCTAAAGGTCTACAAACCTCTTGAAATGCCACGTTTTTGTAAAGAAAAATCATTCCCAAATCATTCCACCTTTAATGTGACATATATTCCGCTTAATGTAACTAAATTATAAACAGGGGGAAAGATGTGAAAAATTAAAGCTGCAGTAATCTAGTTGCATAAGTGAACAAATGCTTAAACTAACACTGTTTGATTTAGTTTCTGTGCTCAGTCTTTCTGCCACATTTGACTTGGGAAAATGTCTTCGACTCTGAGAAATCTCTTGTCCACAGCCCTCTTCTGGTGAGCCCACAGATTTTCTGTCAAATGTTGTTCTGGACTCTTGTTTGGCCATTGCAGAACTTACACTTTCTCTGGCTGAAGTCACGTTTTTTTTCAGCTTTGTAGTAGAAAGCTGATGGGTTTAGATAAAAACTGACCGGTATTTGGAGCTTCCCAATTTCCTCCACCTTAACAAAACCACCAGCACAATGCTGCCATGACCTGGTTTTACTGTGGGCATGATACGCTGTATTGTTTTTGTGTGACATACATTTAGAAAGCTTGGCTTCATCAGACCCATGAAGTTCTGGAAGATTTTAGACGGGCCTGGATGTACTTACGTAGAATGCTGTGTACATTTTTTGTATCCTTCTCCTCACCAATACCTGTGAAGAATTTCTTTTTTTGTAACCTCTTTGAAAACTATGGCTTCAGCTGACAGATCTTAGAGATTAAATGTCAGGAAATTCCTACAAAGACAGCTATCCTTTATTTCTGGTGAATCAGATTAACAATAAAAGATGGCAGGTGGGAACTCAAGAAGAATAATTGCTGGAATTTAATCAAAAGGAGCTTTAAAGTATTA
Source organism: Girardinichthys multiradiatus (assembly GCF_021462225.1). Classification (NCBI taxonomy): domain Eukaryota; kingdom Metazoa; phylum Chordata; class Actinopteri; order Cyprinodontiformes; family Goodeidae; genus Girardinichthys; species Girardinichthys multiradiatus. The sequence goes on along the minus strand of NC_061814.1, from coordinate 38,269,772 downwards.
CTTAAAGGGCATGCACACTTATGCAAGTTCTTGCAGCCTTTTTTGTTTTTCTCACATTTTTATCCCTAACTGATTTGTTTGTTGAGTCAGTTGAATTGTGAAGGATAAAATATAAGTGGAAACAAATGATTTATCATAGTCTAATTTTTTTAAATCACAAAAACCTGGCATTTTAACAGTGTTGTGCATGATTCTGTGAGTCACTGTATCAGTGTTTGGTTCAGGATGCTTTATAGTGATGAACACATTTGCACTCTGCAGTCATTTAATGGAAGAACGACTGTAACTTGGGCTTTTGTTTGCAATGTGGTGTTTGTCTCCTTTAAATAAAAAGTTTTTATTTTCATTCTATTTGAATCTCCTGGCTGTGTTTATGTCTGTATCCCCCATATAGTAGACAATATTATTTGCAGGGTTTATGGAAATGTTTGGATGCACAACAGTGACTCATGCATATTCATGCGTTTTCTAGCCTAGATACCCAGGGAGTTAAAAAATACTAAAATCTGGGCCTAAAGCTGATCAAAAACATGGAGCTCACATCTGAGTGCTTCTCCAGACTCAGTGTTTTTACTGTCTATTTGCAGTAAAAACGTCCTACATTGTATATTATTAAAACTGCTCTCTTTGTAAATATCTATATCCCTTTTAATGTGGCACAGTCAGACTGTCCAACCTGCTGCCGAATCATCCCACGAATATCAAATTAAAAACAAAGGAAACACAACTTGTGAAATGATTTCTTATGATGTTGGCAGAAGCACTATCAGATTCTTTGTTAGTTGTTTAGTCACAGTCTTCTCGGAAAATGTGATAGCAGAACTTTAACAGAAGCGCTATAAAAGGTCTTTGCTGCTCCATTGTAGGAAAATAGCTCCAGGACCAGCGAGTTTACCACAGACCAAATAATCCAAGAATCTCTTTTTTTCAATTGCTGAAAGAAACACAGAGTTAATGCTCCTCTAGCTTTTGTTTTTTTCCCTCTAATCTAACATGATCCGACAATGCTGACGCAGACAGCATTCATATTCTGATTGAGTGAAAGCAGAAAAAGGAGGCCAGTCATCAAGGGGATTATGTGTCTCTAAGGCCCACTAACACCTGGTCCAGATGCCATACATCTGCACACTTACAAATGCACACTTTGTGGCACATTATAAAACAAAATGTTATGTGCATCTGGAAAAACTATTCTCTAGAATGGGTTTTCCAAGCTAGTTAAGCAGTATAACTCCCAACCTACCTAGATTAAGGTTTGCGAAAATAAGCTAAAGTAAGCTAAAAAAAAACATAAGGTAGCACAGCAGTTTAGGTCAGTTATGGTACTTTAAGATAAGCAACTCATAGCCAAAGAAAATGAATCACAGATAAGATATTTAAGCTACCTTGATATAAGGTGTTTTTTTCTAAACTGACCTGAGCTTAATTCAGCAAAGCTAAGATAAGGTAAAATTCAATAATAATTAAATGAAGATTTAATAAGAGGTTTAGCTAAACTAAGTTATGTCAAGATGAAATATATAGATGTCATAACTGAAGAAAACCTATAAAGGATAAGATAAAATCAAATAAGAAAATAAGACAAGGATGATATCATTACTCTGGTTTACCAAGGAATGTATCCACAAATAATCTTGTGTGGAATAAAAGTAAAGTTTCATAATTCACACAAATGCTGTTAGTAGGAAGTGTTTTGTTTAATATAGTAATAGAGTGGGCAGTTTGTCCTCCAACTGAGAAATTAAACAGGAGGAGGATGGTGCTGCAGAGGCAGCAGAACAGCAGACAGGATTTACAGCCTTCTAGTTTCTGGAAACGGCAATTTGTAGCCAGGGCAATTTGACTACTGTACCTTGAAATACAGTTGTGATTTTGTGTGTGTGTCATTCTTTACAGCAGTTTATTCTCTGAAGTCCGCATGAACCTTATCTTCCGCTGGCCAAAAGATCTGCTGACCCACCTAAAAACATGTTTTATATCCAGTCATTTGACTCAATTCTCCATTATTGCTTGCTTTCTAGGCCAATCGGGCTGTAGGATCTTTGCCAGTGTGCAGGTTTTGATGTGCTTGAGCTCACAGACTAAACCACCTGAAGTCTGATGTTTTGCTTTCACTGTTTGCATAAAGAATGAGTTAAAAAAAACATAGCTATTTTAAAATCCTGTGATTGCTCCAGATGTAGTTCCACAGCAGCTAGAGTCAAATCTAACTTGTTTTATCTATTTAATCTTTAACAACACTTTAGCAACTGATTAATGCCGGGTCCTAATTAAAAACTGTAAGGTCTATGTCCTGTTAATGCTACTCACTCTCCAGTAACAGTCTTCTTCCGGCAGCAGCAGTAGACCAGTAGAACCAGAAGCAGCAGCAGGAGCAGAGGTATGCCAATGCCCAGAACCAAACTCACAATTAGGTTCACGTTTGAGTCACGCGTCTCTGATCTTTCTGCTGGTTGACAATGTTTCATTAATTGAGAAAGCAAAGAGTAAAACAAATGCCAACATGACATTATCCGATTTTAATGTGCTAAAACCATATTATGGTTATTATTATTTTAAACATGCAAAAAGTCCTCTTTCATCTGTAAAATGCATTTGCAGCCTAATGAAGCAGAGCATATTTGAAAGGTTAATTAATTTAAAAACTCCTACATTATGTAGGTTTCTTACACAATCAGAGATATACATATAAATATATTTATTTCTGTTAATTTTGATGATTGTGGTTTGCAGCTAATAAAAACAAAATCTCAGAAAAGTTGAATATTACATGATACAAATAAAAGGGTTTTAACACAGAAATGTTGACATACTAAAAAGTTGCACCCTAAATCTTGGTCAGGGCTCCTTTTGCATGAATTATTGTTAATGTGGAGTGGCATGGAGGCAATCAGCCTGAAGCTCTGCTAAGGTGTAATTCAAGCACAGGTTGCTTTGATAGCAGTCTTCAGGGCCTTCATTTTCATTGTTGGCTCTGGTGTCTCATTTCTCTCTTGACGACACTCCGTAGATTTTCTGTAGGGTTTCGTCAAGGCCAGTATGCTGGCCAATCAAGCATGTTGATACCATGGTCATTAAAACAGGTATTGGTAAAATTGGCAGTGTGGTAATTCTGCTGGGAAATTAAATCAGCATCTCCATAAAACTTGTCAGCAGAGGAAAGCATGAAGTGCTCTAAGGTTTCCTGGCAGATGGTTGTGTTGACTTTGGACTTGATAAAACACAGTGGACCAACACCAGCAGACGGCAACTTAAATTCTGTCTCTCCACTCTTCCTCCACACTCTCGGACCTTGATTTCCAAATAAAATGCAAAATTAGTTTTCATCTAAAAAGAGGACTTCAGACCACTGAGCAGCAGCCCAGTTCATTTTCTCCTTAGCCCAGAAAAGATGATTTTAACATTGGCTCTGCTTCAGTAGTGGCTTAATACAAGAAACACGAGAGATGCAGCCCAAATCCTGGATAGGTTTGTGTGTGGTTGTGCTTTAAGCTCTTACTCCAGCTGTAGTCCACACTTTGTGAAACTCTTGAATCGGCTTTGCTTCACAATTTTTTAAAAGCTGCTGTTATCCATATTAAGTACTTCGCTTTTTCCTTCCACTTAACATTCCATCAATATTTTTTTGATACAGCACTGCCTTAAAAGCCAATTTGTGTTGCAATGATTGGTTGTGGCTTACTTTCCTTGTGAAGATTGTTAATGATTGTCTGCTGGCAAGTCAGCAGTTTTTCCCATGATTGCATTTCTGTATTAAAAACTCAAATCCAAATCTAATTTCACAATCAACTTTTATGAGAAACTAAATTTTGGGTATTCATTAACTGTAAGCCATAATCATTGAAATTTGCAGAAATAAATCTACCTCTAATGAATCTACATCTTATGAATTTCACTTTTCAAATTTAATAACTGAAATAAACGTTTCAATCATATTCTGATTGAGATGTCCTTGTGTTTTGCTTTGTTTTTTAACTTCTACCTATGGTTCTAAGCATACTCACCATATATACAGGACCGGCTTCCATCTAGATTAGCTGTGTCGTCGCAAACACACCTGTAGCCTCCGTAGGTGTTGATGCACATGGCATAAGTGTCACACCCCGCCTCCTTGGCCTTACACTCATCTAAATCTGTTTACAGAATCAAGGTGGCACAGTACACAAACACAACTTTATGCTTTGCTGTATTAATGATGACATATGTAAAAATGCACAAAAGCATTTTACCATCAACTGCCACGGTCTTTATGTCATAGAAGGTGCTGACTCTGGCCAGGTAGTCTCGGATGTACCAGTGAGGCGTGTCGCTGGAAACAGCCACTCGATATTCTTCCACTTCAGGGCTGGATGCATTTCCCTTACTGATGTTGTAGAATTTGTTTGCAAAACCTTTGGTCAGAATTTCATCCAGCTGATGAAAAAATTAAACCATTAATTTGCAATTGAACAAAAACTTATTACTGTAAGATGTCAACGATGAGGATGAAATAAGAGCACACACATGCCCAATATCACACACCTGCTTGCGTCCATCCGTTCTTTCATTTCTCCAGACAATGGAGATGTTAAACATGTTGTACCCTGTCGAGATATAAGTGTAGAGAATTATAAACTTCTCTGACACAAACTAGAGCTAGAGTTATTAAGCCAGAAATTAAATTGTAAATGGGAGGCCATACCTGGAGGATTTGTAGAGTTACCTGCAAAAGAGAAAAACTAAAATAATCAAAGACGTTCCCAACGGTGAACAAAGCTTAGACTTCTACTTGAATTACAATGCGACAGCATGCGTCTGCCACTTGCTAAATACTACTGAATAAATATCCCTGTACATACCACATCCGTCATTATTCTTGGAGTTTTTGTATCTGCAGAGGCATTCAAAAGATCCGTGTTTGTTCAAACACTCATACTTGGCATTCTCACATGCATTGAGCGCTGCACACTCATCCACATCTACAAAACAAAGACCAGCAATGACTCAACCAATTCGGCCATTACATGTAAATACAATGCCTCGCAGAAACACCTTGAACGTTTTTACTTTTATCCCATTGCAGCTACAAATGTTTATGTATTTTGGGGAAAACCAACTAAAATTTGTGCAAAATTGTGAAATGGAAGGAAAATATAACAATGTTTTTTCAGAAATAAAAGTCTGAAACGCTCACCAGGGAACAACACCAAGTACATTATGGAGTCAGCTCCTTTACTCTGACCACCTAAATAAAATCCACCATTAACAATTACCTTCAGAAGTCACCTAATTAGAAAGTACAGTCCAGCTTTGTGTAATTTTAATTTCAGAATAATTCCAGCTGTTCTATGAAGGCCTCAGAGGTTTATCACAGAACGTAAGTGAACAAACAGCATAATGAAGACCAAGGAGCACAGAGGACAGATCAGGAATAACGTTGTGGAGATGTTTAAAGCAGAGTTAAATCATAAAGCAACATTTTAACCTTTGAACATCTAATCTCACTGCTGAGTGGCAAGAAGAGAGCCATTGTTGAATCCTGTTAGTATTTCCAGGGTTCTGTACATTGTCCCTGATGAAAGTAGCACAACAAAAAGTTACCTGGGTGGGGATGACCCAAACTGGTCAAAGCCACGTTCCTCTGCAAGTGTTTGGCATTACATATACAATGTCAAGTGTTGGAAGTGGAACTCCTAAAATCTTCTGGGCAGTTTTGCCCCGCTGGAAGAGATCATTTTATTGTCTGCAGTGCAGCCTGTGTACTGCACTGTGGAGGCTTAGCAGAGGATGCTTTCTGTTGAAGCACTGTAGAACATTTAAGCACATATGATGAACAGCAATATGTTTTAGATTCCTCAGGAACAGCTGTCACAGCTGAGCTCTCCTCATCAGGCTGGAGGTGTTCAAAATCCAAAGACCTCTGTTTTGTAGATTCAAAAAGATTTAGTGGAACAGACCCTTTCACATCAGTGGGGATTGCATGGCCTGTCTGGACTCACTAAAGTCTACAACAACCTCCTTTGTTTTGTAAGTGCTAAAGACAAAGCTGCTCTGCAAATGCCACTCAGCAAACGTGGTACCTCTTGTTTTACTGATGAACCCCACAACAGTGGTTTACTCAGCAAATGTGCGTAATGTTTCTGGGGGGTGGATGGAGGAGTAGAATTTGGTGAAGAGGGTAAACAGGGGTGGGCTGAGCACACAACCCTGCAGTATGCCTGTGTTCATTATTCAATTAGGCAATATCAGGTTTCTTATGCTGTGGCGTTTGTGAAGTCCTGTTTACAGTTTGCCACAACCCCTATAGGGAGCACAGCAAATATGTGGAAAAAGTCTGTCTAGAGAGATGAGACCAACATATAACTTTCTGACCTACTTTCAAAATGTTATGTGTGGTATAAAACTAACACTGAACATCACTCTGAACATATCATCCCCACAGTAAAACTTGTTGGTAGCAGACTCATGGTGCAGAGTTGCTTTTCTTCAACAGGGACATGGAAGAGATGATTACACAAAAGATGAATGGAGTTAAATATATGGCCGTCCTGGAGGAAACCTGTTAGAAGCTGCAAAGGACTTGAGACTGGGGTGGATGTTTGTCATCCAGCAGGACAAAAGCCATTGTTACTAGCTGGCCCAGTCAAAGTCCAGACTTAAGTGTTTTTGAGGCTCTGTGGCCAAACTTTAAAATAGATTTAAAAATAGACACTTTCCATCCGGTCTGACTGTGCTTGAGCTGTTTACCAATTTAAGAATGGATGATGCAAAGCTGTTTCAGACATACCCCAAAAGACTAGAACTGTTATTCCACTGATAGGTGGTTCTACAAAGTATTGACTCAAGGCAGCTGAATACGCACCACACATTTCACATTTTCATTTGTAAACACCTTTGAAAACCATGCATCATTTTTCTTCCACTTCACAAATAAACTCTACTTTGTGTTGGTCTGTCCTCTAACACCACAAAGAAAGCTTGAAGCTGTTATGCGACAAAGTAAAAGGAGTATAAATACTTTTACGTGGCACTATTTGTCATTATTATTATTTAACAGGTCAACGTTTAGCACCTTCGCAGTTGTGTCCGTCTCCATTAAAGCCAGATTTGCATGAGCAGGAGTAGCTAAGTTTCGTGTTTCGGCAATCCGCATCCTTGTGGCAAGGGAAGGGGAAAGGAGGGCTGCACATGTCTGAGGAGGAACAGAGGAAAACAAGAGGAAGAACAGGAATCATGTCTGAGGTAGTAAGATTAAAATGTAATAGCATATTTATAAGTAATATATCATGTTCCACATACCATACTCAAAGCATTTGTATCCCTCTTTGCCATTAGAGACAGTACTGTCAGGACACTCTCCGCAGGTGAACTGGTCGGGGATGGAGGTTAGGTGACACTGAACCCCCCTGAAACACGGTTTGCCTCGACATACATCTGTTGTGTTCTCACAAAACTTCCCACTGTATCCCTTCATGCACAAGCACCCCACCAACTATGCAATAAAAAAGGAGGAAAAAGAAAAAGATTAAAATATGACAATTATTAAAAGCAAATGCCTTTTTACACCATATTAGAGGGACCTATATTTATCTGTTTTCACATTTTCTGACAATTATTTGAATGCATCAGAATCTTTATGAAAAGGAATTACAGGAATAATGAATTCAAATAATACTATGTAATCACAAGTGTTTCCATTTTACAATGAAGATAAGCTTTTTTAAAGGTTTTTATAAATGCTTTAGTTTAGGTTTTGAATTCCTTTAGCTAATGCTAAGTGAATGGCCTTCCTCTTCAGATGGTTTTCATTCCACAATAAGAAATTGTGAGACAGCTGCCCGACTTCTTAGCTTCAACTGTTAGTAGCACCTTCCTTATCAGAGACAAAACAATTATTTAGGGTGCTTGTGCAAAAGTACTGAACACACTTAGTATTATTTGGTGGGTTTCATCTTGTCGTCCCAACTTACTATTCCTATAAAAAGAAAACCTGTAAAAAATATGCAAGAAAATATGTGGCTCAATCAGAAAATGCTACAACTACATCAAATCTTTACTCACGGTTTACCAAAAACATAAAAATGTTCTTATGGACTATATTGGGATTTGGGTGAAAGGAATGTGAAAAAAACACAGTCTGCTATGGAGATGCCTAACTCAGCCATACACAACAGGTGAAGCACCATTCAACATGTAATTGTATCAAGGAGAGGGAGCATTTTACATTTTTACAGTTTTTGGAGAGGAGGTTGGAGGAGAGTGCCTCAAGTGGAGGAGTTCAAGTATCTTGGGGTCTTGTTCACGAGTGAAGGGAGAATGGAGCGGGAGATCGACAGACGGATCAGTGCGGCTGCCACAGTAATGGGGACGCTGTGCCGGTCCGCTGAGCCGAAAAGCGAAGATCTCAATTTACCGGTCGGTCTAGGTTCCTACCCTCACCTATGGCCATGAACTTTGGATCATGACCGAAAGAACGAGATCCCGGATACAAGAGGCTGAAAGCTTCCTCCGTAGGGTGGCCGGGCACTCCCTTAGAGATAGGGTGAGGAGCTCGGCCATCCGAGAGGGGCTCTGAGTAGAGCCGCTGCTCCTCCACATCGAGAGGAGCCAGTTGAGGTGGCTTGGCCATCTATACCGGATGCCTCCTGGACGCCTTCCTCGGAAGGTGTTCCAGGCTTGTTCCACCAAGAGGAGGCCCAGGGGATGGCCCAGGACACGCTGGAGGGACTATGTCTTTTGGCTGGCCTGGGAACGCCTTGGGCTTCCTCTGGAGGAGCTGGAGGACGTGAAGCGGAAGAGGACGAGTACGAGTATGACTTAAAGTTTTTGCAATTGTGACAACAGTGACTGTTTGAGTGTCCAGTGAACTACCCCTCCTTCATTCGTTACAAAAAGGCGGGAATCACCATAGCAACAACAGATTTTAGCATTCAGTCTCCAGTTCCTATTTTCTGTGGTTTGCCAAATTCTACAGGCTAAAAGATGGAGGTTGATGAATGTTGGATTTTGAGGCATTAGTTGCTCTGGCCCCCTTTCAACATTAATTTAGAAAATGTCTTATTCCTCTGGGGTTTAAAAAAAAAAACATCTTAAATCCAAGAGTACAGTACCTGGAACTTTCCCTGCAGATTACTTTCAGCAATGCTGTCATACAGGCAGGTTCCTCCATTAAGACAGTTGCAGACACGCAGGATGGGGGTGAACAAGGAGCTCGTCTGTTTGTCGCTGACCTTGACAGTCAGCTGGACAGGCTGAGTGCTGAGGGGTGTCCATGTCAGGGAGCCGTCACCTGGAAAGGAACAGGAAAAGTACACACATACCAATTACACAACGCAGTTGTCATAGGAGGAGGAAGAGGGTCTCCGTCTGTGTGACCCATCTCCTGACTCAACAGCAGTTCCCTCTCCATCCCGCTAAGAAAAGTCAACAGTCATGTCATCAGTAGCAGTGATGGATGGAGGAAGAGGGGATATGTTTGTGTGTGTCTTACCACTGCCAACATTGGCCCCCGGAGGCCTGGGGAATAGCAATGAGTAGGTGATGGGGTCACTGTTTGGGTCCTGAGCCACAATTTGAATGCTGACCTGTGAGTTGACCTTACCCTGTATCACAGTGGGCTCTGTCACTATGGGTGGCATGTTGCCTGCCACATCACAAACACGCAGCAGAACATTAGTCTCAGGCAAAAACAAAAGCACTTAAAGTTCTAGAAATGTAGATATTCGCACCATAAATGAGAGCCAGGTTCCTGAACTGTGTCTGGGCATCTAGAGTCTGTTGGCCCAGGTCAGAGATGCCGGATGCTAGGCTGTCCTGTACGCACTGCATGCTGTCTTTACAAATTTTCTTCTGCGTTTCCAGCTCAGTAGGACTGAAGTGTTCCAGCAGGAGCTTGGTGGAGTTTGTAGCCAGTGGAACCTTTGGAGGCGAAGAGAACAGCAGGCTTTCAGGACCTGGGACCGCCCCTGGAAAACAGGTGAGATGTGAGCAGAGACTCTGCAACCGATTAATTGCTTTGGTAATTTCACTCAAACTGAAAATGGACTTCAGATGATGCTGGGTTGCGGTCAGAGTGGGTATATTTATTCAGAAAATCAAATCCAACTCAGTGGCTGGGAATACCTTGGGATAAAGGTACAATCTTTGCTGTTTGTTGCATAGCAAATTAACACTATTAAACATGTCAACGTTGATGCTAAGAAACCTGTGGTCAAAGGTTGCCGTTGATGCAGTTTTATCTGAATATCTAGATCTTGCTACACAGGTCTACAAGCTACCTGCTACAATAGCTATGCTAGACTTATGTCTGTTTATGTCATTCAGTGTTGGGAAAATAGTTTGCGGGAATTCCTTATGAAAGGTTGCTCCTCCAAATCGGTGCCAGATACATCTGAAAATAAACAGAATGAGATTAAATGGAAATATTGTCTGCAACAACTTTAACTCATAAAGCTGAAGAATAAAAATGCAGTTTTTCTTTTGGTTTTTTTTAACCTCAGATTACTTTAATAGCATATTAACTAAGGGTGCCAAAAGCAAATACATCGAAGCATGTGTAGACCATTGTTGCAAATTTGACTCAAACCACCACACATAAATCCAGGCACTCAGGGTTTAATACTGTTTGTTAGGTTTCCTCTTCCTGTTCATTCTATTTCTGTCACAGATTTAATTTCACTACCTCTCCCATGACAGTGGAAAACCACCCGCAAAAAAATAAAATTAAAATGTGTGAAAGACTTCAGGATGTAAAACTGTAAGAGACTTTCCAAGAGATTTAGAAAATACTGGAATTTTGGTGACACAAGCAAGAAAACCCAGCCCTATTTGGACCTCTATGGCTTATTTATACTTTTGAGTAGAAGCACCATTTTAAGTTTAAAAGGATCACCGGACCTTGGACCTCTTCTGAATTATCAAAATGATATCTTGTAGGGTTTTTACACAATCACAAAGTTTTATGATTTTCTGGGATTTCACCACAAAATGTTCAGCTTAGCATGTCATGATATAGCGCACTCTGCGAAATATAAACAAGCTTTCTGATTTAAACCACTTTCAGACCCATAGTTTCTTCTCCATGATAAATATGTATACATCTAAACATAAGCTTTTTCGTCTACTTTCACCCAGTGTGATTATTGCTGGTATCAGACTCACGGTCGCCTGTAAAACCACACCAGCACATAAAAAGTGCACCACCAGTCTCCTTTTGTCATCCCACAGTGGCTGTGTGCAGGTGTTTTGTGTTAGTGCTGTGTTCCTCTCTGCCTGCAGGGTGTGACGGGCAGGTGCAGCCACAACAGGTGTTTCTTCTTGAGCCCAATTACCAGGGCTTCTTAAGGAGCAGGAACCTGGGGGGTGGTCAGCCTGTTGTCTCTGCCAGCATGGTAACTTGACTGTCTTCTGCAGTTCTCTTCATTTCCTATGCCTGCTCTAATAGAGTTTCTTGCCCTGCTTTGCAGATCTGATCACTCTCTGACAGTGTGGAAGCGTGGAGACACCAAACCATCACTCACCTGCCGGTCCACCCTCCAACACCGCGTGCTCAGCTGAAGCACAGCTGCTATGGATCACAAAGAGAGAATGTCAGCACTGTAAATCTATGTGCTACTCCTCCTGCCAAACTCAGCCTCTGTGGGGAAGACTTATCACCTCCAACAAGCCATCATCCACCACCAACAGTAAGCTACCTGAACCGTATCCTGCACTACTCTCCATAACTTCCTGTGAACAACAATAACCTCTCTTCTCTCCCCCTCGGTGCCAATCCAGATCCCTCCAGCAGTTCCAGTCCGTATTCTACCTTGTTTTGTACATATTTCAAGAAATTGTTAAATTGCTGTTCAGTCTCCGTAATTGTGTCCACAGTCAGTAAAGCCAACATTATGACACCTTTTTACAGCCATTATAATTCTTCCCTGAACTGCCACCTCAAAACTGGAAGTTAGGGGCATTCCTAGCATCATATCTGCCACATAAAACACAATAACGTTTTTGCCCCTTATTTTCACAAGCCATAAAAATTGTGCCGGTCTCCATGGTCCACTCACAGGACAAGCAAAAGAGTTTCAGCCTCTCCTCTTCAGGGGGGTTGAGATCCCCAGAGGAGAGGACCTTGCCATCCGACATGAGGAAATCATCAGACCGGTTGGAGCTCCAGAGACCCAACAGACCCACAGTGCGTTTGTAAAAGTTCTGAGGGACCTCCACCATGGCTCCCAGCTGACTGTAGCCTTCGCTTCGCCACACGACCACCTTGAGACTACTGGCATACACTGCTGCACAGCGATTCACAGAGAGACAACGGACTGCAAAGTTCCTCTTGTCCTCGTACACAACACCTGAAAGGACATGTACAATATATTCATAACAGTTAGGACAATAGATGTTGTCTTACAGATCTATAAAATATATTTCATTTATGTACAACAAATGTGCATGATGAGTTTTACCGATTCTGACTGATACTTCAACATTATCCACAAAGATCTGCAATCCACTGTCTTTGTCAGAGCACTTCCACTCAATCTGACAAAAATGGATAAAGATTAAAACTAGTTAAAGGTTTGGTTCATGTACAAGTTTGTTTTACTTTACTAAAATTAGGATGAAGAAAAATGAAACATGGGAATACTGTGTTTCCCTTTGTAGAGGTGGATACTGGCCCCACAATCCGCCTCACAGTAAAACACATATCAAGTACAAATTCAGGTTTGCTTTTGCTAATATTGATACTGAGAATAAATATGTAAACATAGATCCATACGTGGAGGGCCTTGCATAAGTCTCCATATTCCTTTGAATCTTTCAAACTTTTCAAACCTTGCTGTATCGTATGTAGGATATTATGTGACAGACCATCACAAACGGCATATTTATGAAGGGAAAGTGATCCATAGTTACAAAAGTCTAAAATTTGACGTGTATCGTGAAGACCAAGGAATACAGCAGATCAGAAAGAAACATCTGGAAAAGTCTAAAGAGGGGGATGCAGCAAACGTGTGGCTCTGATCAGCTGAGACCAACAATTACTGATCTGGCCTGCATGCAAAACACTGTGTTTAGGGGAAAAGCATGTTACACTGAACACAACATCCCCATCAACATAACACATAGTGGTGGCAGCATCATGCTGTGGGGATGCTTTTCTTCAGATGGGACACCGAAGCTGGTCAGAAATGATTCAAGGAGTTAAATACATGACAATTCTGTAAGAAAACCTGTTAGAGGCTTTAAAAGCTGGAGACTGGTCAGAGGTTCACCTTTCAGCAGGACCCTAAACATACAGCCAGAGCTACAATTAGATGATTTAGGTCACTAGTATCCAAATGTCTTTCCAAGTGGGCCAAAATCCCCAAGCTGAAAGTTCTTTTGGAACAAAAAGTATAATTTGTTTCTTAAATTAAGAACAGTAAAATAAATTATATAATTAATTGTTATCTGCTACACTCTAAAGTAAGCATGTAATATTTTAATGAAATGAACAAAATAGTCAGATTTTTGTGGGATCTGTTAATCACTGCACACCTGAAAAACTAAATTTTGACTTTTCGGGGGGACTGCAGTGTTTTTCATCTTGTTGGTAAAAAAAAAAAAAGGATTTTGTTTATGCTCAGAAACAAAACTGCAATATGAGTTAGTCTTGAAAATGCTTGGTGTAATCAGCCACGTTTAATCAACCAGTGGATTCAAAGCTTCTTTTGAGTAAAAGTCACTGGATGTTTGTGGTCCTATTTACTATGAAATTAAACCTAACCTAAAAAACATGATTAATAAAAGATTAATATTTTGCAGTGCTTTAACAGTTTACATTTTAATTTGTCTGTGAAATTCATCCTTTCAAAAATTCAAAAAACTGGTAATCTTCATATTGCCTGTGTTGGCGGGCCAAATTTTTACCATTGTTAGGTAGTAGCCAGGGGGGTGCACAAAATCATTCAAAGGGTCACAAATTTCCCCTAGGCCTGGTTTAGGTTAAAGCATATTCATGTGTTAGAATGATGTGAATAAAATTGAGAATCTGTAGCAAGACATGAAAATTAATGTTCACAGACTTTCTCCACCCACTCTGAATAATCGTGATCTATTCTCTCTAGATTTGCAGAGATGGTGGAAACAACCTCCTGAACATGTGCAGTTGTAATTTCAATGAATGGGGGTGTTTGTGTACAAATGCATGCCACACTTTCACACTATATTGCTACAAATATCTGAACATCATGTATAATTTTTATTCAACATTTCAATTATGCACTACTTTGTGTTGGTCTATCACATAATATCCTGAAAACTTCAAGAGGTATGAATAGTCTGAAACAGCCCAATATCAAAAATCTCTTTAATATAAGCTAAAATGATCAAACTCAGAGGTCAAAACTGAATTTTTTATATTGTGACTATTGCTGTAGCTCAAACTCGTTTTCAACCCTGACCTTGCCGATGCCTTGGTGGAAGGCAGCCATGCGCACCACCACTGGGACCTCAAAGATCCCCCTTGCGACTGTGTTTAGCTTTTCGATCTGTCCTTGTAGGGTGAAGATATTAGAGCCCCTTGCAGATGAGAGACGTAATATCACAAACTCCCCCAGGGCCTTAAACGAGTACTCTGTCCCATCAAAGGTGATGAAATGCAGGCTCCCATACACCATTGCTGTAAGGAATCATTGCTTTTTACTTTTAAAATATGAAAAAAGCAGATTAAGTGATATTTTATTTGTTTTCTGTTTAAACGAGGGACTCCTCACCCTGGCCGTGTGTTGCCCCATTGGACGGGGAAGAATCGCTGCGACTGCTGATGCTATAACCTTGACAGCGATCCAAAGGTCTCTTGCTGAGGTAAAGATGGCACAGGGAAGAGTTGATGCAACACCACTGAAATGGAAGAAGATCCTCTTCTGCAGAGAAAGGTTTTGTGAAATGATGTCACATAAAAATGCATTGCTTTAGTTGGATGATCAGATGAGATGTCTAGTTAGTAAGGCATTGCAGATTTAAAACAACCAAGCATGGGTCTTTCTTTTCCACTTAAGATAGCTCCAAACCCCCACAAAAAAAGATCTGTAATCTTTTTTACAGCGGGGAGAAAACCCACCCTTAGGAAATAGCATAGTTTTGTTTTAGTTTGTGATGCACTGCTGCTAACACACTGCCAGTCCTTGGTCCTCTCCTATGCTCTCTGCTCTTCATTTCACCCAACAGGTTTTTCTACAGGATTTAGGTCTGAGGACTGAGATGTGCATGAAAGAAGATGGAGTTCATGTCTGATAAACATTTCAGTTATGATTTGGTCGAATGTTTGGAATTATTATCCAGCTGAAAGACCCACTGATGAACCATAGATTTTCTATGTATTACTGACAGGTGTTTCAAAGTTTCCATTGTGCCATCAGTTCTAATGATGTTCTCAGGGCATCTGGAAGAGAAATTGGCCCACAGCTTTAGAGAACCCTCACCATATGGTGGGAATGAGGTATTTTTCCACATATTTATCTTTTGTTTTCCACTAGAGCTATCTGGAGTGTTTGTTGCTGAAAAGCTAAATTTTGGTTTGCGACCAGACCAAAGGATTCCCTTTATGTCAGGGTAAAGTGGAGTAGCATGTAGCAAACTCAGCATGCTCAAATATGTGATGATTGGAGAGTAGAGGGTTTTTCCTGGCATCTAATGGTTTTTATGGGGACTTGGTGACCTCAAGATCCTACTCTTTGCTGCAGTTCTCTAACAGTGAGCATCTGAGATCTTTTTTTCAACCTTCCTTACCATCCTGAGTCTGTTTGGTGTTTAGACATGGCTCCTCATCTAAACTTTGCTCCAACTGTATATATGGGCAAGTCTAAGTTGGTATCTATTTTCATGTGGCCGTTTCTTGACTTAAGACATCTGCATGATATAAATGGCATGTTCTTTTGATTTTCCAATTTTGAAGAGAGTCTAAGAGAAATTGGTTTCTGTGTTACGAGATATTTATACCCCTGGGAAATTACAAGTTAAATGTTTTTAAACAGTCTGGTAAAATTACATAATCCTATCTTTACATTTATTTTTCATTTATAAATTCTTTGCAGTATCAATAAGCGTGGCACAATTATTTCTTAACATAGGATTTTTTTCCCCACTGAATGAGCTCAAATTAGTTGTTAATTTTTTTTGTGTTGATTGTGTTCCTGCAATGAAAGATGAATTTTTTTTCAAGCAAACCTTTACCAGGGGAAGAAATAGTTTTGTGTATAATGTAATTTTTTCAGGCTGAATTAACAAAAAAAAGGCAGAAGTATTACCAATATGTTTCTGTGTGCTGTGTCCGTAAAAGTAGCATTCGTTGTACCCAGCCACCAAGGCACCCTCTGGATCATACACACAGCTCTTTCCAGCGCCAAATTGGTTGGACAGGAGCAACCTAAAGACGGGTCCAGAGGAACCCCCCCACCGCTGAGACCTCAGCTTCTGAACTGTTCCACCTGGATCAGTGAGATCCTGTACGAATGCCAGGTCCTCCAGAGCCTGGGTCCAGGTGCAGGGACAGGAGGGCAGCCCCACCGTCCACTTAGCGGGATCAGGCTCCTTCTTTGACCAAGCCTGGCATTTGATTTGGGCATCATCATCTGACCCTTGTGGCCCAGTCAAATCATACACCAACTGGCCAAGATTCCCTAGCGTTCCTTTAACTTCATTAGGTCTGTATCTGCCTGCAGGCCCAAAGAGGTTCTCTGGGGGGATGGTGGTCTCCTTGAAAGTGGTTCTTCCATCTGTGTAGCCAATAAGAGCATCGTGATGCTTCCTAAACCCAGGTCCCCATTTCATCTCTCCATATCGCAGAAGGGCAAAGGAGCGTACTCCATCCGTAGTCAAGATACACTGGAAAGTGTTAGTCTGCAAAGGAAAAATCATTTACAGTCATCAAAGGCTACAAAGGTTGCTAATCTTTTTATTACATCAGAACTATTTCAATTAAATAAGCAAGACGTCAAAGACTGCAAAAAGAAGACAAGCAGCAGCAAATGTGTTCTACAAAGAAATCCCTTAAGACTGAAGCGGCCACTAGGTGGCAACAGAAGATATACCAAACAGGAGGTCTGTTCAGAAATCATGACCTGTTTTTCTCCCAGGTAGCTCTCACACTGCACAATAACATTTAAAGTATGACAAGCATACAAGCAAACAATAACAATTCCTGCCCCATCACATCTCTTTAAAAACAGAGTATAACAAACATGGGTAAAATGCTCAAGATCCTAGAATAAATTTATTCTAGAGATCAAATATGTAAGATCTGTATATTTAGTGAGGTTCTTAATTTTTTTGATGTTTTCTGTATGTCACACTATGTGCCAGGGTTAAATAAATCCAGAAAGAAAACCAGACCTCTGAAAAGTTAATCTTCTGATAGGAGACGGGCATCACGTTGTCCCAGGTGATCTTGAGGATCCAGGCAGGGGAAAATGAAGGTCTCTGTTTCAGACCCTCAAACCTTGTCACTTCATCTGCTGTGCGAATAAACACCATCTGGGAGTAAACATCTGATGCATCCGGTTTAGAATATTCCTAAAAAGAATCAAACAACAATGATCATGTTTTTCATTTATAGCCAACAGCGAAAACAGATTATTCCAGACAGATTTCTGACAACACACAAGGGTTGACCTTTGTTTACATCTAACCTGATAGTACAGCTTCCCCTTCCCTTGGGTGAGGTCACCATCATCCCAAAACACGGCCAATAATTGCACTTTTATGTCTTCAGGGAAACCGTTAGCGGAAGGAGACGGGAACAGATATTGTTCATTCTCAGCCAACGACTGAAACTGGACCAGGCCGTTATCAGAAAACTGTGAAAAGGAAGTTTAAACAGTCAGGCTCTTTAACTTAAGTACATCACAGCTGATACAATGTTCATCCATCACAGCCTATTATTTATGTTGCTCCTAAATGCAATATAATTTCATTCTGTATATATATATATATATATATATATATATATATATATATATATATATGTAGAATATATATATAGTATATTATCCTACTAACGCTTCTTGTTGATTCCTCAAATAAATTGTGAAGAATGAAATACTTTGATGTGAATATTATAGTGTGACATAGCTCAGTCGGCCTGAACATTGAGCTCATCTCATTATATTTTGCTTAGATGTATTTTATATCTTTGTTTAGCAGTGCCCTCTATTGACGCAACTGGTTAAGATGTGTATAAAATAAATTCATCTTATCTTCTGGTGCAGCAGAATAACCTCAAACAGTACAGTTTTAGAAAATCCACCCTTTGAATTGACATGACAGGGAAAAGCTTTTTCAGTTCCACCATCAGAAATATAAACATGCGTTTTGCTAAATGCTGCTGGAACCTTAACTTGAACAGTCTGTTTTGGTCAAATGAGAATTTTGGTAACAAACATTCCAGGTGAGTCAGGTATGATGCTAAGGATGAAAAGCATGTATGATGCTGTGGGCCTGTTCCTCCTCCAAAACACTTCAGAACCATGTTAGAGTGCATGGAGTCTTGAACATTTTGAAATAATTAGAGATTTTAACAGAATATCTGATGGACTCTCCCAGAAAACTGAAAATGGGTGATTGTTGAGTCTTTCAGGATAATGATCACAGAAATGATTCATTATGCACAAAATCACCATTCTTCCATGGCGATCTCAGTTTCCATACCTAAATCGTATAGAAAACCTGTGAGGTGAGCTGAGAAGAAGAGAGGATAGGGGAGGACTCAGGACTGATCTAGAGAGATTGTGCAACGAGGAATGGTCAAAGTTACCTCTCTCTTTGTGCTCCAACTTTTTCAAATGTTTCTGAGAGAGATTCATTGTTGTCCTATTGACAAAACGATGTGGTATTAAGTATTATTGTGAAATCACACTCACATATATCCTGTCATAGAGTTTCCCCATGAAAACAAACCCTGCTGGTGGTGCGATGTAGGGAGAATTTCCATCTTTTGCTTCAATTTTCACTTCTTTATCTCCAGCTTCTGCTCCATATGGGTACAGAGTGCTCTCTGTGTGGGGAAGCAGACTGTCACTTTTGTTTATCCAGCTATCAATCTAAGACAATTATATTTATTTGCTATCAGTGTATTGAGAGAATATTTTAAGACATTGTTTTTGGAATTAAAAATGTATGTAATTTTACATTTTACCTTGTTCAAATTACTTTAAACTAGTAGTTTCACCATTTTTCTTTCTTTTTTAGGATATTGGTAGTTTTAAATGGTGTTAGCAAATACTGCTGAGTTTTCTTGCAACGGCAAAGTAATGGCAAGGAGGCCTTTCACCCTCAAAGACTTTGAGCTCCTCACCAAAGATAAATAGTCAAAATACAAGAATAAACATGAAAAAGGTGGTCAGAGATTATAAAAAGGAGTTGATTGCTGTAATACCAATAAACATTTTTCCATTGGTTATTCAGAATGGTATGCATAATTTTTCAATTAAATGTTAAAACAGCTAAATTATTTATTTTATCTGGTACTGTTTTTACATTGAGCCTTCTGATAGTTCACTTTGATGAAATAGAGAATAGTTTTTCAGCTAACAGCCGCTGAGAACGATGCAAAGACAAAATGGAAAACAAGTTCATCTTCCAAAATATTACAGTGGTTTATGTTGATGATATTTCAATAAAACCATTTACATTTGTTGCTTATTTGCACTGAAGGCTGTTGGTCAGCGATCTATAACCTTCTCAATCCCAGGTGAAGCACATAAAAGTACAGCTCAAAAAGTTAGAATGTCATGAAAAAGTTTGTTATCTGATGTCACTCATTTCTTAACGGGAAACTCCTATTTAGCTATCGGTACCTTTGTCAGTGTGGGCTGGTACCAAGTCCTGCTGGAAAATTAAATCAGCATCTTCATAAAGCTGGTCAGCAGAAGGAAGCATGAAGTGCTCTAAGATGTCCTGGTAAATGGCTGCATTGACTGTGGACTTCAGAAAACCCAGTGGACCAACTCCAGCAGATGACACAGCACCCAAACCATCACTGACTGTGGAAACTTCACACTGGGCTTCAAGCAACATGGATTCTGTACTTCTCTAGATTCTGGGACTTTAAAGAGCAGCAAAAGTAAACATTTTTTGCAGATAAACTATAAATGTATATTACTGTGCAAATCTTGACATTTTCATGTAAACTTGTTTAATTCTGCTATATTTGGCCGGAAACAGTTTTAGTGCTGCTGGTTAAGAAGTGGCTCTAGGATTTGTCTGTGGCTCTTGTTGTGCTGACTCCAGCCTCAGTCCGCTCCTTATAAAGCTCTTTAAAACTCTTTAATGTATTCAACTTTCTCACGGCTGTGGTTATCCCTGTTTCTGGTGCACCTTTTCCTACCACACTTTTTCCTACCACCGAACTTTCTATGAATATGTTTTAACTTTTTCTCAAATTTCTGAGATGCCTTAATTTTCGATTTTTCTTAGCTGTAAGCCAAAATTATAAGTAGTTCTGTGTTTCACCCGATATGTAAAGGATCTATATATAATACATGAGTTTTACTTTCTGAAACAAGTGACAGAAAATATTGAACTTTTTCATGACAATGTAGCATTTAAAACTGAATCTGTAACATAAAACAGAATGTGGCTGCATTGGTGAAAATGTTACTTTCATGTGCTAGTTATTTTGCCCCTTCACCATTTTTCTTTTTCTATAATTTCTCATCTGACTTTTTCTTGTAATAAAACAGAGGCGATGTTTTATGCGTCAATTCTTTACTGCCATCAGGACTTTTCATGTCCACTGTATCCACAAAGGATGAATTAAAACAATTTTTCAGAATCTCCTCTATGTTTAGTGTAAAGAAATGTGGTTATTTGTCTCCAATTAATAAAATTGAGATAAATTGTATTAATATTCTTTGATCAGGGATTGTATTCTATCATATTTTGTATGAGTCAACTGCTCAAAATGGGGATCAGAAACATAAGTAGTGAAAATAAGGTGTAACACAAAGTCCTCAGAAAATAATATACGGCTACATGTATTGGTTACATAAGATTTTTGCATTCTTATGATTACTTATCTCATTAATTCATCAAAAAAACTAAACTTCCTAGAGAGATATAAACTGAGGCAATGATTTAGTACATGGGTATGAAATGTTTTCTTTCAGGTACAAAACGAAAGTAGGAGTGAACCGAATATTATGTCATGGTTTGTATCTCATTAAGCCAATGGCACACATAGTGCTCTATATCTATTTGTGATCCTGTTCCTTTTGTGTTTGAACACATATATTAGAGAGAAATCTTTTGTAACTGCTTATTGTATTTAGCAGTACAACAAATAGCAAATTGAACTGGTGTCCTGTCTTGCAACTAGAATGTGCTTTAATCTACTGTGAGCAAGTCATAACATTTTACCAGAAAAACTTAAAAAATGCTAGCTTTCCATTGAAGGCCTGTAATAAGCCTGCCAAGGCTAACAATACACTAGATGGTACTACATAGTCAGAGTATGTTTACATATAAGCTACATCTACAGTTGGACGGATATCATAGAACATAAGGAAGCTAACATACGAAGCTACAGACTTCATTTTATTGTTTTCCACACTTTACTGAAACTATTCTGACTGTTGTGTAGTTAAACATGCTTTTTTGAAAATCAGGATGGCTACTACTAATCTATCTGCAAGGTTTAAGTACATTTACCTAAACTGTCTGACATAAGCAGTAATTTAAGTATTGGAGACTTGACGGGGAGACCCAAACGTTGACTGAATTTTCAGTCCCTGGTGTACTAACTTTTAGCAGTAAAAGATGCAGTGTGCAACATAAACATAGACACAACAGCTTACTTTTTTGTTAATTTCCTATTAGTTGTCATTACTAGCTTGTCACTGTTCTGAACTGCAGCTAGCTGTGGCAGAGACGACAGCCGCTTTTGGCTAAAACATCATTTTAATGTTAATATCTTCAGATACAGCATATTAGAAAGACTGGAGTTGTCTTTTTTGGTGACTGCATTGTTGCCTTTTTCAAATGGGATTTCATAAAAACTTGGCTTGCGTACCATCAGGAACTGGTTATCAAAATGTGATGAATAACAAATACATAGCTAACCTATCCTAGTTGAGGTTTTGCAAACTGGGTTGTTTTCTGGACATGAACAGGCATAGCTCCCTGGTAGGTTGGTACAAGATGACTGCTGAGGACATGCGTTGGGGGACAAACACTCATTCAAATCTACGCATCCTCCTGTTCCATGACCATTATCCTTGGTTGCTTCCCAGCCTCTGTTGCATAAGCATCTGAATCCTCCTACATGGTTGATGCAGGTAGCAGCAGAGTGACACTGCCCATTTCCCTGCAGGCATTCATTAATGTCCACACATAGGGAACCAATACTCAAGAAGCCTGGCTGACACACACAAACAAATGACCCCGGAGTGTTATGACATTGAGAGAGGCGATGGCACGTATTGGTCAAGGCAACACACTCATCTACATCTTTGCACCGAGTGCCATCTCCAGTGAAGCCTGTGGGACAGTGGCAGGAGAAGGAGCCAGGTGTATTCCAACACTGTGCCAAGGGATGGCACGGTGATGTCTCACATTCATTGTTGTCGACACATGCCTCCCTCTCTTCATGATAACCCAATAGGCAGGAGCAATTGTATGCTCCAGGTAGGTTTGTGCACACCTGGTCAGGCCGACAAGTGTTGTTGTATTTGCATTCATCAATGTCCTCACAGGCAGAGTCAATGGGTTTGTATCCGGGAGAGCACCGACAGATGAAAGACCCTACCGTATTGTTACAGAAAGAGTTCTCTGGACATGGGGTACCATTTGGGTCAAGACATTCATCCACGTCCAGACACTTGGTACCATTAAAAAAAAAGCCTTTGTTACAAGGACAGCGGTATGAACCTGGAGTGTTAAGACATGTGGAAAAAGGGTGGCACACTGAGGAGTTGAGAAGCTCTGAGCATTCATCTACATCCATGCACTCTGTACCGTTGCTCCAGAATCCCTTAAAACAATCACAGTAATAAGAGCCAAGAGCATTCATGCATGCTCCATTTTTGCAAAGCTGCCCCATGTGGTTTTCACTGCATTCATCGATGTCCACACACAAGTCAGCACTGTTGGAAAACCCGGTCTGACAAAGGCATTTGTAGCTTCCATTGGTGTTCACACATGTGCTATGATCAGGGCAGTTGGAGTTGTCCAGGCATTCGTCAATATCCCTACACTCTGTGCCTTGGTAGCCTTTCCAACACTCACAGATGCTAGATCCAATTGTGTTCAGGCAGTTGGAAAAATTAGGACACTGCATCAGGCCAAGGGAGCACTCATTAATGTCCAAACACAGGAAGTTATTGCGTGAGAATCCTGGGTGACAGGTGCAGTTGTAGCTCCCTGCTGTGTTAGTACAGCTACTGTTGTCAGGGCACATGAAATTTCCCATCTCACATTCATTTATATCCTGACAGTGTGTCCCATTGTTTTGAAAACCTTCCCAACAATTACAGACGTAAGAGCCATTTGTGTTGCTGCAGTACGAGAATGGAGGGCAGACTTGACCTTTTAATTGGTCGCATTCATTTATGTCCCTGCAGTCAGAACCACTTCCTTCATATCCCTTTGTGCATTGACAGTAAAAAGACCCCTGATATGTGTTGCACTTGGCAAACGGGTGGCAATTGTTACTAGCATTTAGGCAGGTATGTTCATTTACGCATGTCCCCTCATTGTATACACTTCCCAACACACAAGAGCAACTGTAGGAGCCAGGAACGTTGGTGCACGTCATATTCTTTCCACAAGCTGTGGCCATCTCACATTCATCAATATCATCACAAACAAATCCATCCCCTTGGTATCCATCGTTGCACTGGCAGTGGTAGGAACCATTGGTGTTGCGGCACAAAGCCTGTGAGCTGCAGTTGTTTGGCAGAGTAGCGTTGTCCTCACATTCATTTACATCGTGGCAGTCAAAGCCATCCCCCTCCATGCCCCACGGGCAGACACAGGAGAAAGATCCAGGCATGTTAATGCAGTTGGCAACTGGGTGGCATCCTCCGTTTTGGCATTCATCAATGTCTATAATTTATCCAAAATGGGACAATGTCAGGGAAAGAGCCCCAAATGTGCTAAAAGAAACCTCACAAGACTGTCCGCTTACAGGAACAAGAACAACAGCTCATGCTATGGCAAGAAATGGTAAAGGGTAAGAAACTGATACGTACCAGAGCAGTTCTTCCCGTCACCAGTGTAACCATTTCGACAAAAGCAGGAATAGCTGCCCACTGTGTTGATGCATTGGGCAAATTCACTGCACTCCTGCTGCCTAGTATCACATTCGTTCACATCTGGAAAGGTCATGAACAAACAGTGTGGAAAAACAGAGAAGAACACAAAGGTAAATATATTAGCTATCTAAAGAATGTACAAGGTTAATCAGATGGTTATAAGTTAGCAGAGATCAAGTTTAAGTAGTAAGATCAAACTTTTGAATTAGCTTACTGTACCAAGACAAAACATACACCAATCAGAAATAACATTACGACCAGCAGGGGAACCCTGACTTATGTGTGACTGTCCAGTCCGAAATGCAACAAAGTATGATGTGCTGTGTATTCTGACACCTTTCTATCAACAGAAACAGCAATACCTTCTTCAGCAGTTTGAGCTACTGTAGCTTGTCTGTTGGGGATGACCTTTGCTGCCCATATGCATCAGTGAGCCTGTCTTTGGATGTTGTGGGACTGTCACGGTTGACACGCCTCTTCAATATTGCGTGGCGGACGGGGACAGTGCCTTTGGATTGGCAGACTGGGGTGGTGGTCCCCCTACATAAGAAGGGTGACCGGAGGGTGTGTTCCAACTACAAGGGGATCACACTCCTCAGCCTCCCTGGTAAGGCCTATGCCAGGGTACTGGAGAGGAGAGTCCGGCCGATAGTCGAACCCCGGCTTCAGGAGGAGCAGTGTGGTTTTCATCCCGGCCGTGGAACACTGGTCCAGCTCTATACCCTCTATGGGGTGCTCGAGGGTTCATGGGAGTTTGCCCAACCGGTCCACATGTGTTTTGTGGACCTGGAGAAAGCATTCGACTGTGTCCCTCGTGATACCCTGTGGGGGGTGCTCCGGGAGTATGGAATCGGGGGCCCTTTACTAGGGGCCATCCGATCTCTGTACAAGCGGAGCAGGAGTTTGGTTCGCATTGCCGGCACTAAGTCGGACCTGTTCCCGGTGCATGTTGGACTCCGGCAGGGCTGCCCTTTGTCACCGGTCCTGTTCATAACTTTTATGGACAGGATTTCTAGGTGCAGCCAAGGGCCGGAGAGGGTCTGGTTTGGGGACCAGAGGATTTCGTCTCTTCTTTTTGCAGATGACGTGGCCCTGCTGGCCCCCTCTAGCCAAGACCTACAGCATGCACTGGGGCGGTTCGCAGCCGAGTGTGAAGCGGCTGGGATGAAGGTCAGCTCCTCCAAATCCGAGGCCATGGTACTCGACAGGAAAAGGGTGGCTTGTCCTCTTCAGGTTGGAGGGGAGTTCCTGCCTCAAGTGGAGGAGTTTAAGTATCTCAGAGTCTTGTTGACGAGTGAGGGAAGAATGGAGCGGGAGATCGACAGATGGATCGGTGCGGCTGCCACAGTAATGGGGGCACTGTGCCGGTCCGTTGTGGTGAAGAGAGAGCTGAGCCGAAAAGCGAAGCTCTCGATTTACCGGTCGGTCTACGTTCCTACCCTCAACTATGGCCTTGAACTTTGGGTCATGACCGAAAGAACGAGATCCCGGATACAAGCGGCGGAAATGAGCTTCCTCCGTAGGGTGGCCGGGCAGCCGGGCACTCCCTTAGAGATAGGGTGAGGAGCTCGGCCATCCGGGAGGGGCTCGGAGTAGAGCCGCTACTCCTCCACATCGAGAGGAGCCAGTTGAGGTGGCTCGGGCACGTCCCACCGGGAGGCGCCCCAGGGGACGGCCCAGGACATGCTGGAGGGACTATGTCTCTCGGCTGGCCTGGGAAAGCCTTGGGCTCCCCCCGGAGGAGCTGGAGGACGTGTCTGGGGAGAGGGACGTCTGGGCATCTCTGCTGAGTCTGCTGCCCCCGCAACCCGGTCCCAGATAAAGCGGAAGACGACGAGTACAAGCACGAGTACGAGTACGAGTACGAGGCTTGGCTGCCCATGATCCTGTCCCCAAGTTCACTACTGTTCCTTCTTTGGATCAACTTTGATAGATACTGACCACTGCAGACCAGGAAACACCTTGTAGGAGCTGCAGTTTTTGGAGATCCTTTGACCAATTAGTCTAGGCATTACAATTTGGCTCTTGTCACTTGCTATTTTTAGTGCTTCTAACCCATCAACGTTTAAGACAGAATGTTTTCTGACTGCCTAATATATCCTAGTCATTGACTTGTGCCATGATGAAGAGATAACCAGTGTGTTTCACATTACCATTCATAATGTTATGTCTGATCAGTAAACAATGTTGTCAAAAGGTATTTGCCTCTTGCACATTTCTTTGGTTTTTCCAAGACTGAAATGTTCCAGATCATCACGATATTTTTGTACTAGAAAAGGATACCCTGAGTTAATCCAAAAACAGTTTGCAAGGATTTAGATTTAATTTATTAAGTGAAAAACTATCCAAACCAAACTGAACCAATATGAAATTGCAATATGAAAAACTTGGTGGCAAGAACTGCCATCTTTTACATCGCTGATGAGAAATTAAGGCATTTATTTAAAGTATTTTTTTTATTTTGTCAAATTTAAGTGTTTTATAGCATAAACAGCCTGTTTAAAGCTTTGCCACAACATTTCAATTTATTTTAGTCTGGATTTTCCAATGCCACTCCAAAACCTTAATCTTGCTTTTTTCTTAGCCATTCAAAGGTAGAGTTACTGGTACGCTTTAGAGTAGTATCCTGCTGGATAATCTGAATGCACTTATGCATTGGTTCACAAAATGTAGGCCATGCATTTGGTTTTAGGATTTTCTAAAACAGCAAAGCAGTCACAGGCCATGACAATTCTCTTCAAGTGTAACAGCATGGATTCTTTTAAAAAAATATCACTTTTGTCTCATCCATGCATAAAATGCTTTTCTAAAAGTCTTAGATCAAAATATATGATGTCAAATGTGAAACTAATCTATGTGTTCCTTTTTGGCGAACAGTCGTTGCTGCTTCTTAACTCTTACATGGATGCTGGTTTTCCCTGTCTCTTTCTCATTGTTCAAACATGAACACTGACCTTAACTGAGCCTAGTGAGGCCTGCAGTGGTTTAGATGTTTTTTAGATGCCAGTTGTTTAATTTTGAAAGCCAGCCACTTCTGGGAAGGTTCATCATTGCTCCATGTTTTCTCTGTTTGTGGATTATAGCTATCACTGTGGTTCACTTCAGAACCATAGGCTTAGAAATGCCGTTGTAAATCTTTCCAGACTTATAAACATCAAGACTTTGTTGCTCATCTGTCCTTAAATTTCTTTAGATCAGGTTCTATTTTCTAGATTTCTTCATTCTATAGGTCAGGCGGTAATCATGTCTGGGTGTGGCTGTTAAAACTGCACCAAAAAGTTATCTGTGGTTAACCACAATATACTTATGTAAAATGTAACCGCCCCGTTACATTTTTGCATAGGGCCAGATTGATGTGAATAGATCCTTTCCCCTTAATGATGGAAATAATAAATAAAACTGAATTTTGTATTTATTTGTCTGATATAGTAAGAGGGCCCATACTTTTCTACAGCCCTCCATTCTGTCTTTCCACCTTAATATTACAAAATCAAACATTTAGGCTCAACTTAGACATTATGTTTCATTGTTTTGAATGACAAATATAAGATACAATATTTTTATTACCAGCACACTTCTGCCCGTGGAGAGTGTAGCCTTGTTTGCAGACACAAGAAAATGATCCAGGAGTATTCAAGCACTCAGTTTCATTTTCAGGACAAATATTGTCCAGCTGGCATTCATTGATGTCGGCGCAGGTCACTCCGTTCCCAACAAATCCGATGTCACAAACACACTGATATCCAGAAGGTGAAATGTGGCACAGACCTTTACTATGGCAGGGAGGATTGCATGGTAAAACGGGTGGCACACAAGCGTCATCAGAGGCCAAAGTACCATTCAAACATGAGCAAACATAAGAACCAGGAGAGTTAACACATTGTGAAAAAGAAGGGCAGGTGGTGTTGGAGAGGGAACACTCATTCACATCCTGGCAGGAAAATCCATCGCCTGTGAAACCTTGGTGACAAGAGCAGAAGAAGTCCCCTATAACGTTGGTGCAAATGGCCCTTGGGTGGCATATGCGCTCCACGGCACACTCATCTATGTCCAAACAATGGGAGCCATTCCCTTTAAAGCCTCTTTTACAGGTGCAAGTGTATGACCCAATGGTGTTGAGACATGTGGCATTAAGATGGCATGGTTTGTCTTTGCACTCGTCCCAATCGTCACAGGCCATGATCTTGGCAGGGCGGTTGTACCCAGCCTGGCAAGGGCACTCATAGGACCCATTAGTGTTATTGCAAACTTCGTTCACTCCACATGGATTGCTCTTTTCTGTGCACTCATTGATGTCCTGGCAAATTGTCTTGTTAATCAAGTTAAAACCTGATTGGCACTGGCAAATAAAAGAACCTTGGTTATTGACACATGTTGCTTTGTTTTCACAACCTCCATTATTCACCAGGCACTCATTGATGTCATTGCATTGAGAAACACCATCCCCGGAGTACCCAGTCATACATGTGCAGTTGTAAGAACCAGGTAAGTTGGAGCAAAGGGCCTTTGAGTGGCAGGTTGAAACCAGAGAGCATTCATTTATATCGTCACAGATGAAACCATTTCCCCTGTAGCCTGACAAGCACTGACAAGAAAAGGACCCATGTGAGTTAGTGCAGTTAGCAAAGGGGCTGCAGTGTCCTGCTTTGCATTCATCAATGTCATTGCACTTGGAATTGTTGAATATGAAGCCAATGCCACAGTCACATTTATACAATCCAGGATTGTTCACGCAGGTGGTGAAAGATGGGCAAATGTTTGGAAGTGCACACTCATTAATATCTTCACACCGTTGTCCATCTCCAACAAAACCTGCCAGACATGCGCACTCATAACTGCCTAACCTGTTGATGCAAATAGCCTTGGAGTCACACTCATTGCCTGAAATGCATTCATTTACATCTGCACATATCAGCCCATCTCCTACAAACCCACTTTTGCAGGTACACTGGTATGACCCAACTGAGTTTCTGCAAACTGCAAAAGAACTGCAGATGTTGTTTGCACACTCATCGATGTCGACACAGTTCTGTCCAGCAGATTGAAAGCCACTGTTGCACGTGCAACGGAAGGACCCAGGTGTATTTATACAGCCTGTGTGACCTAATGAGGAAGAACACACACGAGGATTCTCTGAACATTCATCAATGTCCATACACAAGTAGTTTCCATTTCCTTTATAGCCAGCATTACAAGTGCACACATAAGAACCAGGGTTATTGGTGCAGGTTGCATTCCAATGGCAGTTTCGTTGGTCTGCGCATTCGTTAATATCTGTGCATTGGAAGCCATCACCTCTGAACCCTGGATTACATCGACAGCTTCGCCCACCATCCAAATTAGTGCAGAGTGCATAAAGGTGGCACTCCCCATTGTTCGTTAGACACTCATTGATGTCCTGGCAGGTTTTACCATCACCAACATATCCAGCGAGACAGATGCAGGCATAGCTGCCTTCGGAGTTGATGCAGCGGGCCTTTGAGTGACAATTGTGAATGTTACTCAGACACTCATTGATGTCACTGCAGTCTAGACCGTCACCCTGGTAGCCATCACGGCACCCACAGGTGAAGCTGTCTCTGATCTTCATGCAGTCGGCCTGAGCGTGGCAGTTAAAGCCTTCTGCATCGCATTTACTCTTGTCAACGACAACTAAAAAAAAAGAAATAAAGTGTTTAATAACAAATATTGTCCACAAATTCTTTTAAAATTCACAAATATAGCATTCACTCAAATTTACTATTGCATATGAATAGTGAGTATGAATATGAATTGCATGTGAATGATACAGTCTTATACAGTAATTATACAGTAAAGTCTTTGAGCAAGATACCTGCACAACAGTATTCCAGCAAGGCAAACAGCGTTAATAGCCACAAGACAGAAAACCTGAAAGGAAAACAAAAAAAAAGAGTCATAAACATAACACACATTTCACTTTATTAGCTAAAGCTGTGTTCAGGCCCAAATGGTGCACCTTTGATCTGTCTCTGTGTTTGGTCATTCTGATTTTTATGTTTTAAAGACACGGATCGTGAGCAAATAAATGTATATTGAGTTTCAAATACTAGAGAATTCATTCTACGCATATAAGCTGTTATCAAACATCATAAAGTCAAATTCATGTAAATTGTCCAAGATGTGCAAGAAAGCTTTGTCACTCTTCAAAGTACTTTTACAGGAAATGAGTCAAAGAAGTAATAAATCTGGACAGCAATGAAAATAAGCTCCTGTTTGTTCTTATTAGGTTACAGTCTAAATGTTAATACTCCCTCCAGGACATGTAAGGCTATTGTCTGTCTATGAAGGAGGTTCTGGATGAGCAGCAGGATAGACTCCAGTTACAAACGTGCCGGAACACCTACCGCCCCTGGGGGACTGCAACTAGGACAGTAACAAGTGTTACAATTGCATCAATACATGAAACTGAACATCTTAAGCAGCATTTTAATATTTTTACTATTAATGCCTTCATTGTCACGACTTTAAAAGTTGGAAAATTCTCAGTATGTAGAGTTTACATATATTAAGGATATCAAAATCATTATTTCCCAATTGATTAATTGATCAATCATGATTACTCTTTTCAACCAATAGGTATTTATGGCTCAGTTTGATAAGGTGGCAGCCACAAATCCAGAATAAAGTTTTTGTTTCACATCTCTTGAATAATAAGCCAGTCGTGATGGACTGCCAACCTGTTTTGAATGTGCGGTATAATGTGTACCCTTCTGTTTTCCAATTGTCAGGATTAAATATCATAGATAAGCAATGGCTGCTAAATAGAAACAGAAAGTTTATTGTCTCTCTGATGTTTAAATATGAAAAGAGGGATAACTTGTTGAACCGTAAGTTATATAGCCTGGTCAAATTCAGTTGGCTAAAATTTGGCAACAATAGGGGGGTTTTTGGAAATTATTCATAGAACAATTCTATCAAAATAGCTGTCAATGTGGCAGAAAAGTAAAAAACTTACCGCAAATATATATATGTGTGTATATATATATATATATATATATATATATATATATATATATATATATATATATATATATATACACTCATACTCGTCCTCTTCCGCTATATACACTGCTCAAAAAAAATAAAGGGAACACTCAAATAACACATCCTAGATCCGGATGAATGAAATATTCTCATTAAATACTTTATTCTGTACAAAGTTGAATGTGCTGACAACAAAATCACACAAAAATCATCAATGGAAATCAAATTTATTAACCAATGGAGGACTGGATTTGGAGCCGCACACAAAATTAAAGGGGAAAAACACACTACAGGCTGATCCAACTTTGACATAATTTCCTTACAACAAGTCAAAATGAGGCTCAGTATTGTGTGTGACCTCCACGTGCCTGTATGACCTTCCTACAACGCCTGGGCATGCTCCTGATGAGACGGCGGATGGTCTCCTGAGGGATCTCCTCCCAGACCTGGACTAAAGCATCCGCCAACTCCTGGACAGTCTGTGGTGCAACGTGACGTTGGTGGATGGAGTGAGACATGATGTCCCAGATGTGCTCAATCGGATTCAGGTCTGGGGAACGGGCGGGCCAATCCATAGCTTCAATGTCTTCATCTTGCAGGAACTGCTGACCCCCTCCAGCCACGTGAGGTCTAGCATTGTCCTGCATTAGGAGGAACCCAGGGCCAACCGCACCAGCATATGGTCTCACAAGGGGTGTGAGGATCTCATCTCAGTACCTAATGGCAGTCAGGCTACCTCTGGGGAGCACATGGAGGACCATGCGACCCTCCAAAGAAATGCCACCCCACACCATTACTGATCCACTGCCAAACCGGTCATGAAGGATGTTGCAGGCAGCAGGTCGCTCTCCACGGTGTCTCCAGACTCTGTCACATGTGCTCAGTGTGAACCTGCTTTCATCTGTGAAGAGCTCAGGGCGACAGTGGCGAATTTGCCAATCCTGGTGTTCTCTGGCAAATGCCAAGCGTCCTGCATGGTGTTGAGCTGTGACCACAACCCCCATTTGTGGACGTCGGGCCCTCATACCATCCTCATGGAGTTGGTTTCTAACCGTTTGTGCAGACACATGCACATTTGTGTCCTGCTGGAGGTCATTTTGCAGTGAGCTCTGGCAGTGCTCCTCCTGTTCCTCCTTGCACAAAGGCAGAGGTAGCGGTCCTGCTGCTGGGTTGTTGCCCTCCTACGGCCTCCTCCACGTCTCCTGGTGTACTGGCCTGTCTCCTGGTAGCGCCTCCAGGCTCTGGACACTACGCTGACAGACAGAGCAAACCTTCTTGCCACAGCTCCATTGATGTGCCATCCTGGATGAGCTGCACTACCTGAGCCACTTGTGTGGGTTGTAGAGTCCGTCTTATGCTACCACGAGTGTGAAAGCACCACCAACATTCAAAAGTGACCAAAACATCAGCCAGAAAGCATCGGTACTGAGAAGTGGTCTGTGGTCCCCACCTGCAGAACCACTCCTTTATTGAGTGTGTCTTGCTGATCGTCAAAGATTTCCCCCTGTTGTCTATTCCATTTGCACAACAGGATGTGAAATTGATTATCAATCAGTGTTGCTTCATAAGTTGACAGTTTGATTTCACAGATGTTTGATTTACTTGGAGTTATATTGTGTTGTTTAAGTGTTCCCTTTATTTTTTTGAGCATTGTATATATATATATATATATATATATATATATGAGATCTAGTTAGTGGGAGCCATGTTTTCTTTTCTTTATTTCTTTATGACAGACTGTGTAAATTTTTGTTTATGACAGAGTTCAGCGATAACTGAACATTTCCTTCTTTGGTATTTGGTGCCATGAACATGTTTTTTGTTGTTGCATTGAAAACAGTGTTTAAATACACAGTTCACCAGAGGGGAGGGTGAATGAGGGAGGGATGGGTGAACAGGCTAAGAGTCCAGACATAAGTTTATTGTTTTCAAATCACTAAACAATATTAGAAAATGTCAGGATTTTACATTGTTTTCCGATTTTCCCTGTTAATTTTTGTTTGTTTGTCAAACATATTTTAATATAAGGTAAGATATCAGTACCCAAATTTAATATGTTTAAAGTCAAACATGAAGAACTTTATGGATGTGACAAATTTAAAACCAGCCGAATAATGTACAGAGAAAGAAATAATCAGATACCACAAAGGGATTAAATAAGTATAAAAAAAATTAAGTTCCTGAAGGAAAAGGGAGTTATGAGATGAGAGGATTAATTAATCTGGATGAACATAAAGCACAGACAAATATACGTAAGTAGTTTGTGCCTGGCAGTCTCTGGAATAAACCTGTGGAACAGTATGGACAAAGATTCGAAAAAAAGTGTGAATATAAATCATTTAAATAAACTATTTAAATATTAACTAACCTGTAGCTCAGTTATGAGTACTAAGGAGGGATTTCGGCCGCATGCTGTTGGGTCATGTAACAGCTGTACTGTACATTAAGCATGGCTGATTGCATATAATATATATAATCTAAGATAAAGAAAAGGCTTGATATTGATTATTAACGTTATTCATTAGGAAGATTTCAGTATATGAATATGTATATAGTCCCAGGAACAGTGTATAGGTATAATTATTGTCGGAGTTCTGGGAGTTTCTTTCTGTTCAGCTGTTTTACATCCTAATAACCCCATCCAACCTCTAGATGGCACCAGAAACACGGTAGGAGCTGAGTGCACAGGTGTTCTCCATCAGCCTCATCAGGAGAGGAGCTTAAGTACCCAACGTTGCCAACAATCTCACCCAGCAGATACACTCAGAAGGACTCTTTCAGATCATTGCCTCCAGATCCAGTCCCACAGAAACTCACTTCAATCACTCCTGGAACAACAACGCCACACAAACCAACAGATTGAACATATGTCCTCTTTACTCCAGCATTCCCTGGACAGTCTAAGCCCCGCTGCACCAGGGGGCGCCTCTGAGTCCGCCGTCTCACAGCAACTTCCTCATTCCCGTGACGTCATTTCCCCCAATCCGGAGAAGTTTTCCGGTGAGGTTGGTAGTTGTGGAGGTTTCTTCCTACAGTGCTCCCTAGTGTTTAATCGCTCTCCACAATCTTTTCCCCATGATGACGTTAAAATCTCTTCTATTTTAGGATTCCTTTCTGGAAAGGCACTAAGATGGGCTGAGGCTCGCTTTACCGATCATAATCACTTCGGCTGCACTTATAATGATTTTATAAGTGAATTCAAGCAGATTTTTGACACTGAGTTAGACCAGACCAATACAGCCCGCCACTTGTGGGCGTTAAAACAAAGAAATAAACCAATTTCTGAGTTTTCTATAGAATTTCGTACACTAGCTGCAGCTTCAGGTTGGGATACCTGCGCTCTTAAAGCCGCCTTTTTCCAGTCCCTTGACGAATCTTTGAAGGATGAGTTAGTTTTGCTAGATCAACCCAAGACTCTAACTGAATTCATAGCTCTAGCTACTCGAGTTAATAGATTGAGAGATAGAAGAAAGTCACGTTTTGAAAGGTTTGCTGTGAGATCACAGGCTCCTCAGAGCTCAGCTGCAGCATCTCGCCCTGAACCACTTAAACCTTTCCCAGAATCCATGCAAATTGGTCGAACTCGGCTCGCCCCTGAGGAACATCCACGAAGAATAGAATCCAAAAAGTGTTTATACTGTGGGACACACGGACACTTCATCGCCTCTTGTCCAGTGCGACCAAAAGAGAGAGTCCGCCAGTTGTAAAGGAGAACCTGACGGACCACCATTTCACCCCTACCAATAACCAATTCACCATACCAGCTACCATCTTGTTCTCCCAAGACTCACTCCATTTATCAACTCTCATTGACTCAGGAAGTGAGCAAAATTTAATCAACCAACATCTGGTGGAACAGGCTCAGATCGACACTGAACTCCTTCCTATCCCTCACCTGGTTTCTTCCATTAACGGTAAGAACCTTCCACACATCACACACAAGACCAAGCCTTTGGAATTAATAATCTCTGGCAATCATCGTGAACTGATATCCTTTTTCGTGTTTCCTGTATCTCAGAACCCCCTAGTGTTAGTTTTTCCCTGGTTCCAGAAGCACAATCCACTCCTTAACTGGTCAAACTGTCAAATTAGTTCCTGGTCCTTCAACGCCTCCTAGAGAACCGTCTATATGTAAAAGCTGAAAAGTGTGAGTTTCACAAGTCCTCGGTTACCTTCCTCGGATTCATCCTAGAGGGTGGGCAGGTTCGTTCAGACCCAGACAGGATTAAGGCTGTACTCGAATGGCTCACTCCTGACTCACGTAAACAGCTTCAACAGTTTTTGGGCTATGCCAATTTTTATAGAAGGTTCATCAGAAACTACAGTCAAACTGCAGCCCCATTAACCACTTTGACTTCCACTAAACACCTTTTTGAGTGGATGCCACAGGCAGATGCAGCTTTTCATAAGCTCAAGGACAGTTTCTCTCAAGCCCCGATTCTCATTCATCCAAACCCGTCTAAACAATTCACACTAGAAGTTGATGCATCTGACATTGGAGCAGAGGCTATGCTATCCCAAGTTTCTGACTCTGACGGCAAACTTCACCCTTTTGCCTTTTTCTACCACAGATTCAATCCAGCCGAGAGAAATGATGATGTGGGAGACCAAGAACTCCTGGCAATAAAACTGGCCCTGGAGGTGTGGCATCATTGGCTGGAGGGCGCTCAATACCCAGTTGTGGTGTGGACAGAACATGAAAAACTAGCCTACCTTCAAGCAGCCTAACGCATTAACCCTTGCCAGTCTCGTTGGTCCCTTTTCTTTTCACGTTTTAACCTCTCGATCTCATACAGACCTGCTTCCAAAAATATCAAGCCCGACGCCCGCTCTCGACAGTTCTCCCCGACGACTCTGGCAAGGAGCCTGCTCCCATCCTACCGCGAAGTTGTGTTGTTGGAGCCCTCATGTGGGATGTGGAAACCTGGGTATCCCAGGCCCTCAGAGATTAACTAGAACCCGGAACTGGACCCCCAAATCGGACTTACGCCCCATCAACTGTCCGGTCCCACCTGATCCACTGGTTCCATTCATCCAAGTTCTCTGCCCTCCTGGTTCTAGTCGAACCATCGCCCTCATCTCCAGAAGGTTTTGGTGGCCGTCCCTTCATTGGGATGTTAAAGAGTATGTACAAGCCTGTACTATGTGTGCTAGAAATAAGTCCTCTAACCAACCACCCGCAGGACTGTTGCAACCCCTTTGTGTTCCTAAGCAGCCCTGGTCACATATGGCCCTCGAATTCGTCACTGGACTTCCCATTTCAAGAGGTATGACCACCATACTCACTATTATCGACCATTTCTCTAAGACCTGTCATCTCATTCCCCTCAGAAAACTACCCTCTGCCCTTCAGACAGCTCAACTTCCGGTGAAGAGTGCTTTCAGACTCCATGGAATACCTCTGGAGATCCTCTCAGACCACGGACCTCAGTTCACAGGTAAGGTTTGGAAACAATTCTGCTTAGCATTGGGAACTAAAGGATCTCTAACCTCAGGATATCACCCACAGTCCAATGGCCAAACGGAGAGGTTGAATCAAGAACTGGAATCCATCCTCCGTTGTTTAAAATCAACCAACCCCACAGACTGGAGGCAATTACTGCCATGAGTGAAGTACGGGTGAAGTACTTTTGCTGCCACAGGTTTCTCCCCTTTCGAAGCTTCTCTGGGCTACCAACCACCATTGTTTTACGCGGACGAGAAAGAGATCTCCGTCAATTCGGTACGTCATCACATCCGTAGATGCATACACATCTGGACAGCCACTAGACAAGCCCTTCAACCCACCGCAGAACAGAACAAGAAGTATGCTGACAGGAAAAGGGTTCCAGCTCCCCAGTACCAGCCTGGTCAGAAGGTTTGGCTCTCGACACGTGACATCCCGCTAAAATCTATGTCCAAGAAACTCGCCCCCAGGTTCATTGGCCCGTATGAGATTGAGGCACTTATCAGTCCTACAGCTGTCCCCTGAAGCTTCCTTTGAGTCTCTACATTCATCCAACGTTCCATGTGTCTCAGATTAAACCTGTCATCACAAGTCCTTCTTGTGATGACAGTCGGCGGGGTCGCGGTTGGCAGTATCTCATCGACTGGGAGGGCTATGGCCCTGAGGACCGCACCTGGGTGCCCCGGTCTTTTATCTGCGACTCATCTCTCATCTCTGACTACCTCTCCTCCCTTCCTTCCATTCCACTTCTTCTGGGCCACCAGGCGGCGGCCGTCGAGGGGGGAGTACTGTCGGAGTTCTGAGAGTTTCCTTCTGTTCACCTGTTTTACCTGTTACTAACCCCATCCAACCTCTAGATGGCACCAGACGCACGGTAGGAGCTGAGTCCACAGGTGTTCTCCATCAGCCTCATCAGGAGAGGAGCTTAAGTACCCAACGTTGCCAACACTCCGGTGCCTGAGTGTTAACCTGCAGTGGTAACTCTAGCTGGCCAAGACAAGTCTCCTTGTGATTCTTTTCTGAGTATTTACCTTCTCGTGTCCTCCTTCCCAGGTTACCTCCAGTTCCGAGCTTCTTATCCAGTCTGCGTATGCAGAAAATCCAGACAATTATAGATGCTGTAGGCTATATATCAAGGATATATAGAGGTAGAAACAGTCATAGATAGTCTAAACTGCCTATGATAAGACTGACATATTCCAGTTATACATATTTATAGATAGAGTAGATGACTAGTTTAAAGGTGGTGTAGACTGTACACAGGGTGGGTTAAACAGGGGTAGGGTTTATTGAACATTTGCTCCTTCCTACACCTTTTTTCGCCATATAATTTCTGTTATACGTTTTTACATATTGTATAACCTCAGTAAAGACAATATGAAACTGACAATACTATTCATCCGATTAAATCCGGCATCTTTTTTTTTTTACTTTTTTGTCTTTTTTTTATTGTCAACATTTCTTGTTTGTATGTTTTAAATGAGGATTTCAGTCATTCATTCATTTAAATTCAGAACCTGGGTGAACGTGTGAAAATTTCTTTAAAAAAGCATGTTAAAGAAATCTAACTACAAATTTTTATTACCCCAAATGATGATTAAAACCTTCAGGAAAAAATAATCCTGATTGCTGTTACATTTTATGCATTAAAACGTTTATCAACCACTAGTAATTGTTCTGCAGAACCTCATTTCAAAATTATTGAACAATATTTATGTGAAATGTGACATTATTTCTAGATCCTATCTGAATTTATTCACTGGTTCATGCTAAAACCGATGGAAAAAATGATGGTTATACGAAATTAAAAATCTGCTGCAAAGTAAAACCTTTCCAAACTCTGCGTGTTTTCTTATCAGGTGTCACTGTGGCGTTTAAAATTTTAACTTTGCTAAGAATAGCTGAGATAATCTGTAACTTTAGTTTATAGGAACTGAAAGCAGCTTGACTGTTTTCTGCTTCCTTCTTTATGTTATCTACTTTTTTTAGTTCCTCACCAGCTTCAGTCATTTCAAATGTTAATTAACGGTTCCCTTTTTACTGTTTACCTTTAAAAATATTTTTTCTTCTGAATATTTTTTCAAAGCTGTTATAAAAACTAAAATTAAAATTTTTCTTTTCTCGCAATGTGATACAAAAACAGACCAATAAAAGGTATAACTGTTTGTCTGTAGTTCACATAAAAAGGCTGGAAAAACTCACAGAATAACATAAAAGACAGAAAGCAGATGTAACTGACCTCATATTTCTCAGTCTGATGGTCCTGTTTGTGACTGCCATGACATAGAGACCAAACGCTCAACTTCTCGTGATGTTTGTCCACGTCTTTTCCTGTAGAGCTTTATCCTTGAGGAGCTTCTTCTGCGTTTCTTTTATTTCTCCGCCCCACCTGGGACAATGCTCCCCTACGCCACAGCACATTGAGCCCTGACATCTTAAACCTCTGGGAAGAGGAACACCCATATTCCTCTGGTTATGTGTCAGCACACAATAAATGTTCCAGGAACATGAGGCCACCATTTGTCCACTTTACTGTATGCCGACCCTGATCAGCCAAATAACTTTTATTCATCTGTTTTCTATGGGGTAAAGGGGTTTCTTCTATAGTTAGATTTTTCTGGAAGAGATTTCAATGTAATAACATGGACCATTTAAGCTTTAATATAGACACAAATAAACAAATAAGCAGGTCAAACTATTTCTCAACCGTTATGGCACACTCCAGGATGTCTTGCTTATAGCCTCTGATATTAATTTTAAGCTACTTTAACTCATTTTCTCCAGGTCACTTAAAATGTACTTGTCGAACTAAAGGTCCAGTCAAAACAACTTTTTTTTTCTTACAGATGGTTGTAGTCATGTTATTAATCCATTCCAAAGGTGCAGTATCACTTCAAATGCATTACGTGTGATTTGTACGTGCATTAAGTGCAGGATTGTTTCTTACCTTACTAGTTGTTTAGAATATCTCACATTGCGGCCAGATGCCTCTTCATCCTCCTCCCTGCTGCACACCTTGCTCCATGTCTCAGTAGCTGTCCTTTAGCCACCCATGACCTCAAATAAGGGACCAGACTGAACTTTGTCAAAGGAGGTCCGACAATACTTAGAAAGAGCAAGATAGAGATGGTGGTAGTGTGTAGAGAAGCTCGGTTCATCTGGGAAAAGCCCATTTCACGGTCAGCGCTTGCTATGTGGATAGTATAGCCACTTTTGTCAGATAGGCGCCCACAGTGGGACAACAAGCTTAGCTCTACGTTTTTGGCCACACAGAAAATACAGCCTAATGTTTAGCACATTGTCGCTGGATTTTCCTTCAATAAGCGTAATGCCTTGAAAAGAGTGACTCTCAATTCCCTGCTTGCTCTATTCAGAAAAGCGTCCTGGTCGCTCCGACATCGCTTTCAAATACTCTGATTGCACGACAAATAGCTTTATGGGCAGAGATTATTGTAGTATCTCTTTTTTGCAGATCAAGAGAAAGTTCACATAACCCCTGCAGTACATCACACATCATGACCAAATTGTTCACACTTTGTTCCCGTGCTTTGTACATTTTATGCCATCAAGGGTGGAATCTTCTGATGCAGACCAAAAATGTCCATGAAGTGCTGGATAGGTGCTACAAACTGCTTCCACTAGCCTAATGCTGGAGGCCACCCACTTTGTGTCTAATATCCGACCGATTTTGCGTAGTTACATGTCTAAACTGGATGCACCCTCTCTCGGTTCCATACGGTTCCTTTCTAATGTGTTATAAAGAGCATATAGTTTGTCCATCTGGATCTTAAAATGATTGACTGTGCCCATCTCTTTCGCCACGTCAGTTACCGCAAGTTCAAGTCAATGAGCTGAACCGTGCCATACAGTAATATGAGGGAAAATAGCCTGAAGTCTACTTGCAACACCACTGCTCCGTCCTAATACAGGTCCTTCTCAAAAAATTAGCAAATTGTGATAAAGTTCATTATTTTCCATAATGTCATGATGAAAATTTAACATTCATATATTTTAGATTCATTGCATACTAACTGAAATATTTCAGGTCTTTTACTGTCTTAATACGGATTATTTTGGCATACAGCTCATGAAAACCCAAAATTCCTATCTCACAAAATTAGCATATTTCATCCGACCTATAAAAGAAAAGTGTTTTTAATACAAAAAACATCAACCTTCAAATAATCATGTACAGTTATGCACTCAATACTTGGTCGGGAATCCTTTGGCAGAAATGACTGCTTCAATGCGGCGTGGCATGGAGGCAATCAGCCTGTGGCACTGCTGAGGTCTTATGGAGGCCCAGGATGCTTCGATAGCGGCCTTTAGCTCATCCAGAGTGTTGGGTCTTGAGTCTCTCAACGTTCTCTTCACAATATCCCACAGATTCTCTATGGGGTTCAGGTCAGGAGAGTTGGCAGGCCAATTGAGCACAGTGATACCATGGTCAGTAAACCATTTACCAGTGGTTTTGGCACTGTGAGCAGGTGCCAGGTCGTGCTGAAAAATGAAATCTTCATCTCCATTAAGCTTTTCATCAGATGGAAGCATGAAGTGCTCCAAAATCTCCTGATAGCTAGCTGCATTGACCCTGCCCTTGATAAAACACAGTGGACCAACACCAGCAGCTGACACGGCACCCCAGACCATCACTGACTGTGGATACTTGACACTGGACTTCTGGCATTTTGGCATTTCCTTCTCTCCAGTCTTCCTCCAAACTATGGCACCTTGATTTCCGAATGACATGCAGAATTTGCTTTCATCCGAAAAAAGTACTTTGGACCACTGAGCAACAGTCCAGTGCTGCTTCTCTGTAGCCCAGGTCAGGCGCTTCTGCCGCTGTTTCT
This sequence comes from Girardinichthys multiradiatus, assembly GCF_021462225.1. Classification (NCBI taxonomy): domain Eukaryota; kingdom Metazoa; phylum Chordata; class Actinopteri; order Cyprinodontiformes; family Goodeidae; genus Girardinichthys; species Girardinichthys multiradiatus. Next base: position 38,228,211 of record NC_061814.1, on the reverse strand, counting down.
GGTTCAAAAGTGGCTTGACCTGGGGAATGCGGCACCTGTAGCCCATTTCCTGCACACGCCTGTGCACGGTGGCTCTGGATGTTTCTACTCCAGACTCAGTCCACTGCTTCCGCAGGTCCCCCAAGGTCTGGAATCGGCCCTTCTCCACAATCTTCCTCAGGGTCCGGTCACCTCTTCTCGTTGTGCAGCGTTTTCTGCCACACTTTTTCCTTCCCACAGACTTCCCACTGAGGTGCCTTGATACAACACTCTGGGAACAGCCTATTCGTTCAGAAATTTCTTTCTGTGTCTTACCCTCTTGCTTGAGGGTGTCAATAGTGGCCTTCTGGACAGCAGTCAGGTCGGCAGTCTTACCCATGATTGGGGTTTTGAGTGATGAACCAGGCTGGGAGTTTTAAAGGCCTCAGGAATCTTTTGCAGGTGTTTAGAGTTAACTCGTTGATTCAGATGATTAGGTTCATAGCTCGTTTAGAGACCCTTTTAATGATATGCTAATTTTGTGAGATAGGAATTTTGGGTTTTCATGAGCTGTATGCCAAAATCATCCGTATTAAGACAATAAAAGACCTGAAATATTTCAGTTAGTGTGCAATGAATCTAAAATATATGAATGTTAAATTTTCATCATGACATTATGGAAAATAATGAACTTTATCACAATATGCTAATATTTTGAGAAGGACCTGTATAACAGACACGCGGTTACATGCAAGAGTGTTTGACAAAAACTCCTTGGTCAAATGCACGCTTTCCAGTGTGGATAATAAATTCAGCACAATTCCTTCTGCAGATAAATTATCTAGTTCAAACAGTTCAGTAAATATGTTACTTGATTTGTCCATATCTGGCAGTTGTGTTCTTATGTATATAAGTGTGCTTTTCTTATTTAAACTAGTGAACTCGTCCAGCAGGAGGCTACGTTTTGGCGCACACTCCACAATTCGATCAAAGAGTTTTCTTTTCATTTCTTCTGAAATGTGTTTTTGTATGTTCGCTCATTCAAATATTGGAATGCAGTACTCGATCCATATCAAGTCCATTTAACTCCTGATCAATTTCACTTTCAAATCCATGGGCTGGTCTGTTGCGTTTAGCCTCTTTCTATGCAGTGCGAAAGATCCGACTCATAGTGGTTATGTGTTCAGACTAAACACCGATTAAAGCCTGTCCCAAAGTATCTTCTTTTGCTTTTTGAGTATGATTTTTGCTGCTAAGTTACTCTGAGCATGTTCAAATATTGTTTTAAGAACTGCTCGTTGCTGCTTTGTTAGGTCAGAGGCAGATGGCGTTATTAAACATGACACCCATTCTTTGGCCAGTTTTATCCCACCATTCTTCACTGGTCCTAAAGTTCTCACTGCCTTGCATGTAGAGCAACCCAAACCTGAATTTTCAATTTAATTTGGGCTCGAACTGCACAGCTGTCCAGATTGTTGGGCATCCCTCACTTGAGGGTTACGGGCCCGACTCTTCTCTGCTGAATTCACCCTCGTCCTCCTCCACATGCAAACCCCCAGGCGCCTCATTGGGCTGCTCATTGCGACTGGCTGGGGGCTCCTGTACCGTACAACAGCCTGGTTAGCTTGGCACTCACCAACATCACTCTCAACAGCTCCAGTAGTATCTCCATTGCCTTCATGTGCTTGGTTAGTTGGTTATATAATGTCTGTTCGATATTTTGATTGCTGTTAGTTTGACAAATTGCCGCCATTGATTACATTACGTAGGCTATGTAACGTGATCATCCATGAAACATTTCTGATTTTATTGTCATTTTAATTAATACATATTTAAATGATTATTAATGACCCACATGAACTGTAAAACTGATTTGCAATTTTGTTGTACTATGTTTTATGTTGGTGCTTTTAATAAAAATGCCCATAACTTTGGAGCGGACGTTCTTTTCAAGAAAGAAGCGTAAATTCTTATTTGAAGAGACAGCTCTTACATGATATTAAGTTCGTAAGTGGCTTTTATGTTTAAACAAAATAGCATTGTATGCAATTATTTGCAGATTGCATGGCCAATATAGGTTTTGTTGGTTCAAAGCAGTGAAATGTGTTTATAACTTTATTATTAGTAGCCCTGGAAATTTCCAGATTCAAGCAAACAGTAACCAGAACGCACCCCGTCAAAATAAGACAGTTCGCGGATACTGTTCCGGCTCAAATTAACCCCTAGTCAGCACTATTTAGGCTTGCATGAGGGCAGATGGTGGTATGATCTCAGTCTGATCTCTGTTAGGACATCTGACCCAAGTGCCCTGGGATTCTGTAATAATTAGCACACAATACCCCAAACCTTTCTTTTGTGGGCTTTATCATGGAAACAGAAACTTGTTACATTTAAGTCTGTTGTTACTCTGGGCCACACATCCCTTTAAACTGCATTATAAGACCACTACGCCTTCTCCAAAGGCGACCCCTATCAAGGAGGTGGTAAGACATTGTCTGCTGAGCATCACTCACTGTAATGACTGGCTGAAGGACACTCCAGCACTATTACACTATTCAGCACACTATTAAACTATTACATCTCTCACAAAGTCCCCACCTATGTCTGGTGTTTGTTCTGAAAATACCAGGTTCCTGTATCTTATATAAGAAACACACCCATTAAAGGTGTAGAGCTAATAATCCTGATTGCATTAACAGTCCATTTATCAACTTTCTTTTTTATTCCTTAAAAAGAAAGTAAAAATAGCAGCTTGACATGTCTTTGCAATAAGTGTTAAATATTTCTCATAATCATTTTTTTTTTCAGTCACACCAATATTTAGCTATCTTATCAGACCTGAGTCATATCTGGCACAGTAATAAATCCTAAAAGCTGATAAGGTAATTATTTGCTTCTGCCACAGTTTGGAACAGCAGAACCAAAGTTGTGACTAGGGATGGGTACCTTTCACATCTGAACCAGTACCGAATATCCAGTACCTGGGAATCTATACCGGTACTCAATGGTACCAGTTTTCGGTACTTTTGTGTTTGTTTATGAGGTAATAAATGCTAATTCGTTTAATAATAAAATCTCAAAAAATTTCAATTTAACATATTTATTTCTCAATATATAAACTTCCACATCCAGCTGTGTGTATTGTAACATCTCAGTCTTTAACATAAAAACCCTGAACTGACTACGCGGTGTTTTTTCTTAACGCACAAATTAAAATTCAGCCATGTTGCTGCAGACGATGAGTCACTAACGGACGCAGGCGTCCTAAAGGTGCTGAATGCAGGAGCTGTAGCCGTTGATCGGAGGCTGACGAAAACTGTGCACTCTTCAACCCTGAGAAAAATCGTGTTCTTCCTCAGATTAGAAGTATTTCCGCCGCTGGACTTGCTCTTCGCGTCACAAATATTGCAACGATCGTCATCTGCATCGCATTCTGAAAAGTGGAGCCATACTTTCCAACGCTTTCGATCAGCCATGCTTTGTTGACGGTCCCAGCGGCTACTGACATCATTACGCTCTTGTGCGTGCGATGCTGTGTTCATGTCCGGCATGGAAAATTGTCCACTCGTCCACTCCCTCAGTGTCACAATGATGTGTTTAGGTACCGAAAGATGGTACCGTGTGATTTTACTTCAATCGGTACTCGGTAGTACCGACGGAACTCGGTCAGTACCTGTAACTGTCCTGAATTCGGTGCCTCTACCTAATTGGAGGCCTGTATTTGGGCAGTTGCAGAACATGAGAGCAAAGATAAAGCAGTTAAATTACGGGGGAAATTCAGCATTAAAACTGCTTGCATAAAACAACTAAAGTATATATCTATTAAAAAAGAACAAAAGCTTTCCATGTCATGGGACATTTAGTGATTTCATATCTAATTTAAGAAAGCTGTTTAGCCATTTTCTTCCCACTGTATGCATGCCTAATATGAGACATTGCTGCTATGTGCTCATTCAGGAGGGATTGCTGCAAAGTCAGTGACTTGATACAGTCGCCTGGGTTTCCATAGGTAGAAACCTTTTTAACAACTGGAAAAATATGCTGAACTTGACTGCATTGTTTTATTATTAGGATTGAATTTTATTTATTTTTATTTAGCTTTTTCAAAGAATTTATACAATGAAAACAAAATAAATAAATTGTTACCAAAACACACAGAGACTTGAAACAAGGTATATGTGGTGATATTTTAAAACCATAAAATATTAAATTAGTACAGAGGTTTACACAGGTTCTGGACACTTTGACCTAGTGCATATTTTCCATTTATCCCATATTTTATCAAATTTATCAGACTAAAGTCTACTGGAGAATGAGATTATTTGCATAATAAACAAACCATGCAAAATCTGTTGCCAGTCACTTAGGGTTGGAACATATAAGCTCAACCATTTCTTTGTAATAACTTTTCTAGCAGATAAAAATAAAATGACGATGAAAAACTAGTCCATGCATTTGTTACTTCAAGGCTGGACTATTGTAATTCGTTACTATCAGGATGTCCACAAAATGCAGTTAAAAGCCTTCAGCTGATTCAAAATGCTGCAGCAAGAGTTCTGATGAAAATTAAAAAGAGAGATCATATTTCTCCTATTTTAGCTTCCCTTCATTGGCTCCCTGTTAAATTTAGAATAAATTTTAAAATTCTCCTCCTCACATATAAAGCCCTTAATGATCTAGCTCCATCATACATCAGAGATCTGATTGTTCCATATGTTCTGAACAGAGCACTTTGTTCTCAGACTGCAGGTTTACTGGTGATTCCTAGAGTCTCTAGAAGTAGAATGGGAGGCAGATCCTTTAGTTATCAGGCTCCTCTCCTGTGGAACCAGCTCCCAGCTTTAGTCCGTGAGGCAGACACCCTGTCTACTTTTAAGGCTAGGCTTAAAACTTTCCTTTTTGATAAAGCTTATAGTTAGAGTGGTTTAGGTTATCCTGAGCTATCTCTGTAGTTATGCTGCTATAGGTTTAGGCTGCTGGAGGACATAATGACCACTTTCACCCTCTTCGCTACATTTTCACACTACTCTCCAATTTTACATTATTTGCTGTAATTTCAGTTTTTAACTTTATGTTCTCCCTCTTTTCTCTTCCTAGAAGCTACACCTGACCTGGCTCTGTGTCTACCTGTGACACCTTTCTGGAGAGGGGCATCATCCAAGCTTCTGCTGGCAACAACTTAATGCTCACCTTCTACCGATGATCCACATAGCCCTGTCTTTTAGTGTTTAACCCTTTCTCTCTCATAGACATGGAAATTGACTGAGCTTCTACTGTGACTAACTCTATGTACTCTTTTTCAGACTCTAACCTTGAAAACTGGCTCAGAGTTAATCTGTTCTTTCTTTCTAGGTGAAAAAACTAAAGGAGTTACATCCATTAACATTTACTTTTCCTTCCCATAGAAAGGACTCCTGGATCAGTGCTTCTTTGTTCTCTTTGTGTCTCTGCTCTGTTCTCTCAAACCCCCAGTCAGTCGTGACAGATGGCCGCTCACACTGAGCCTGGTTCTGGTTCTGCTGGAGGTTTCTTCCTGTTAAAAGGGAGTTTTTCCTCTCCACTGTCACTACATGCATGCTCAGTATGAGGGATTGCTGCAAAGTCAACGCCAGTGACTGTCCACTGTCTCTACATGCTCATCCAGGAGGTGTGACTGCTACAAGTCACTGACTGGATGCAATCTGCTGGGTTTCCTTAGATAGAAAAACTTTTTATCCAATTTGAATAAATAACTGAATCTGACTGCACTGTTCAATGGTTACGATTAATTGGAATGTATGAACTTGACTTTTGTGAAGTGCCTTGAGATGACATGTGTTGTGAATTGGCGCTATATAAATAAAACTAAATTGAATTGATTTGAAATAAGTTCTTATATAACTCACTCTCGTGACATATTTGCAGTAAACGAGGAACTCACATGCAATATTTAAAACAGGCACTGACTCAGCAAGAAAACCGTCTACAGTGTGAAATTCTTCAAACATTTGTGGTGAAACTATGAGGAAGTCGTATTACCTCGGAAAAGGAGCTTTCTGTAAACTGTTATCAAACACCTTTAAAGGTTACAACAGTTGTGCTCTTATGAAGCAATGCAGCTTGTTTTACCTGAACAAAACCTGAAATATTGATCCAGAACAAACTAAAGCATGTGTCAGCTTGTGTATTTCTGATGAAAACAACCCTGCCCCCAAAACCATATACTACACCAACTTCCTGCAACAACTCGATCAAAAACTGGCAGGAGAGGAGCATTGCTGTCAAATAACTACAGAAACAGGCTGTTCTCACGATCACATTCATTGGATTCCCTGGGAAAGACATATAAAAAGCTTTCAAATAAAGCAATCATTGATTGCAGTTGCATTATATCACATTGCCAACTGTTAAAAAGGCCTTTAATTAGTATTCCATTACTTTTTGATTCTTTGGGATTTTAGGAACATATAAAACAGAAGCTTATTTATCTCAGACCAATTTTCAAGATGGGAAAGACAAGAGAACCTTCGAGTAATGCAGATGGACTTTATATACGCCATATTCAATATGTGTTCCAATGAGGCTCATTTGCCAGATTAAAAGTAGCGTTTAAAAATAACCTTTAAACAACTATTAAATATAAAGCCCACATTTCTGTACCAAAATTGTTTTTCTTATTGGTCTGATGTAATGTTCTAATCCTAAATGTTGTGTTTTTATTAGCTATAAGCAGAAAATCCTGATAGTTAACAGAAACAATGGCTTGTGTTATTAATCTATATAATGTGTTTAATAGAGTTACTGTCATATTGCTGCTTTAGCCAGACCCTGGAACAAGCAACAACTAAGGAAGCAAGAACCAGTTTAGATCCCTGACCATACTGTCTGGTCAGGGAGCTTCAGGGGACTCTTTGGAGGCTGAGGTTGGATTTGTGAGCGAAGGAAGGAGGTGCATCTCCGGAGGCAGAGATCAGTAGGTCCAGGAAGGCTCCATGCGAGGATCTTTCGAGGGAGACCAAAGGTAAGTTCTTTCTGAGTCTGAAGAAGGTGAGCTATCCATTTGAGGTCCAAGGAACATACACTAGAGGAGAAGGTGCAGTTCAGCCAGGAGGTGGAAAACACAGAAGGTAAGTAAAGTATTTACAAAGTCACAAGGGAGGAGGCCTGATTACCACACAGTGAATGAGAATTATCTGGCATCTCCCTCAGGAACTCCTCTCTATTTAAGCACCCCTTAGATGGAGAACACCCGTGCAGTCTGCCTGCCTGGAGCCACCCTGTGGACCAAAAGGTAAGTACACATACACAAGCATCCTGCACACAGCCTCACAGTTACTGAAGTAAATAAACTTTTCAATAATGTTCTAATTTATTGAATGGGTCTGAACATTGATCTTTCAGAGTCAGGAAATAACAAGAAAAATAGCTGCTTGTCTAAACTTGCATATAATCTGCTGTCAAGACTGGAAGGCAAGGCAAGGTAAGTTAATTTGTGTAGCACATTTCAGCAACAAGAAAGTACAAATTAAACAACCTTAGGAACATATAAACCATTCACTACCAACCACAGGTTACTTGTCTGGGATAATTCAAGTTACCATTAGGCTTTTATATAGCCTTGTCATTTTGTTTAGCTGATGCCTTTGGACTGTGGAAGGACAGGAACAGGCCAAGCAGGTTTTAGGGGTTGGAGCTGGAAACTTCCTCCTGTTAAGTAACAGAAAAGCAGCAATGCTAACAACAGGAGTAATATATACAATGCCCTGTTTGTTTAGTGGGTCCAGAAATGCCGTGTAGCTTCATGGGCGGCGTCTGAGTCAGACTAGTTCTCGGCTGTTTTCTAAAACTAAAAAGGTATAAGTCAAGATGTGATGCTTTTATGGGCAAAACCAAAGAGCTATCAAAGGACTTCAGGTCAACACAAGGCTGGGGTGGACTATAAGGCTATGAGGAAGACGCTTGGAGAGGAGGTGAAAACTGCTGAAGCAATTGTATAGAAAAAAAGAAATATTAAACCACCATGATTGGACTAGAGCTCTGTGAAAGATCTTGTAATATGTGGTGAGGTTGATCATGAGAAAAGTGAAGGATCAGCCCACACACTGAAGGAGCTTGTCAATGATCTGAAGTCACCAAGAACACCAGTGGTAACCCAGATCATATAATGAATTAAAATGTTACATCCCCTTCTGAATATTGCCTGCAAACATCTAAATTATTCAGAGAAGATTTGGAAGAAAGTGCTGTGTTCAGATGAGTCCAAAATCAAGTTCTTTGGCATCACCTCTTCCACCGTCTTTGGTGGAAGAGAAATGCACAGAGTGACCTGAAGAACGGCATCACCACAATCAAGCACTGAGGTGGAAGTATCATGCTGTGGGGCTGGTTTTCTGCAGCTGATACAGGAAAAGTCCACCATAATTAAGATCTAAGGTACCAATGTATTATCAAACAAATTTACAAGAACCTTCTTCCCTCAACCAGAAGAGTAAAAATGATCAATATAACCATCATAACAGCAGTTAGAATGTGCAAATTGATTAATATAAATGTTTTTTATTGGACATTGCTTTAGGCATTTACAACAAACAAAAAAGGGAAAAAATACACCATATTTCTCTGCCTAATGTATAAAATCACAGATAACGACAACGTAAGATACCCTGTCTAGTTTAATGTACACTGATGTATTATCCTTATATGGAAGAAATGTAGGAACTGTACTAAATGTTGGAATACTTAATTATATTTGCAGTCATCAGTATACTTCAGGTATGTTTGAAGAATAGTACATCTAAAGTCAACAATTTTGTAAAAACTGCATACCACATGGTTTGTCTTTCTGTTAGTTTTTAGTCCTGATTAAAATCCTAGTACTGAGGTAGATAACAGTTATTCACATTTGTAAATACAGCTTCAAAACACAAGAAGAAGCAGCAGCAACAGTAAGAGATTGTGCTCATCAGCTGATTGAACATTTCTGACCATTAGCCTTTAAAACTCATAGTCTGTGCAGAAATGTGGCTTTCATGGCATGGCCTCTCGTTTCATTCCATCACTGCAGAAGTTAGACAGTCATTTTTCATTTCTTAAAAGATCCTGAGGTGTATGGGACAAAAAGTCACAGAAATGTTACATAGAATAGAAAATGTATGTATGTTGCAGGACTGATTGCTGTTGTCCTAAAACCCATGAGCATGTTAGATCATGTCTATTTACATACATGGAATCAGTGATGTGACAGTTGAACATTTAAATCAACACCTGAAAACAGTCTAAAGAGGTAGGCATATGGATGCCTGTAGGAAATGATCATCAGCCATTTTTTTCTCCTAAGCTCAACTGCTCTCCAGGAAACTTGTTATATAAATTTGTGCTTCAGTCTCTTCATAACAGAAACTCTCAAAGAGTTATTTCAAACACATATAATCAGTTTCTCTGCAATGTATCTCAGATATGTTCCCTCCACTGAATTAATGACAAAAACTCGTGAGTCAGCCCAAACATATCTGCTGCTGAACTCCGGAGAATATTTTTTCTAGTCATCTGGAACAAGACCTGAGGTTGTGACTCAACTGTGTCTGATGTCAGAGCGTGACTCACAACAGCTGAAAAAGTGTTGGTTTTTTTTCCTGGCCACCAGTTTCTGTTATGGTAGATACCTGATGATGTTATCATGTCACAGAGAATGAAACGATAAATGCGGTGAAAGACAAACCGAGTTTTAGCTCGTCCAAAAAGAGAGTTTAGGGTCTGTTACAAACTGTTTATCCTACAGGTGAATTATCCCAAAAAGAATAAATATCATTAGAAAACTAAATAATAGTTTTTTTCCACATAGTAATAATAATGCATGTATTTGTAAAGCCCTTTACAATATCCACTTGGTTAACCAAAGTGCTTTACGAGTACAATAAAATAAAACACATAAAGCATAAGGAATAAAACAGCGTTTGGATAAAAACACTAAGAAACAATAGAAAAATTGAGAGATGTAAAACATGTCACAGTACTAGGTATTAAAAGCCATCCTAAACAGAAATGTCTTACATCTTGACTTGAAGAGACCCCAGGTCAGAGATCAATCCCACATAGTATTGAAAATTAAAGTATTTTGCAATATTTGCCCAAACACAATGAAATAAATAACATACATAAATCATGACATAATTATCCAGCTGACATTCATTTTGAATATCAAATTTAAAATAATCTTGAAAATGTTGCCGTTTTTACTTGTGATGACACACATAAATATTACAGTTGTGACCTTCTGTTTACTATGGACACACTAGCAGAGCTATTATAGTGACTCTCTCAGTACAAATGTCTCTAGGAAGTAGGATGACTGAATCAGAATCAGTTTTAGAGCACAGAAAAGCAGAATCAGAGGTAGATCGGGTTCTAAAAAATGTAGTAATTTACAGCACCTTGCAAAAGAGATCATACCCTTTGAACTTTCTCACATTTTATCATGTCATAGCCACAAACATCGATTTATTTTATTAGAATTTGATGTGATTAAAAAGTAGGGCATAGTTGTGAAGTAGAAGGAAAATGAAACATTGTTTTCTATTTTTTCATGCATTGTTGGTCAAAACTGTCCTTTAAGGCATCGAAAGCTTGCTGAAAGAAAGCCATAAGAAGTCCCAGTTATAGTTTGCCATAAAGTGCTCGGGGCGAGCTGATCAGAGTTGATGTAAAGATGGATGGATGTAAAAAAAAAAAAAAAAAAAAAAAAAAAGGACAGTCCTGGAGAAAAACCTGTTGGTGGCTCCAAAAGAAAAGTGTGACAGATGTTCACCTTCCAGCAGGACAACGACCCTAAAAATACAGGTCTAGGGAATGCTTTAAGCAAAGCTCTTAAAATGGACCAGTCAAAGCCCGGGAAAAATAGTCAAAGAGCTTTATCTTAAATAAAATAAAATCGTCCAGAGTGAAAGACAAGATACGAATGTTTTGTAGCTGAGAAAACACTGTCTAGCGGTTAGCCACTAACAAGACTGCTAAACTAAATGGCTGTTTCACAATGTTTTAGTCTGGACCTAATTTGATCATATCTAGCTCACAATCCAAAATTGTATATATATTTACCAAACCAAACTGAACAAAGACTCTTTTAAACATAGTTTGGTATTTATGAAACATTTGCTCTAATAAAATTGACAACTGATATTTTGGGCATTAGGAATTAGACAAGCATAAAAAATGCAATATGTAAATAAATATGTTCAAACAAATCTTGAAGCATATGTCGATTACTGTCAAACATTAGCCATTGGATTGATGGCATTATCTATCACTCTATAAAAATAAATGAATTGGAGCTGTTTGTGTTTTGGGATTATTGTTAACTAAAGGTCCATAAATAAAGTAAACTGAATTGAAATTTTCATGTGTGAAAGAAACTAGCGTGGGCAAGGCACCAAAACTGTTTTACAGACTTTATAGAGGCCCACATATCACCCACATCCACCGCTTTTTCCTCAACGTGGTTTCATTTCAAACGTCTTTTTGATGCTTATTTAAAATAAATTAATTTGGTGTGACATGAAACTCTTCTGAGAACTGAGGCAGAAAGGAAATATGATTGTAGGACTATGAAACAGCCGAAAGCAGAAAATATGTCAACAGAGACAGAACGACCGAAACACAAAACAAATATGGCCACACCGGAAGCAGGTGAGCGTCACCGTTTCTACCACTCCCCCTCCACCTTCTTCCCGTCACTGCCTATGCAAATTATCATGAGGTAAGGAGCGGCTTTCATTAACAGGCTTGATAACAGGGTGTTTTTATCAGTTGGGCCACTGCAACCGAACGGATTACAATTAACAGGAATTTTCCTCGTTACGTCCACCTGAGCCGTGCTCGTGTTTGTGCCAGGGCGTGCGCGCTCCCGGTGACGTTTCTTTCCAAACAGGTTTGCCCAGCAGACACACCTGAGTCAGGAGCTAAAAGGAAGTATTGTTGAGCGACTTCTTCATTCTGTGTGTGACCTCTGCGGAAGACGGACCGAGGGAGAGAGAGAGAGAGAGAGACGCTTTTTAAAAGAAGAAACTTTTTTTGGACGGAAAATCACAATGAAAGGTTTTATCCTTCTAGTCTTGGCTGTTTTTGCAGCTGTGGGAACCGTTGAATCCTGTAAGTATAACTGTGAACTGAGAAGGTTTAATAACATTTAGTGTAAGAAGCTAAGAAATTATTTTTGTGATTGGGTTTCTTTATTTAAATTGTATATTTTTAGACTTATTCACTGTTTAATAATTGTAAACCTGAAAAGGAAACTGGGGGTTATTGAACACAACATCCTGGTTGGTGAAGGTGGGGGTTGGGAGCTCCACCTCACTCTGGGGACTTTGTTAGATTGCGGAAACCAACGCCCAGGTGTTAAACAAGCCGGTCAGTCTACCTGTTGGCGTTGTCTACTAGTGATTTGATTTTATTTTTTCATGGAGCATGATTACAATAAGTGCTGTAAACAAATTGATTATTTTTACATTAATCTGTTTCTCTGGGAAAATACGTGATTACAGGTATTGTGAACCATCGACCTAATAAAAATTGGTCATGTTTCTTTACGTAGGTTCATGTAGAACAATGAAATGGGCCATCTGTGACGGTACTCCATGTACATGTAAACTCACCCTTGATGAGTCTGGTTCACCACAACCCATCGACTGCGAGAAATGTGAGTATACTACACACGTTGTAACTCATGTGCACTGCGTGTTTTTTGGTTATGTTCTCACGGTCTTCTGTCTTTCACATTTAGTGGTTCCAAAGTGCTTTTTGATGAAGGCTGAGATGTACAGAGCCAAGAATAAACTCTCCGTTCGAGGAGGCATCGGCGGAAAGCCAGTCGAGACTGCCTTTGTGGACAACGACGGGATCTACGACCCAGACTGCGAGGCTGATGGTACATTCAAGGCCAAGCAGTGCAACCAGACAGAGGAGTGCTGGTGCGTCAACAGCGCCGGTGTTCGCAGAACTGATAAGGGTGACAAGAACATCAAGTGTGAAGAGCTGGTGGAGACCTAGTGAGTAGAACCCCTGACATTCAGAGTTGACTCGAGGGTAAATGTTGTCGTCTGACATTTGATTTTTTCTATTTTTCGTTGTCCAGCTGGATCCGTCTTGAGCTGAAACACACTGCAACTGCATCCACTGTGGATGAAACCTCTTTGAAAGAGTAAGTTTATGTGACACCTCCAGCTTTATTCAGACTTATGACTTTATGACTAAACTTCCTAATGGAAACTCCTCTGTTTCATCCAACAGGGGGCTCGGTAAACTCCTCGAAAAGCGTTATGGTTATGACAAGACATTGATTCATAAGGTTCAGGTAAGAATTTTTAGCCCTTAAAAGGAGATTTTTTTTCACCTCGTTTCATAATGTGGTGAATTTTATTATCTTAAAGTGATCCTCCTAATGAAGGTTTTCCTGTTTTTTTTTAGTATGACCCTGACGGTCGCTTCATTGTGGCTGATTTGAAGAAGGAAATGGGAAAACCCGGCCCAAACCTTGGCAACATGGCGTACTACATGGAGAAAGATGTATGTCTTTAAAAGCCTGTGAAATAGAATAGAGGTGTTTTTGATGAGACCCCTGCTGATGTTCTCTTCTCTTGTAGCTGAAGGTCCTTCCTCTGTTCACGAGCCAGGAAAACGTCTCTCTTGAAGCAGGCACCCAGAACCTTAAGATGGAAAAGATCCTGGTGTACTATGTGGACGAGAAGGCTCCAACTTTCACCATGCAGCACCTGTCTGGTGGAATTATTGCTGTCATTGTGGTTGTGGTGCTGGCTGTGGTCATAGGCATTCTGCTCCTGGTGAGTGTACGCTCTTTAAGGTTAAAACTGCTAAATCTCCAGCATAAAGCTAAATAGTGCTCTAATCTTAACCTTCTATTTCTCTCCTAGTTCTTTTTTAATCGGAGACGAAAGCAGCAGCAGCAGTACAGCAAGACTCAGGTAAAAGCAATTTCTTGTAAATTTTCAGTGCGAAACTGGCTGTTGCACCATGGATTTTTCTAATTTAACAATCTGCTTTTTTGGTTCTTTTTTTTTCTTAAAAATCCAGCAAAGGGAGATGGATAACATGTAAAGCAACAAGAAGTCTATGATGAGTTGAACTGGACCTGAGGGAGTGTGCCATTTTTGTTTTTAGACTTGTACTTAAGGAATGGAGATCCTCTCCAGAAAACCTTTTTTTTCCTGTGGGTTGCCCATTTATTTAAATCATGTGGAAACTTTTGGTATATGTATCTAAAAATGACTTTTATTCTGAAGCTGGCTCTCATGTAATGCATTTTGTTAGAATCTGTTCAATAACTGGAAATTCTTATAGATTGTACAGTTTCTTATGTTGTGTTTATTGACTTTTTAATAAAAAATACTTTTAAAGTTCTTCAAGTGTTTTTGAAGTGTCAAAGTACAGTTCATAAGGGTTTTTTGTTTTTCTCACATTTATAATCACTACAATGATTTGTTTGAATGTTGACGTGCAGTTTTGAGTTTTCCTGAGGCTGACTTGAATTCAGCATCTCCAAAGGTTTTCAGGTTTTCTTATCTGGCATTAGTTTACTTATAATAAAATGAGCTTCATTCATTACTTTGTTTTCTACTTTTAGGCAAGTCTTAAATTAGACTTTACCATTTATGACATGCCTGCAGACACAGTGAAGTAAGTTATTTTAAGGTCAGTGGTGTCCAAAATCATCAGATCAAAAATAATTGTGGCCCCAAAAAACAAACTGCATGTTAAACAAATTGGATGCATAATTCCTTGTAGATTCAAAACAGGGTTTTGCAAGTTTACCTTTTATAATAAAAGGTATCTAGTTAGCCAGACTATTCTATTGGTCTTGACTCAAGCTTTGAAAAAAAAAAAAGGTAATTCTTAGCAAAAAACAGAATTGGGGTCACTTTTGATCACTCTGAAAATGCTTTGAGATTTTATATATAACATATATATATATATATATATATATATATATATAGCCAAGTTCAACTGAATAGATTTGGGTTTACCTAAGTCTGCTTTTTGAATAAAAGCCATTGGATAGCTGTGATCCTACTTGCATCAAATTGATTAAAATGCCAGGAGCATAGTTATTAAAGTTAAATACTGACATTTTTCATTGCAAGATTTTAATTTAACTCTGCCCTATTAAAATAAAAATCCTCTCTGAATCAATGTGCTGGAGGGCCAATTTTGTATTCTTGAAAGTCAGGGGCCACACATAATCAGTCTAGGGGTTGGAAACTGTCCCCAGCCTGCCTTTGGACATCACTGCTTTAGGAGTTTTTGTTTTTCCATCTTCTCCAGTAAACCAACTGTTTCCTGAGAACTTCTAGTAATGTCCAAAGAACTGCCTCCCATGCTGAACCTGTCTGTTCGGTTCCTGCGGAAGTTAAAACATGCCAATGTAAGTATACAAAGAAAATGGAAAAATCAAAGCCTGGTAAACTTAAAATGAGTTGCAAATGAAATGCTCTGAGGCAGGTGTGTAAAACGTTTTGTCAAAGTCAAAGTTTTGTGAAACGGCCCATTGAAAGCAGGTTTTTATAAATGTGAATGGGACATTTTGTTTTTTTACTGCTTTTCAGATCACTCCTGCCTCACCCAGTTTGTCCCCTTAAGCCCTTCCTTCATTTCCACAGCAACCAGGCCACAAAAGCAGTTCCCTAACTAGTTCAGGCAGGTTAGGGTGTCGTATATCTTCCCCTCCCCCCTCTCTTACAGGAATGAGGGTGTGTCTGTTGCTGCCGTCACCTGTAGCAGGTATCGGCACGACTGTTCCGCTTTGAACCAGCGATGAGGAGGCAGGAAAATGAGTGAATGCTGGTTTCCGACGATTCAGGTAGCTTTTTATAGGCATTATGTGACTCACAGTTACTGAAACCAACTATATGTTTGCAAGAACACACATTTATTCCAGTGTATTTTATGTCCAAACCAAACAGAATTGTACAAACCCCTGAGATAATATCAGGAGAACCGGTCTTTATCAGCTTGCAAATTCAGCTAGCAGGTCTCCATCAGATTTGTACATTTATAGACTGAATGTTTTGACCATTCTTTGCAAATTAATTCAAGCTCAGTCAAAACAAAAAACCTTTTGACACAAATTTTCAAGTCTTGGACTTTGACTGGACCATTCTACCACATAAATACAATCCAAATAATTTAATTGTAGCTCTCCCTGCCTGTTGCAGTCTCAAATTTGTTTCAGCCTCTAACAGGTTCCCTTGCATAATTGTTCTGTATTTATCATCTTCTCATAACCTCTGACCAACTTCCCTTTCCCTGCTGAAGAAGATCATGTTCAAACCACGATGTTGCCAACAACATGCTTCATTGTGGGGATGATGCGTCCAGGGTTATGTGCAGTGTAAGTTTTCCACCACACCAAAAACACAAAGGCCAAGAATTTCCATATTGCTCCCATCTGATAGAGGACATTCTTCCACGTGTTTCCTGTTTCCACTTCATGGCTAGTAGCAAACTGCAAAAAGATCGCAGTACTTTTTTTACACAATTGCTGTCTTCTTGCGACTTTTTGCTTGTTTACATCTGTATGTTGATGATTCTTGACTATAATGCTTGGCAAAACCATTGCCCAGGTATTGCAACATCTTCAGTCTACTTTTGACTTCATTCAGTCTGATTTATCTTCATAAAACAAAGGGCATGATGTTTTCAAGCAAGATTGTACCAATAGCGCCCCCATCAAATCTAATAACAAATGTTGTCGCTATTGGGTTTGAGAAGATTTAGGATTTTACTGGATGTTAATCTCTCTTTTAAACCCCAGATTGGCAGTCTTTTTGAAAAGCTGTAACTTAAACAAGAGTTCCTGTTCAGCAACAAATCAAGTTTCCCTTTCAATATAAGACAACTGCCTGTAACTGCCACCATTTTACCAGTGATTGAGTGTGGTGGCATTGTTTAAATGAGAGTTTAAGATTTACAACTGGCTGTCTGAGGCATTTATCACCTACAATTTCCCTTGATTAGGCACAGAGCTTGGGAAAAGACATTACGTCATATGCAGCTTCATTTACTCTGAACACTTTACAGCAGGCTCTGAAATTCAATTCAGTTTATTTATATAGCGCCAATTCACAACACGTCCTCTCCAGGCACTTTGCAAAGTAATTTCAATCAAATCATACAGATTCCAAGTCAGGTAGAAGCATTTCAATTGATCCTATTTATCAAGCAATGCAGTTAAATTGAGCTTTTTTTATTAAAGTTGGTTAAAAGGTTTCCTATCTAAGGAAACCCAGCAGGTCTCATTGAGTCATTAACTAGCATTCACTCCTCCTGGATGAGCATGTAGCGATAGGGGACAGCTCCCACGGATCATTTAATTGAAGGTACTTTATACTTTATAAAGTACCTATAAAGCCCCCTCTGGGGGCTGTTAATGGAGGCCACAAAAAGAAAATATATATGTTAGGTATTATTTAGTCAACTCAGAGGCAAGAACGATACAGTCAACTTACTTGCAAGGGTAGCTCTGCAGTACAGACTACAAAGTGTTGACACCCCTCTCTCTTTATTTATACATGCTGGTTCACACACAGTTCAACAAACATTCAGGGTGTGTGTTTGTGTGGGGGGGAGGAGGATCAAAAAGGTTAGGGTTCATATGTCTTGATTTTAAACAAAGAGGGGGGGACCTGGTACGAATAGACCCCAGATGCTGCTGATAAAAGCATAACTCATTCCTCTCCCCATCTCCCTTTCTGTGACATGTAAGGAGGGAAAAGCACTTAGAGCGGACATGAGTGATAAACAATACAAAAGTTTTCAAACCCTAACAATATATATAGACCATCTGTATTTATTTTCATTAGTAAGTGAATACTTCTGCCCCATTTTCCAATTAAACTTTAATTTTCAATACCTGTCAGTTGTTCAGCATCACTGTGTGTTTTTGGCAAAATAAAAATAAAAACACTTGGCACATCCTGTCTGAAGTGACTTGATGGTACCAAGAAGGTTAAAAGTCACAGTAATTAAAAAAGTGGTCTAAATGGACTCCTTTGTATTCAGGATTTTGGTTTTGTGGTTTGACAAAGAAAGGATTTTAATATGTGAATGAGAGCAGCTGTTGTGGGAGTTATGCAATTATGAAATGCATTTTATGTGAGAAAAAACAGCAGGAAAGACGAAAACAGATGCAAGGGAATAGAATAAAGTGCTAAGTTGGGAATGATGCTTTGACCTGAATATATTGAAACTTTAACTCAAAAGATGATAAATGAACGGGAACTACAGTATTTCATGTTGCAGCTGTGAACATAGTTCTAAATGTTTAGGGAAAAACCATGAACATGAATTAGTTTATTTTAACTTGAATGAACCCAATTTAGAACGAGTTCTTGCGGAGGATGAACTCGTACAACACTGCAGGGTTCCTTCTAAAGTCTGGAATTTGCTTTCATTATTTTCCAGATCTGGAGAAGTATGGAAAAACAAAAACTGAGTATGGAGACTTTTTGGACTTTCTGGGCTTCTTTGCTTCTTGCATTTTCGACAGGACAAACGTTTACTGATGCTTAAATGAAGTGTTTTCACAATCAAAATTTGATTTCTGTGAAATTTCAATCTCTTGATCAACTTTAAATTTTGGTTTAACTGGCCCTGTGGCATTTAAACTGTGTCTAAAATGCCAAGTATATTAAAATACTTTAAAGAACATGTATTTAGACAAGGATAGCCCATTCCTTATCTGACAAACTCAAGAGTTACAGATTTTGAAGTAGTGCTGATCCAAGGTAGCCTGGATACCACAACAGCAGTGAGCTCACTTTGAAAAACTGTAAGCCAATTTCAGCATCGTCTTGTGTCAATATTTGTGGACAATAAGACTCACCTACTGTTTCAGCAGTTATAAAGTTACTCAAATTTGAAAGTTTTAGATGAAAATGATAAAAGAAATCTATAAATTCGAGTGTGGAGAAGTGAGGAATGTGGCACAGGCTCACCGATAGGAAGTGAGTTCTACTGATTCCAGGTATTCTTTCACAGAAAGGCCAGAAGGGCGTGAGATTAAAGTTTACCACTCTGCTGGCTGTTCAGTAACTAGGAGCTTACAATGCAAAGTACTTTACACTCACAAAGCAACGATACGACCAACTCAGCAAGTCTACATCTCTTCTGATTTAGAGAAGAGTCTCTGTTGAACTCCTTACGTCTTAATTTTATTGCCTCTGTGTCCATTTAATTTCACTTCCTGCTGAAACTTTAGCTGGGACACAAATGTATTTGTGGCTTCCATTTTTTTACATTTGATAAGGACATTTCGTAAAAAATTGCCTCAGGGCAGCTTTGTCAGGTTTGAAGGCTTTTATTAGCAAATATAATACATTTATGCTGGATACCAACTTCTGGTCTTGATCCTGGCTTCTGTTTGAGGTCCAATGACAGGTTCTGATCTTTGAGCCACTTTTTTAGCATTCTTTACTTGTGATACGGTGCTCCAACTTTCTGGAAAATCCACAGATCGTTGAAGGAAATTGATCTGGATGATGTTTGATCTCCTTCGCTTCTTCTTAATCAGAATCAGAATCAGAATCAGAAAAGCTTTATTGCCAAGTACGTTTTTGGACATACAAGGAATTTGTTTTGGCGTAGTCGGTGCAATACAGTACAAATTAAACAGTATAAACATATCTACAATATAATATAAATATATGTGCACAGTTTTAAGTGAGTGAGAGTAAATATAGAGCAGTATAAGATGCAAGAGCAATACAACAGTGCAGGTGATCATTGTGCAAGTAAGCAGTGCAAGTAAAGCAGGAGTCCAAGCTGAGCGTTAATGTAACTCATAGAGTTACAGGTTACAGGTGTCCTGTCAGCCAAAAAAAGGGGGGGTGTGGGGGAAAGGGAGAGTGTCAGGGTGGTTTCCGGGCTTTGTTAACCAGGCTGGTGGCAGATGGGAAAAAACTGTTCTTGTGGCGTGAGGTTTTGGTCCGGATGGACCGCAGCCTCCTGCCAGAGGGGAGAGTCTCAAAGAGTCTGTGACCGGGGTGGGAGGGATCAGCCAGAATCTTCCCGGCCCGCTTCAGGGTCCTGGAGGTGTACAGTTCCTGGAGCGACAGTAGACTGCAGCCAATCACCTTCTCAGCAGACCGAATGACACGCTGCAGCCTGCCCTTATCCTTGGCTGTAGCAGCGGCGTACCAGATGGTGATGGAGGAGGTGAGGATGGACTCAATGATGGCTGTGTAGAAGTGCACCATCATAGTCTTTGGCAGGTTGAATTTTTTCAGCTGCCGCAGTAAGAACATCCTCTGCTGGGCTTTCTTGATGAGGAAGCTGATGTTTGGCTCCCACTTGAGATCCTGGGAGATGATGGTTCCCAGGAAGCGGAAAGATTCCACAGTGTCAATTGTGGAGTCACAGAGGGTGATGGGGGCAGGTGGGGCTGGGTTCTGCCTGAAGTTCACAACCATCTCCACTGTCTTTAGAGCGTTGAGCTCAAGGTTGTTCTGGCTGCACCAGTCCAACAGATGGTCCACCTCCCATCTGTACGCAGACTCGTCACCATCAGAGATGAGTCCGATCAGGGTGGTGTCGTCCGCAAACTTCAGAAGCTTGACAGACTGGTGACTGGAGGTGCAGCTGTTGGTGTACAGGGAGAAGAGCAGAGGAGAGAGAACACAGCCTTGGGGGGAACCGGTGCTGATGGTCAGGGAGTCAGAGACGTGCTTCCCCAGCCTCACGCGCTGCTTCCTGTCAGACAGGAAGTCAGTGATCCACCTGCAGGTGGAGTCGGGCACACTCAGCTGGGAGAGCTTCTCCTGTAGCAGAACTGGGACGATGGTGTTGAAGGCAGAGCTGAAATCCACAAACAGGATCCTGGCGTAGGTTCCTGTGGAGTCCAGGTGCCGGAGGATAAAGTGAAGGGCTAGGTTGACTGCATCATCTACAGACCTGTTGGCTCTGTAGGCAAACTGCAGGGGGTCAAGGAGGGGGTCGGTGATGTCTTTTAGGTGTGAGAGCACAAGGCGCTCAAAGGACTTCATCACCACAGAGGTCAGGGCGACGGGTCTGAAGTCATTAAGCCCTGTGGTCCTTGGCTTCTTGGGAACAGGGACGATGGTGGAGGACTTGAAGCAGGCTGGCACATGACATGTCTCCAGTGAGGTGTTAAAAATGTCTGTGAAGACTGGAGACAGCTGATCAGCGCAGTGCTTCAGGCTGGCTGGTGAGACAGAATCCGGACCAGCAGCTTTCCGGGGGTTCTGTCTCCTGAAGAGTTTGTTGACGTCCCTCTCCTGGATGGAAAGAGCCGTCCTCGGCGTGGGTAGGGGGCTGGTGGGGGGGAACTTCAGGGTGGGGGTTGGAGGTGCCAAGACCCCTCTTGAGGTTGGAGAGATGGGGGTGGTGGATTGTGGCTGCAGCTGTTGGGGGGCGTCGTGGGGGATGGTTGCAGGACTGTCCCTTTGTCTTTCAAAGCGGCAGTAGAACTCGTTCAGGTCGTTGGCGAGGCGTCGGTCGTTGATGGAGTGGGGGGCTTTCGGCTTGTAGTTGGTGATTTGCTTGAGCCCTTTCCAGACAGACGCAGAGTCGTTGGCTGAGAACTGGTTTTGGAGCTTCTCAGAGTACAGTCGTTTGGCCTCTTTCACTGCCTTGCCAAACTTGTACTTTGCCTCTCTGTATATGTCTTTGTCCCCACTCCTGAATTGGGTAGAAGCAACACCACACATTGATTGTATCAGAATGCTTCACTGTTTGCATCAACACTTTTTGACATTCTTACTCCTTACTTCCAGCTGCAACATTCTCAGCAGTTTTTGTGCAAGTGGCCATTTTGAAGCGAAGAGATGCTGGCTGCACATTTGTGTTTGGAGCTAACCATTGCTAACACAGGAAGCTGATGATCTCAGCCCCCTCTTTATAGCATCATAGCATATAGCTTCATCTATCAAAATAAATTGATTTTTATACTTTATATATCAAATTTCTTTCTCTAAAGTATGTAACAAGAGCTTCCTGGATAAGAACAAGAATATACCCTTTAGATTAATTACTGATCGACATGAGACTGATTCATTTTATTAATGAGGAAGATTTTTAATACATAGACTGAACTTCAGTAGCTTACAATTGTTACACTTTTCCTACTTGTATTCAAAATGTAAAAAAAAAAAAAGGAAAAACAGACTTTAAATAAAATTTTACTGACAGAAATAAACCACACAGCAGAAACTGATTGGAGGTTTAGGAACAATGTTAATAAATAGCATCACCTTCCTCTCTCACAAGCAAGCATATACTTAAAGTAGAAGACAAAACCTCTAAACCACTTTTAATTCATGAACACAGCGCAGAGGTCGAGTCTCCACTCAGCTGCTCTGTTATATTGAAATATATGACGCAGATCATTTTATCGCTTGTCATTATCAGCAGCAACTGAAGCAACCATTTATTTGCAGGAATAACTGAGACAAATGGATTTAGAGATGCAAATAAAGCTTGTTTTCTGAGCGAATACAATATAGGGCTGTTTATTGGCGTCCCTCAGAGCAGTGTGGGGGCCTTGCTTGGGCGTCCCAGCGCTGGTGGGGATTTACTCCTTAGCTCTTTGCTCTTCAGGCTGACGGGTTGGGCCGCCATCAGAGCCGGGGCAGACAGGTGGTGGGCGGCAGCCTTCTGCTGATGAGCGCTGTTGATGTAACTGGAGATGAGGAGGGTGATTTCCCTGATCTGTCCCATGAAACAAAACAGACACAAGTGAACTAGATGTGCAAATAGCACAAAACTGACACATCTGATTTGTTCCAATTACTCTTTTTCGTTCTAGGTACCTTGGAGGGAACGATTCAGCAAAGACAACATTTCAGATCCAGTTACTGTCAAAAGTTTACATGCGCTCACCATGGGCATGAATTTAATCAACCTTCAGGATTTGACAGATTTATCTGAAAGATTATACAACTAAAAAACAAGAGTTAGTTGCCCAAGTTAAACTTTCCGTGGATTTTCTGTCTATATGGCAGAATTAGTGGAGTACATTTAAGTTGGTTTGTTTCCTGGAACAGATCCAGCTTTTAACATAGTACACAATTATCAGTAAGGTGGAGGTGGGGGCTTTAGGTAGGCCATTTTAGAAGCTTCATGTAAAGCACATAAGGGGCACTGAAGTGCACAGAGAGGGGGACAGATTGCTGGACTCAAGCCTTGCATAGTTTTACTGATGCTTTTGACAACAACAGGTTCAAAAGGACTACTGGGTGCCACACCTTCCATTCAAGAACCTGTTTTCCCAAGAGTTTGGGATCTCGGTCCTTTTGTGACATACAGTTTTGTCCACCTTTGGAGTGACGGTGGCGGCAGTGATAGGAGTTTGTCCTGTAACTAGTGAGTTGCCAGTTTGAACCCTCGCTCTGTCTGTCTTAGTATTTGTGTCCTTGGGCAAGACTCTTTACCCACCTTCCCTGCTGATGGTGGTCAGAGGGCCCGGTGGTGCAGATTGTATGGCAGCCTCACTTCTGTCTACCAGCCCCAGGGCAGCTGTGGCTACAATGTAGTTTACTACAGTGAATGGGTGGATGACTGATTGTAGTATAAAGCGCTTTGGGGTCTCTGGGGACTTGATAAAGCGCTATACAAGTGCAGGCCATTTACCATTTTTACCATCTAGCTGTTGTTTTAAGGTGAAATGTAAGAATTTAATTCAGTGCTCCTCCATCTTTATTCCATCCACTTTTTGCAACACACCAACAGTAAAACAGTCTCCACCATGCTTTACAGCCATAGGAAGAATCAGACAAGTGGATCAGCCAGTTACTCACTCTGAATGTGTCCATCGCAAACAGATGCTTCTCTGCAGGTTTGTCCTTGCTGCTGTTCGTAGCGATGCTGTGGCCCACCACCAGCATGAAGTCCTCCTTGCAGCCTCCGAAGGTCATCAGGTTCTTGTAGGGGTGGGTCACCAGTAGTTTCTGACACACAGGTTAAACCGTACACGGGTTACTGACTTCAGAGCATATAAACGTTTTGTTTTTAAAGTTAGGACATGGGGAAATCAACGGGCTGTAAACCAAAGTATTTATGACTGCATGTCTGTTCCAGAGGAGCACCTTACAATCGATTTGTGCTCCAGAACACTGATCCCATCTTCATGCACCGCCAGCCAAACACTCAGACCCAACTCAGGAGAGGGAGTTGTAGTCTGAAAAAGGATGGAAACAGGAATAATTACACATTTACTTCCATAAAGTTGTCATTAGAAGACAGTTAGAATTAACAGCTCCTGTCGATCAAACAACAAGTTTATCAACAACTGTTAATTTGTTCATGAATAAGAAAAGTATTATTTAAGATAACTAATATGGCAATGATGTTTTAGTTTTCAACATTTTTTTTTTCAGTCTGTAACAACTTTGGGTTAAAACACAGGGAAACAGAAAACCTACAGGAAACAGCAAGGCTGCACTTCAGAGCCCCAGTTAGGAAAAGAAATACGTCCCAGACAGTCCAGTCAGCATTAATAAAAATGGTGCCGAGTATTTTCGTGGGTATCAAGTTTGGGTTTGTTTATGCTGTTGTGCCAACCTTCCCTCACCTCTGCCTGGAACAGTTTAGCAGCAAAAAATTGCCATTTCCTAGCAACAGTCAGGTAGATCCTGACACACTCAGGTGAACTTCGCCCCTTGAGGGAGGTCCAGCGGGCAGAAAGACGCTGCACGAGTTGTCTGAAAGGTGAGAAAACAGTACATATACAATCATACGACTTAGTTATCACAGTCAGATCTGATAAGGCTCTGTAAAAACTAGGCGGTTAAAGAAAAATACAGCATGCTTATGTAAGGGAGAAAAGTTACAGAATAAAGACTGTTTTTGTGTTTTTACCTTTGTTGCTCCTCAGACGAGGTCCTGCGGTAGTGTTTAGGGTAGAATCTGTCCAACACTTGTTTTAATGTCTGATTGGACTTGCTTTGGGCTGATCCAGAGGCAATGATGGAACGTTCAAAATCTCCAAACTCCACCTGAAAACAAAAACAAACTGTAGGTTTTTACACTTTTGAACCCTTATTGTCCTTGACGAGTAAAAAGTCTTAAAATAAATGGATCTTTTGTTGCACGAGCAGAATATCATAACAAATTGTAGAAATTCGGACATTTTATTTGACTACACTTAAATCCCATGAGTAGAAATCATTCGGCTTTAACAAAATAACGTTTTTGCACAATTATTGGCACCAATTAGAATTCCTACATATTAAATGAAAGTGAAGGTTTTTTATTTCATTACTCTTCTTCTTTAGGTTAAAGAAAGTGTCCAGAATGTGACATATCTCTTAGCTACTCTTCAAAATGGGGAAGATAATAAAACCTGCTATTCACATAGGTCAGAGGTGTATGTTGATCTTCTAACGTCAGGAAATAGATACAAGAAAATACTCTCCCAGACGGGACCATTTTACATCTCTAACATGCCACCACAGGCGGCAAACACAAAATCACCATGACAACACTCAGAAACCATTTTGTTTTTGGAGGACCGTCAGGAATAAGCATTTTCTGTCTTCCCATCACAAAAGAAAGCTTATGAAGTTTGATGAACTCTTCTGAGAGTTTAACAGGAACCATGTGCTTCGGTCAGAGGGCACTTAAATGGAGCATTTCTGCAACAAAACCTCCAGCGGAGGTGTGGCTTGAAACTGCAATGAATATATGATAAAGCACAGTGGAGGAGCTGTGATGCTGTGGGCCTGTTGTCCTGGGAGATGTGCTAGAGTGCATGGAATCATGAACATTTTCAAATGTCTTTAGGCCTTCGTTTTAAATGTCTGCACAGTCTAAATCATACAGAACGCCCTTGCTATGAGAATGACAGGTGAAAGAGCATTTTCTCGGACCTGGGCGAGCAGGGCGGCCATTTCCAGAGCCAGTTCCTTGTTAACGGGAAAGTGTCCGGCTACGATGGCTTCGTTGGTCTGATACGCTAGCAGCAACCTCTCCCTCTCTGACTCCCCTCTCATCTGGTGAGAGAAGTACAGCCTTGGGATGGAAAACAGAACATGATAAAGACAAAAACGTAGAAAGACCATGAGAGGGAATCATCAAAAACTAACTTTCCAATTTATTTCTTCAATCAAATCCCCCTAAAATGTGTTTTTTAATATATTGAACATTTACACATGTCTTTTAGTTTTAGCTTTAGGGTTTTCACATATATACAAGCAGGTTGTCGCTTTTTATATTCAATATTTTCACCACTATCAAACATGCTTGTTTTTCATATGACTTATACAGAAAAGGTCACATAAAAGATTTGACATTATTCATCATGGTCTCCTTTTTTTTACATCACAATAACCTTGGGATTATTATTGAATCCAACTGTCTAAAGAAGAAGTTAGGAATAAAACATGGAAGAAACAAGGCAGCACAATCGTCAACCTGTTCTTGTAGGTCAGGCGGATGGTTCTGGTGTTTTCAGACTTCCCGGAGTGCTGCTCTTTAGAGGCCTGCTCCCATTTGGAGAGAATGTCACAAATCTGCCAACAAAAAGGGGAGACTACACATTGTTTGGCATGCAGTAGGAAGGGAATTGGACAAATGCTCATCATGTGAATGGAAGACACACCTTTAAGCTTCCTGACAAACAGTATTCCAGTTCTCGCCCGGTGGGATCGTCAGTGTACAGGCTGAAGCCAGAAAGTCCAGTTTTCCTCATGCTCATGTCTTGGTTGAGGCGACTCTGGAACTCGTCCACGGTTGTTGAAGCATCAAAGCTCACCACCTAGACAGGCAGAGGAGAAGGCAGATGAATGACATGGAAAACTGTGATGGGGATCTGTGAGATGATAGTTTTGTTTCAAATCTTTCAGTGTAAAAAAGGTTTGAAACAAACCTTAAAGGACACGTATTAAAGTGTGCAGTTTTGTTTACTTCAGAGCATTTGTTTGGCTTTCTCGTTGGGGATGAACTTTGGCCCACTCCTCTTTACAACATTGCCTCAGTTCATTGAGGCTTGTAGACATTTGTTTCTGCACAGCAATAATAAGGTTCCAACCACAAAATGCCAATAAGGCAGAAGTTTGGACTTTGACTAGGCCTTTGCGACACATAAGGTTTTTTCATTTGCAGTCATGTTGCAGATTTACGGCTGTGTTTAGGGTCATGGAGGCTTTCTGTTATCAGAAAAGGTAGTGGCACAAAATATTTTTAAATAAAATGATGAAAAGACAAATGATTCTTTCCTCTCAACAGACACAGGGATCTTTATTCACACACTGAGTACATCATTACCAAAATCCCTACCTTCTGTGATGTACAGTATGTATTTATACAATGTGATATCATTGGGGTGTGAAACGTCCAACCAATCTACTCTCATTTTGTAACTCATGTAAAAGTTCTGCCACCCTGGACTCTTATGTCAAGTTGACCTGGAAAGCTGCAGAATGTAAGGATTATTCCCATCTGGACTGTTTCTGAACTCCTCGCTTGAAATAACAACTCCATTAGTCTTTCCACACGCCAAGAACATTTCATTATCTAAACTGTTCTTGGACAGGCCTTGCATGCTGCTTTGGAATTACTCTTTCCTTCCCAGAACAATTTATACCAAATTCCCTTTCACATATGGTAACAACAACAGTTACAGTTTTATATCTACCACACGGTCCAACAACCTCCTACTGACAGATTACCTCACATCTGACTCTCAAAGACTCAAAGACATACAGCAGAGATCATGGTCAGCTCTGACTGCAAGGTGTCCAGATTCTACACAAGCCCAGATCATCATACCTCCATCACTATGCTTGGCAGGTAGTATAAAAGGTTTGATTTTCTGTTTGGTTTTCTATACATGGTGCTGTGCATTACGGTCAGACATCTCTACTTCTGTATCATCTGTCCAAAGGACATTGCTGCAGAAGTGTTGCTATTCATTCAGCTGTAGGACATGCTCCATTCTCCTTCAGCTCTTCAGAAAAAACACTACTTGTCCTGTACAGACTGAGCTGGAGCTCTCGGGTTGTTTGCCACTTCTCTGAGCATTGCACAGTCTGACATTGGGGTGAATATTCTGGAATGTTCTCTCTTGGGAAGATTGGTAGCTGTCATAAATGTAATAATGTTTCTCGCTGTAGTTTGAGAATTACCTTTAAATTCTTCCCTCGTTGATGGGAAGGAACAACTGGTTCTCTAAGGTTATTGCTACTGTCTTTCCACCCTGGCATTGGCATACACACTTGGATGCTCCAGAGCAGGAATTTGCCCAAACTTCTGCTTTTACAGAGGTGTTCAGAATGATGACCAGTTAATGAAGTGCATTTGATTAGCAGCACCTGCCTGCTAAATCCTAAAGAAAAGGCAGAGGTGTACTTAATTTTCCCATACACAGTTTTTCCTGTTTTTGAAGAATCTGGAATCTTTGCATATTTTTGTATCTTGATGTTGAATATAAATAATAGTAGACCAGACCTTTTTATTGTATGTAAAATCTTAAAGTTGAAGCTGTACTTTCTTTTTACCATGACTATAAGTGCAGCCAGCTTTTATCACTATTATCAACTTCATTGCAACAGTGCAGGACAGTTAAAGTCAAACTGTTGGCTGCATATTTCCGAGTAGATGCTGAGGTCATCATTTAGAGACTGACAGGAAGCAGTGAGGGATGTAAACCAGCGCACATCCAGGTAAAACCTTGATTTGCTCCAGTGGTTGCTGGGCAGACGGGTAAAGCCCAAAATGTTAACACAACATTCTGTTACTCTTACCTGATACGTGTTGTTGAGAAAGTGCACGGGGACGCTGAAGGGCAGAGAGTGGTGATACGGATTCCTCAGCAGGATCGACAGAATTTCCATACGCGACGGCCGGGCCCGCCTCTCGCCCTTCTGCTGGGTCCGCTCTAAAGAGCGCTGGCAGTAGATGGCATACTTTCCCACCTCGGTCCTGGAAGAGGGAAAATAGGTGAATCCTTTCTAAACAAAATTTTTATGGTAAGCAGCTGACCCGTTGGTTTTCTCAGACAAAAATCTCTCCAACTGACAAAAACACATTTACCAAAATGTAGAGACTATTTGAAGACCCAAATAAATGCCCTCAGGTAAAAGCAGAGTTTGTTTTGGTTGATCAAAGTAAGAAAGAGCCAGCTCCTCCTGCATTAGAGTGAAACTTTCAAGAATGGCTGAAATTTGCACAGACCATATTTAAACGAAATCTTCGATCACCTCTTAGGTTGCAGGTCTCATTCTAATGGTAAAGAATGGTACAGGTAGATAATCTATAGCTAGAAGGAAGCGGTTAGATAAGATCATCAGGAAGGCTAGCTCTGTCCTAGGATACCCCTCGACCCAGTGCAGGTTTAGGGAGACAGAGGGACTCTAGCAAAAATAACATCACTGTTGGACAATGTCTCCCAGCATGAAGCTGCTGCAGAACTGGAGAGCATACATCTGAATGTCTCCACTGAGGGACAAGTAAGGATATTTCTATTCTATTCTATTCTATTCTATTCTATTCTATGTGTCTGTTTTGCTTGCTGTAAGCTGAACTGGTTAATGGAAAACAAAACTAATCTGCTGTGACTCTTAATAAAGGAGAAGCCACAGAGGCCTCAATAATACATGAAACAACCTAACATCCACTTTTTGGACCATTTTATTTTATTCATTGAACAGAAGGATTAAGTCGAGGACCGGATTGTTTAATTGTGTAACCTAAATAACTTAGAAACATTATTCTCTCAATTCATATGCTTAGCAGGCATTCTGGATGAGAAAAGAGTCCAAACAGATGAACAAACTCAAAGTAAAGCATGAGGCTGAGCCGGTGATTAGTTTATGTAGAATCAGAACGGAACTGTTTAAGACCGAGTTGAGTTTAATTTAACCGAGTACTCCACACCTGAAAGAAAATTTCATTATAGTAGATCATTATCAGGCGATGCTGTAACAACCTTTAAAGAATCTGTTCCACTTTTAATTTCCTCATTATCACTGAAAAGCACAGTGGAGGGCAATAATTTTGTTTCCTCCCCTTCACAAATTGATTCTTTTGTTCATAGTGTTTCTTCATCATTGCGTGATGCATTAGACAATGCAGCACCCTGTGAAAAAGAAGGTAATTATTCATAGGAGGCAGGCTCCTTGGTTTAATTCAGAGCTGCGTACTTTAAAGCACAATGTTAGAAAATTGGAGAGAAAATGGCGCTCTACACACCTAGAGGATTCCTACTTAATCTGGAAAAATAGCCTACTGTTGTATAAAAAGACACTTCGCCAAGCTAGAACAGCTTATTTCTCATCATTAATAGAAGAGAACAAGAATAATCCTAGGTTTCTCTTTAGTACAGTTGCTAAACTTACACAGAGTCATAGCTCTGTTGAGCCATCCATTCCCTTAGCTCTCAGCAGCCATGACTTTATGGGATTCTTCTTAAATAAAATTAATTCTATTATAAATAAAATCTTTGACATACTCCTGAAGATGATTACTTCATCCTCAGCAAGTGAGACAACATTGGAAATAACTTCAGAACCTGATTTGTGTTTGGACTGTTTTGATCCTGTGGAGCTTCCTGAGTTATCAGAAATATTAGCTTCATCTAAACCTTCAACTTGTATGTTAGACCCAATCCCAACCAAATTATTTAAGGAAGTGTTCCCTCTGATTACCAGCCCCATTTTAGATATGATTAATCTATCTTTAGTAAATGGATATGTACCACAGGCTTTTAAGTTAGCTGTAATTAAACCTTTACTTAAGAAACCTTCGCTTGATCGAGATGACTTGAAAAATTACAGACCTATATCCAATCTTCCATTCTTATCTAAAATTCTTGAGAAAATAGTTGCTTATCAAGTATGTGAGCATTTACACAGCAATGACCTCTTTGAAGAGTTTCAGTCAGGTTTCAGAGCTCATCATAGCACCGAAACAGCTCTGCTGAAAGTCACTAATGATATTCTTATGGCCTCAGATAGACTACAAGCATGTCTTGAAGATATAAAAACTTGGATGACGTTAAATTTTCTACTTCTAAATTCAGACAAGACAGAAGTTGTCATCTTTGGACTGGAGTCTTTAAAAAAGAAACTGCTTAGTCAATCACTTAACCTGGATGGCATTAAATTGACCTCCAGTAATAAAGTAAAAAACCTTGGTGTTATTTTTGAGCAGGATATGTCATTTAAATCCCATATTAAACAGGTTTCTAGGATTTCCTTCTTTCATCTCCGGAACATTACCAAAATTAGAAATATCCTATCCAGGAGTGACGCTGAAAAACTAGTCCATGCATTTGTTACTTCAAGGCTCGACTATTGTAATTCTTTACTATCAGGATGTCCACAAAATGCAGTTAAAAGCCTTCAGCTGATTCAAAATGCTGCAGCAAGAGTTCTGATGAAAGTTAAAAAGAGAGATCATATTTCTCCTATTTTAGCTTCCCTTCATTGGTTCCCTGTTAAATCCAGAATATAATTTAAAATTCTCCTCCTCACATATAAAGCCCTTAATGATCTAGCTCCATCATACATCAGAGATCTGATTGTTCTATATGTTCCTAACAGAGCACTTCGTTCTCAGACTGCAGGTTTACTGGTGGTTCCTAGAGTCTCTAGAAGTAGAATGGGAGGCAGATCCTTTAGTTATCAGAATCAGAATCAGAATCAGAAAAGCTTTATTGCCAAGTACGTTTTTGGACATACAAGGAATTTGTTTTGGCGTAGTCGGTGCAATACAATACAAATTAAACAGTACAAACATATCTACAATATAATATAAATATAAGTGCACAGTTTTAAGTGAGTGAGAGTAAATATAGAGCAGTATAAGATGCAAGAGCAATACAACAGTGCAGGTGATCATTGTGCAAGTAAAGCAGTGCAAGTAAGCAGGAGTCCAAGCTGAGCGTTAATGTAACGCATAGAGTTACAGGTTACAGGTGTCCTGTCAGCAAAAAAAGGGGGGGTGTGGGTGAAAGGGGGAATGTCAGGGTGGTTTCCGGGCTTTGTTAACCAGGCTGGTGGCAGATGGGAAAAAACTGTTCTTGTGGCGTGAGGTTTTGGTCCGGATGGTCCTCTCCTGTGGAACCAGCTCCCAGCTTTAGTCCGTGAGGCAGACACCCTGTCTACTTTTAAGGCTAGGCTTAAAACTTTCCTTTTTGATAAAGCTTATAGTTAGAGTGGTTTAGGTTATCCTGAGCTATTTCTGTAGTTATGCTGCTATAGGTTTAGGCTGCTGGAGGACATAATGACCACTTTCACCCTCTTCGCTACATTTTCACACTACTCTCCAATTTTGCATTATTTGCTGTTATTTCAGCTTTTAACTTTGTTCTCTCTTTTCTCTTCCTAGAAGCTACACCTGGCCTGACTCTGTGTCTACCTGTGACACCTTTCTGGAGAGGGGCTTCGTCCGAGCTTCTGCTGGCAACAACTTAATGCTCACCCTCTACCGAATCGCCAGTGACTGTCCACTGTCTCTACATGCTCATCCGGGAGGAGTGAATGCTGCAAGTCACTGACTGGATGCAATCTGCTGGGTTTCCTTAGATAGAAAAACTTTTAATCCAGTTTGAATAAAAAGCTAACTCCGACTGCACTGTTCAATGGTTAGGATTAATTGGAATGTATGAACCTGACTGTTGTGAAGTGACTTGAGACAACATGTGTTGGGAATTGGCGCTATATAAATAAAACTGAATTGAATTGACCCAAATGATGCTTGATTATGCCAATAAACCCTTAAAGGGAAGTGGAACAGAATGCGAAGCCGAACTATGCCAAAACAGAAGCACAGATAGAAACTGACAGGTAGAGAACTTTGTTATAACGTCTGACTTTATGTGGAACGTGGACTTAATATGTAACTTTCAAGTGTTGCAGAACTAGTCAAAGGTTTGCTCATCATTGGAATGAATGTGATATAATATGGGGCTTCTAACTGAGGCCACAAGTTTAAACTGATCAATATTATAAATACAAGATGAATTCAGCAAAATCGTTTTGGATTGACCAATACGTGGAGCAAGGAGAAAGTCCAGGGAACTCAGTGAAGATCTAAGAAGGTGAACTGTTGATTTAAACAAGTTGGAAAAGTTTTTTGGAGCTAATTCATAACATCTGCAGATGCCGAGATCATCAGCTCCAACAACTGTACATAGATATAAGTCATTCAGATGCGTCACCACTCTGCTGAGGTATGGAAGAAGACCCAACCTGCACCCTCAGATGAAAGGAACTTGGTTACGTTCCTTAAAAACAATGCAGGAACCAGGCTTAAGCTAGCCATAAACTAGAAACTGCTATAACCCCAGTGTCAATGTTCACAGGAAAGCCTGTTTTATGGTCAGATGGAATCAACAATGAGCTACTGCTATGAGATGCTATCAAACCTAGAAACACTGTACCAGTTGTCCAGCAGAGCAGTGGCAGAATCATGCTGTGGGCTTTGTTTACTCCCAGTGGGGTGGGTGAATTGCACAAACTGGATGGAACTATAACGAAGAGAACTATCTACAGATTCTTCAACTCTATCTCAAACGTTGACAGAATAATGCGGACAAAAGAAATTTGGACACAGTTGGAGTTTCTTTTTTTTTACCGTGTCCTGTCCGGCAGAGTATCGCTCAGAATTGTTGTCTGAGTGCCAAGAAATTACCCAACAGATTTAGTTTCACAAGCAGAGCATCACAGCTAATGCTTTGAAGCTCTGCTTGATATTTATAAAATAAACTTTATTATAAACTTCTTTGGGAATATTTAAATTGTTACGGACACGGAGACTGAAATGAAAAGGAAAAAAGAAGCTCGAAAAAAAAAGAGAGAGATGGGGGAAAAAGGGGAGAAAAGGAGGATGAAGATAATACAAGATTACACCCTGCTTGCTTATACACCTGCAGCTGTTTTTTTTTTATTTTACAAAATAGTACACGGTAATTCTGAATGTAAAATGTACTTAGTGAGAGGTGCAGCCCAAAATAGAACATCTGTGTATCTGTCAACACCTGAAGCTTAACACCTGTGAATATGGGTGTGGACGCGCTTTTGTATACAAGGTTTCTCCACAAAAATATGCAATAGCTAGTGTGATGACCCACAGGCCTGCCCCACAGTTGGAGTTTCTAATGGGACAATAACCCAAAACACTCATCAAAACTGGTTCTGGAATGACTAAAATAGGAGAATATTAAGCATCTGGAATGGCCTTCACAAAGCCCCAACACCAATCTGATTTACTGATTCTTCTAAGAAGAGTGGTCAAATATCCATCTAGAATTATACCAGAAGCTTGTTAAAGGCTACAAAAACCATGTTAAAGGGCTGAGGAGCAGCATGCTGGGGCATTTAATCAATGTGTGTATTTTACAGCCTGTGAGGATTAGAAAGAGCCCAGAGTAATGTTTAATATTGAAAAAATGCTGTAGATACATCATTAATCATTCATTTTATAGTGTTACATATTCAGGCTTCTGTTTTTATTTTCACGCCTCTGAGTCTCACCTGGAGTCTCCATGTCTCTTCAGGTGAACCTGAAGCAGCCAGAGGAAAGGATGCTGAGGCAGAAACAATCCAACACAGAGAGCCAGAAACTGCCAACCCTGGAGGACGACATGCAAACACACAGACCTTACACTTTAAGCAGGATTGCATGAGCAAATTGTAGGATTTGGTAGTAAAGTAAAAGAAAAGCTTTCATGAAACATTCGACCAAAACTCTGACCTAACTGGTTATTTATGTACACAATGGAGGAGGTTGTGATGACTCAATCTGTTTTTATTGTTCAGCTGGGTGACACACATCATAATCTGATCTGAAACACACAGGATGTTTCACCGACTTCTGCCCCCTGCTGGTGAGACTGATAAGAAGATCACTAGGGTTAAAAATAGGCAGGAGAGTTTCTGGTGCTTAGAAAAAGGGTTAACTTCCATGTTTTCAGTGAAAGAATTAAACTCTTACTTGGAAAACTTCTCCTTTTGAGGAGTTTGACACAGCAGTTACAGAAAGACAAGAAAACCCAATTGAAAAGCTGTAATTTGTTTCTTTCATTTTCCTTTCACTTTAAGTAACAGATTTAGAGCACTACTGGTGCCATCTTATGGCAACAGAACCAACCTGCAGAGGTCCAGCATGGCTTTGCAGCTGTTTCATGCGAGTCTGCTTCATGAGCTGGCAGAAGAACTCGTTCTGAAGCTCCGGGTGGGCCAGGCACACCTGCAAAGCACTCTGAGCCAAAGAGACGTGGTAGTCGATGGCTGGAGCATCAATGGCAACATTGATGAAAAGCTGGCAGGTCTAGGAACACAAGGTGGACAAAGGGCTGTTAGGAAACAGTGTTTTCTTGGTGGTAAAGTTTGCACAATAATGCATTAACCAATAAGTTCTCTTTATTGACTGATCTCAGAACGATTTGTCCACACCTCTGGGTAAATTGTTTTTTTTATTAGCATACCTTAAAGAGCTTGACAGCCTCCGTCTGCAGGGCCTGTGAGGGCAGAGTGGTGAGAGGAGAGAAGAGAGCCTCCTTGCTGAAACACAACGTGGGATGTCTCCAGATCTGAGAATCTGAGGAGCAGAGAGAGAAGCTGATGAACTGTTCTCCCCCCACAAACAAACAACCTTTTATACTGAGCTTGAGTTAGTAAAAACTAAATCACAGAATTTTTATTCAACTTTACGCTCTAAACACAATACGAATTTTAATCTTTGTTTAATTAATTTACGTCTATGAGATTCAGCCAATATTATACAACATAGTAAAAACGACTACATAAAGCTCAGGTCAGATGGTAATTTTAGGTTTTTATTAAAGGTCGGAGGATTACTTGTTCACTGGATGCACTACTTTCAATTTAATGTGGATTTTGATTTTCAAATTCACAAAGTCATCAAATGTACAGGGGTTGGACAATGAAACTGAAACCCCTGGTTTTAGACCACAATAATTTATTAGTATGGTGTAGGGCCTCCTTTTGCGGCCAATACAGCATCAATTCGTCTTGGGAATGACATATATAAGTCATGCACAGTGGTCAGAGGGAATTTAACTATTCTTCTTGCAGGATAGTGGCCAGGTCACTACATGATACTGGTGGAGGAAAATGTTTCCTGACTCGCTCCTCCAAAACACCCCAAAGTGGCTCAATAATATTTAGATCTGGTGACTGTGCAGGCCATGGGAGATGTTCAACTTCACTTTCATGTTCATCAAACCAATCTTTCACCAGTCTTGCTGTGTGTATTGGTGCATTGTCATCCTGATACACGGCACCGCCTTCAGGATACAATGTTTGAACCATTGGATGCACATGGTCCTCAAGAATGGTTCGGTAGTCCTTGGCAGTTACACGCCCATCTAGCACAAGTATTGGGCCAAGGCAATGCCATGATATGGCAGCCCAAACCATCACTGATCCACCCCCATGCTTCTCTCTGGTTATGCAACAGTCTGGGTGGTACGCTTCTTTGGGGCTTCTCCATACCGTAACTCTCCCAGATGTGGGGAAAACAGTAAAGGTGGACTCATCAGAGAACAATACATGTTTCACATTGTCCACAGCCCAAGATTTGCGTTCCTTGCACCATTGAAACCAACGTTTGGCATTGGCATGAGTGACCAAAGGTTTGGCTATAGCAGCCCGGCCGTGTATATTGACCCTGTGGAGCTCCCGACGGACAGTTCTGGTGGAAACAGGAGAGTTGAGGTGCACATTTAATTCTGCCGTGATTTGGACAGCCGTGGTTTTATGTTTTTTGGATACAATCCGGGTTAGCACCCAAACATCCCTTTCAGACAGCTTCCTCTTGCGTCCACAGTTAATCCTGTTGGATGTGGTTCGTCCTTCTTGGTGGTATGCTGACATTACCCTGGATACCGTGGCTCTTGATACATCACAAAGACTTGCTGTCTTGGTCACATATGTGCCAGCAAGACGTGCACCAACAATTTGTCCTCTTTTGAACTCTGGTATGTCACCCATAATGTTGTGTGCATTTCAATATTTTGAGCAAAACTGTGCTCTTACCCTGCTAATTGAACCTTCACACTCTGTTCTTACTGGTGCAATGTGCAATCAATGAAGACTGGCTACCAGGCTGGTCCAATTTAGCCATGAAACCTCCCACACTAAAATGACAGGTGTTTCAGTTTCATTGTCCAACCCCTGTATTCATTCAAGCTCAAATATTTACATACATACACCCCCAATGATATATGGGTAAATGCAGAGTTGGTTAGAGTGGCCAAAAATGTTTTTTTAAGTAATAGTAGTACTACTTCAATATATTTTTACTCAAACAGAAGTAAACTACATCAATTTATGTGCGAATTCTGATATTTTAAATAAAAAAGACCAATTAAAATAACACCCTCTAAAGGACTGGCACCCCACCAGGGTGCAACCCGCCCCTCACCTAATGACCGCTGCAGATAGGCACCAGCCCCCCATGACACTCCAGGGGTAAGCGGGTTTAGACGACGGTTGGATAAAATAACAGGCAAAAAAACAACAACACACATCTCCAAATTGCAATTTTTCCACAACACTTATAGGTAATATATGTATATATATATATATATATATATATATATATATATATATATATATGTTAGAACAGTACCAAGTACTTCAGGTTACAATATATACTGTTTACTGCATATTCACCTAAGCTCCACATGGCTCAGCAGATAGTAAGCAGCATCAGAGCAATGAAGTTTGCTTACAAACATGAAGTAAATTTAATTCAGTGAATTAATTAGACGTGGATAGAATAGCCAGAAATCTTACTCAAGTAAGAGTAGCAATACTTTAAAATATTACTCAGGTAGAAGTAAAAAGCATGGTGCAAACAACTCCTAGAAGTAATTTTTTGGCAAAAAGTTACTCAAGTAAGCGCAACTGAGTAAATGTAACTAGTTACGACCCACCTCTGATTCAATGTCTCCTGCCGAGTTACACCCCTACCACGTGGGTTTTGTAGCCATCAACAAGCTTCTGGCACAATTCTGGAAGGATATTTGAACTAAGCAGAATTGGCAAAATTAAATTAAAATAGTTGGTTTTCTGTCACAAACAGGGCTTCTAAGAATAACCCACAAACTTCAGATAGGGTTGAGATCAGAACTGTGAGTCCATTCCAGGAACAACCAACTTTGTCCAAGCTTCTAGATGATGATTTGATGTAAAGTGGAGGAATTTGAAGGTAGTTTTTCTTTACTAATCAATCCACATACAGTATGTCTTGTCCCTGTGGACAAACAGCTCCATTTTTGTCTCGTCTGGCCATAATATGTTTCTCCACAAAGCAAAGTTTAGTCATGTCTGAAGGTGCAGATTTTGGAGCAGGGGCTTCTTTCTCCATCAGCACCCTCTCAGTTCATGGCAAAGTAAAACTGTCTTCATCGTGGACAGCAACACCAGGGTTCCAGCAGTTTCCAGTTCACGGAAGGCCCTGAGCCTTGTTGGTTCCTGGGTTGCTTCTGCAAAAGCTACTCAAATATTTTTCATCAGTTTGGGTCTCCTTGGTGATAGGGGCAAAGCGGTTAAACACTTGAAAAACGTGCACTTATGGTCAATTATTTAAAGTGACAATCTTGGAAATTTAGGATGTTTAGAAATGGCTCCAACGCTCCTCATCTTAGATCCTAACAGAGTTTCTTGGACTGTGGCATTGTTCTGGGTTGTAAGTGCTGACAGACTTGTAAGATGACAAGGACAAACTACGTGTTGCAGTCAGTCATGATCACAAACCTGAAGTTAACGTGTTGGATGAAGAGCTGAAAGCATGTGGGCGGCGCTTAGAGGTGTCGCCCTTCATCGACCTATGTGTAATATTAACCAGTTAATATTACCCCCTGCAAAAAGAACATAAAACAGTCTCCTTGCCCTAAGCCATGAGCAGGGGTTGTACAATCCGGTTTGACTGCACAGGCTCAAAACTAAAAGAAAACTGAGAGATAAGTTACATTTTTTATTTGGTGCCTCTGCCCCCTTCTAAAGCCGCCCTGGGCATCTGCCCATACAGCCCAGATAAAAAAGCTTCGCTGTCTGACTCTGAGTGGATTACAGAGAAATCCACGTTAAATGCAAACTTAAGCATCCAATTCTTGTTTTATTATTATTCCACCCTGAAAAAATGAACAGTTGGAAATAAATTAAAGTCTATGATAAATATAACATTGTTTAGTGGATGTTGCAACAGTTGCATTTGAAACTCTTTTAATACAATCGCTCACTTGGATCTCCGTCCAGTTGGAAGAGTTTTCCCACCAGTTGTTCAAACTCTGTGCCGACTGTACCCCCCAGGGTACCTGCTGCCACAGACAGATGGTACAGCCATGAATCCTAAAACGTTGCACATATTAACATCATGAGAAAATAGCCACAACCTCTCGCCTAATTCCAAACAACTGAAATACATTTTCTGTTACTTTTTGTGAGGAGCTTCAGACACTGACCTTTTCATGGCGGGACTCGATTAGCAAGTAGGTACGACTTTGCTCCTGAGGGCTGACGGCGATTGAAAAGGGAGCCACCTCTAAGCTCGGCCCACATGCTTTCAGCTCATCTTCCAACTCTTTTGACCTGTCCACCTCCTCAACCCTGGCCTCCCACAGCTTAATTTGACCCAGAGGGAACTGGAAGCAGAGGCAGGTTTGGGTTTGACCCCCAGACGACAACCTTACGTTTTCATGTTTGTATATCTACAGTGACAAAGAAGCAAACCTTGTCCTCCTGGCTGCGGAAGTAGTACAATGTTTTTCCAATCAGAGCACACCAGACCCGCTTTGAATAGCCATGCTTTACCTAGAACAGAAGAATTACCAAGTTTAACAACCGCGGTGACTTTAGGTCAAAATATAAATAAAAAGTATTATTATTCAAGTTTGTTGGCAAATTAGAGTGACTGGGGAAATTTAAACATCCCATGAATGTTTCAAATTTTTTCGCAATAAAATGGGATTTTATGTACAGCATCTTTTTACAAATAAAAATCTAAAAAGTGTGGTGTGCATTTGTATTCAGCCCCGATTACAATGATACCTCTAAATAAAATCCAGCGCAACTAATCGCCTTTGGTAGTCACCTAAATAGTAATTACAGTCCAACTGCGTGTACTTTAATCTCAGAATAAATCCAGCTGTTCTGTTTCTGGCCTCAGAGGTGTTGGAAAACATTAGAGAACAAACAGCATTGGTCTTTAAACCAAGGAACACAGGAGGAGTCTGTGAAGCTTGAAGCAGGGTTTGATTTAAGAACTAAATCTCAGGGTTTCAACATTTCAGAGAGGACCTACCAGGACAAAGCCTTTCATCTAAACTGACAGGCCAGGAAAGGCACGCATTAATCAGAGAAGCAAAGAAGAGGCCCAGGGTCACTCTGGAGAAGCTTAAGAGATCTACAGGTCAAGTGGGAGAATCAGTCAACAAGACAACCAGTAGTTGTGCACTTCACAAATCTGGCCTTTGTGGAAGTGTGAGAAAAAGAAAACCTGTGTGAGGCTGCAAAGGATTTAAGACTAAGGCAAAGGTTCACCTTCCAGCAGGAAATCGACCCTAAACATATAGTCAGAGCTTAAATGGAAAAGTTTAATCATAGCATAGTCCTTCAAAGTGCAGACCTAAATCCAATCAAAATCTGTGGCAACAGTCAAA
The DNA here is from genome assembly GCF_021462225.1 of Girardinichthys multiradiatus. NCBI lineage: Eukaryota > Metazoa > Chordata > Actinopteri > Cyprinodontiformes > Goodeidae > Girardinichthys > Girardinichthys multiradiatus. Next base: position 38,187,623 of record NC_061814.1, on the reverse strand, counting down.
CATTGATGTTCAAAGATGCTCTCCATCAAATCTGACTTAGCTTGAGCTAGTTTTCATAAGAATGGGCAGAAACTTCACTTTCTAGAAGAGCAAACCTGGTAAACACATCCCCCAAAAGACTTGCAGCAGAAGATTTATCAACAAAGTACAGACTCACGAGGGGCTGACAACAAATGCCTGCCACACTTTTCAGATTTTATGTCTGTATGTGTGCTTATGTATAAAATAAATAAATAAATAAAAGTAAAAGATTGAAACCCATAAATCATTTATGCACTATTTTGTGTTGCTTTATCATATAAAATCCCTGGAAAATACTTTTGGTGTTTGTGACTGTAATGTGAAAAATCCTGTACAAGGAAAGTTTTTTAAATTCATGCAGTGTACAAAAGTATATCTGTAAATAGTGTGTACCTTGAAGAGCAGTCCCTTCATGATGGGGCGAATGTCTGGCTGAGTGAACAGAGGACTGGCAGCTTTCACCCTCAGGACACTCTGCAGGACCTGCAGCCACTCCTCCAGCAGGTTAGGAGAGTCCGCTTTCAGATAATAAACAAGCTTCCCTGTCATGATCTACACACCAGGGTAAAAAACACAGAAGCAGAAGGAGCCTTTGCATTAATATTGCATTAATATATTGGGTTGGTTGAGATCTTTTACTTGAACTTAATTACCTGAAGAACTTGTTTGCCGTCTCCACGGGTGATACTGCTGCTAGCATTTACTTCGATCTGGCCCTGAGGTTTTCGGATCACGTCACTCTGTTGGAGAAACAGTAAATTTTAGAGTTTCAAAGAAATAAGAAGAAGGTGTTTTTAAACTGAATGCCCGGTTACTTTTCCTTACTTGATCAACCCTAAAAAGACAAATGAATTAATACAACTTGGTAAGAATACTTTAGTTTAAGTAATAGCCACGCTTTTTGTGAAATATCTTCACACGAGCAGCAGTTTAAAAGACGAAGAGCCACAGTACAGTTCAGTAACTCCATTCTTGTGGCAGAGATATTTTTTTAAGTGCTTTATAGTAAGGTTAGATTGAAGAGTAGTGGACTATGACTTTAATAGAAATACATCATACTGCGTTCAATTTATTCACAAAAAGAAAAAATAACCTCTATAGACTGTGATGGAATGGGATTTGGCCTGAAGAAGTGAGAGAACACAGTTCTGTTTGAAGCTCCATTTATCAGTCATATGTTACAGTGGAAACACCAATAAACATTTTAATGGCTCCCCAATAGCTGACCTTTATCTGACTGAATTTACACGGCAATACCTTTTATGGTTTTTACACAATCGGAGTTTTAAGTTTAATAATATTTTTAGGTCTTACCACAGAAAGTTCACTGTGTTGCGACAATGACACACACTAGCGATTGACCCCAGAAAATACTCGAAACTTTTAAAATGTAAACTCTTTTCATCCCTACACTTATCAACGCACATAGAATTTACTCATGAGAATGTGAATATTTTTGTTTACTTTCACCCATTGTGCTTCAAACTGATATGACTTAGTTATCTGTTAAATGAGTGGACACAAACCCTCCCATTTAATTCTTCCCTGAAAACTCTCCTCAAAGCTGGAAGTGAAGAGTCTGCTTAACTTGGCATATCTTCCATAAAAAAAACACCGGAGACACAAAAATTCTCCTTCTCAAGATTCACGATTTCTTTCTCAATTTTGCTTAGAGCTGTTGCATGGTCACTGTTTGTTCCAGTTTTAAATTCTTGCTTGCCTGTCCAATGAAAAGTGGTGCTGTGGGCTTCCAGTCGCTCCTCCAAAAGCAGGAGTCACCATAGCAACCAGTGACAAGGTCTGGGTTTCTGGTTGCTAAACCTCAGCATGTCGGCCTTCAACCATAAACCCTTAGAACATAATACATCGTAAACTAAATAAGAGGCTCTGGAGAATTTGGGATTTCTAGCTCAGGAAACAGGATTTACGTTGGACTTTCAAACTAAAGCTCACAGATCTGCTTCAAAATAAAAGTTTAGCTCTGTCCCAAACATAATTATTACGCAAGAAGTATACAACTTCCAAATGGGCTTAGGAGATTGTAGATGATTTTGGAAGATGTTCAGACAGCTGTTTTCTTCTGAGATTTTCTTGTTTTTTTTTCCAGACCCATGAGTTAGGATTAAGAACATGTCAAATCTATTTAGTTTTCAGTTACTTTAGTTTGGTGCCCATCCTGTTTGGATGCGCTCTTGTTTTTCCCATCTTGAGTAAAAAACAAAACATCTATACAGACTCTTAGTAAAACTGGTTGATGCAAAGCATCTAGTAATAGAAGGCATGTTTCAAAAATATAAAAATTAAGGTTCTATAAACAAATAAAACATACTGGTGACTTATAGTAGAGCAGCTCTCCATCTTTGAGGACAAACCAGCATCTCTTCCAGGTTTTCTTCCAAGTTTTAACCATTTTCAGCAGATAGCCTGACTTCTCCATCGGCTCCTGGAACACATGACAGTTTAAACAACTATTGTATATGCTGAAAAAACACAAATACACCATAAAACCTACAATAAAACCATATTGACCAACAGGAATTCAGCATTCATTTGGTTAGTACATTTTTCTTTCACTGAGTACAGTATATGGCTGGATAACTGTTTGCTAGATGCTGAAACATGTGGCTCACACTCTTTCCATTGTCGCTGGCTGAACCGCAGGTCTTGGGCAGCTTCTGCTCAGGTTCGGAGCACTCTGTATCCGTGGAATAGGCATCAGGAGGGATGGCATAGTCACTCTCTGATGTCATGGAAGCCACGGACACGGCTGCAGCCCATTCAGAGAAATTATATGTGTGGGAACGATGAACCAAGGATAAATGGAAAATCAAGGATTTCATTTTAATGTTTGAGATAACAGTATGGTAAATTTACGCAAGTTCGGAGTCATTTTTAGCCCATTTTAAGTACGCTTAAAATGTCTTATGCTTCAGTGATCAAGCTTTAAATATGGGAATTGCAAACTGGGAAACATATCTGGTAACATAAATGTATTCTCATTTCTTTTTCGATACATGTTCAGACCATTAAAATATCTAAATCAAATTCCACATTTTTCTACACTTTGACACTTTCGTGGGAACCTGGTAAACTATTCGGGTTGATCGAGTAAAGATTAAACTCTAAGGAAAGCCCCAGCTGACATGACCTGTACCTCTTTTGAGGGAACGAGGGCTTCCCAGGCTGCTGTCCTTCCTGGAACCAGAGGAGGCGTGGGAGCTACAGATGGAGCCATCCTCCTCTCCTGAACTGGAGGACTCCTCAGAGCTGGAGGACTCGTCTGAGAATGGACTGCTGCTCAGCAGAGTGGCTTTCTGCAGAAGAATACTGCTGGTTAGTGTCAGATCTGATGTGAGACATACACAGCAGTAAACCTGCTGAACTCACCCCCTTCAGCGTCGTGTAAACCGGGGGCGTCATGTTTTTATAGATGAGCAATGTGTACATCACAAAGGCAGGATAAGAGGCCTGTAGAGAGGGGTCTGGAGGGAAGACACCCCAGTTAGTCAGATATTAAACAAGAAAACACAGCATAGAGGGACACAGGTAATTTCAGAGTCCTACCTCTGCTGGGATGACCCGAACAGGATGTGTCAGACAGTCTGATCCCTGATTTAGCAACAGCATAGATACGACTTTCCTGGAAAGGACATGTGCAACTCTTAGATCACAAAATGTCAACAAGTTATGTGGATTACAGAGCCTTATAAGGAATTGATAATGTGACTTTTTTGCAGCAGTCGTACCCATGATGGGAGTCTGTGTAAAGGAGGAGTGGGGGGTTTGCTTGGCCCTGAGCTGTCCCAATCAGGCCTCTCAGAACTAGTCTCTGACCTGGACTCGGAAGATGTTTGTAAGGATGATACTGTGTGAGACATTGGTGAGCTGGGTGGGATTTGGTGAGGCGTATCCCTTCCTGTCTCCATGCCATCCTCCAGGTGCTGGTCCAAGTCAGTTTCCTGTGGCCGGAGGGGGCGGAGCATGCTGAGTGCATTGCGTGTTTGTCCGTGTGCCGCCTCGCTGCCGATAAGTGGCTGGCTCAGATGTTTCTTCACCAGAGATACGTTCAGCAACCCGCACCCTGCGGGGGTCCTTAGACGAGGCTGTTTGGGGGAAGCTGGGTTGTCCATTGGGTCCCGAGGTGCGTTGGGTCGTTTTGGTGTCAGGGCTGGTGTGAGGATGGGGCTGGGTGTGGTCGGCTCGCTGGAAGATGACGAGGAGTCAAGCCTCTGAGACTGAAATCGTTGGTTGAGCTCCTCAGAAGTGCAGTCTTCTAGCTTAGTCTTGCTCTCCTCCTTCCCCCCACCCAAAGCCCCTGGGAGCGCTGCGTCTGTCAATTCAACCAGGCTGAAAATGGGTCGCTCAGCACGCTGCATGTCATCATCAAACAAAGAGCTGCTGTCATCCGAAGCTGTCAGGTAGTTCTCGCTGCAGGGCCGGCAGAACCCAGAGACCCCCCCTTTGCCCTCACACATTCCTTCCTCCTCTAAAGCAGCACTGGAGAGTAGACATGAGTTTCCAGGGGACTCCGGTCCACACACATTTTCAGGGCTGTTCTTTGGTGCACTGGTCTCCTCCCACGACGAAATCACAAGTCCACTTTGGTTCTGTCTGTGGACGTCACCACCTGTGTCTGAGGAGGGTGTGTTTTTAATGCTCCTCTCTGCCAAAACAAATAAAAAACAATGCTGAAATGCAAAGCAAGACATTTCCCTGACAAAGACAAAGCAGTCTTAGTACTGAGTGAATCTGTAAACAATCTGCAGAAAAAGTTGAACTCAAAGCAGATTTGGGCATTTTTGAAAGAACTTGCATACAGGTGCATCTCAATAAATTAGAATATAATAGCAAAATGACATTATTTCCACAATTCAATTCAAAGCATTATGCTCATGCTTTTTATAGATTCAGTACACAAAGTGATATATTTTATACATGTATTTCTGCTACTCTGCTTAAATATTACAGCTAATAAAAACCCATAGTTCATTTTTTAAAATAAAATGTCTATATTTCACCAATAAGAAAACAAATCTAATACAGAAATGTCATGACTTGATACAAAGATCACAAAAGGTCAATGCTAAAGACATTGGATTTTTACGTTTTGCACCAAGCATATTAAAAGAAAGTTGAGTGGAAGGAAGAAGTATGGTAGAAAAATGTGCAAAACAACAGGGATAACTACAGATTTGGAAGGATTGTGAAGCAAAGCCCATTTAAAAGTTTAGGGGAGGAGTGGGCAGTAGCTTGAGGTGGAGTTTGCTAAAGAAACATGTTACACGTTCAACCATCATCAAACTCTGGCATAAAAGACCCGCGTCTCCAGCCACACCTCACCAGGTTCACTGCGTGTGGTACTCTGGCTGCTAGATTTATACTAAGTGAAGTTGAGTCTAGTTTTGTGAAGAAGCTTGCAAAGTCAACTAGTCTCTTGTCTCAGGAAAACTGCTCCACATGAAGATTCACCCTCACTGCCAAACTCCAGAATTTCCCCCCTACGGTCATAACCCCAAGTTCACTTCAAGTTACTGTTTGGAGCCTGCTGTCCTCCCCGAGCCTTCCACCTGGGTCAATTATTGAATTACTAAAATAAATTACCTTTTTGATTATGTTCTAACTTATGGCGCTGCAACTGTATGCCACGCCACCAAAGTTCCAATTAACTGCCTTAATATTCCTGAGAAAACCTTGAAAATGTCTAAAGCAGGATAGAAATAGAAGAATCGAAGCTGCATGACCAATTGGTGTCGGTGTTGCGGCCATGTTGTGAGCGCCAATTTTCTGTCTAGACAGCTCTGTCTGTCGGTTCCGTTCAAAGGGTTTCGGGTAAAGCTGTGTGACTATGAGATCTTCTACAACGAATGAATAGAAAAGCTTTTTCAGCTAACATTAGGTTATTAATTAATAAATTAAAAAAGACACATATAGTATCTTCTCCAGAACCACATGTGCATGTTGGTGCTTTCTTGAGTCTACGTCTCCCCACTCCCCAAGAGTTTGCCCCTATGTGAAGACTTACCAGATGTGTCTCTGAGTGTAATCCTCTCTTCCTGTGTGCTGAGGGTCCTCTGAGATGGTGCCGGCCCGGTTAGGACCTGAGGGTTTTTACTCATCACCTGAAAGCAACCAAATGTGAGGCTGCTGAGACGCTGCGCCTCGCCGGGCTTCCACAGGACTCCTCGGTCATCGATGCAACTCTGTTCAAAGGCTGCAGGCACAAACACGCATGAGAGGAGAGAAAGTTCCTGCAGGTGGAGGCGCAGCGGCAAAGAGGAGTCCATGCATCTCACCCTGCACTTGTTTCTGCAGCTCCAGGATCTGGACTTCCTGCTGCTTGTTGGTTTCTCTTAACGCTGCATTGTCCACCTCAAACTAAAGTTAAACAAACTGGATGAGCTCTGAAGGATAATGTGGAGCTGCTTTATCACACTTTCAACTTTCTGTTTACCTCTGACAACCTGAGCATCACCCACTCCTTGATCTTAGCTGCTTTCTCCTCCACCGTCTTGGCGTCTTGGAGACGAGTCTGTTTCTGTTGAAATTAACACAAAGCAGTTCTTTGAGGAAGAATATAGCTTCCCAACAGACTCGTAGTTTTTACTTCAGATAAAGACAGACGAAGATCTTGGAATCTTGGTGATGTACCTGCACCTCCAGCTGCTGCTCCAGCTGGGCGATCACCTCCTCTTTCTCCTGCACCGAGGCCTGCAGCTGCTGGCACTGCTGAAACAAACGCATCTCTGAGTCTCCAAGCCGGCCGTCTGAGGCCTTCAGCTTCGTCTCCATCCACTTTACCTGAGATCGTCCAACATAACCCACATATGAAGACACCAAGCTTTCTCCACGGACGCTGAAGGGCAGAATTTGTTTTAACCTTACCTGCTGGTTTGCAGCAAACGCTCGCTTCTCTGCATCAATCACCTGCGTCTCCATTTGCTGAATCTGCAAAACAGAACAGTTTTTTTTACTACTTTAATCTTAAACGTTTTCAACTGATGATATTTGCGTGATACCTCAGTAATTTATCTTCAACTTATTCTTTGTTTTTGAAAGTAATTTAATGAAATCAAAGTAAAAAACAAATCAAACACAAATTCTGGCAACTTAATACAACCCTTTAAATTTATAAGTATACAAAAAACCCTTTTTATGATGAAATTCTCCACCTGAACAAAGTTACAAACATTTTTGTGAGTCTCTAAATGTCTTTAGTTAATCATTTTGCTCGTGAATGGGATTGAAACTGAATTGTTAAAAAGAAGGCACAAAAAAGTTGTCCAGAACTGTAGATCATCATGTAGACGGATTAGTTCGAAAGCGTTCATTAGATTGAGACAAACTCAGAGCTGTGGGAATGTCCAAGGAGCTCAGTGAGGATCTAAAAGGGAGATTTGTATACAGGTCCTTCTCAAAATATTAGCATATTGTGATAAAGTTCATTATTTTCCATAATGTCATGATGAAAATTTAACATTCATATATTTTAGATTCATTGCACTCTAACTGAAATATTTCAAGTCTTTTATTGTCTTAATACGGATGATTTTGGCATACAGCTCATGAAAACCCAAAATTCCTATCTCACAAAATTAGCATATTTCATCCGACCAATAAAAGAAAAGTGTTTTTAATACAAAAAACGTCAACCTTCAAATAATCATGTACAGTTATGCACTCAATACTTGGTCGGGAATCCTTTTGCAGAAATGACTGCTTCAATGCAGCGTGGCATGGAGGCAATCAGCCTGTGGCACTGCTGAGGTCTTATGGAGGCCCAGGATGCTTCGATAGCGGCCTTTAGCTCATCCAGAGTGTTGGGTCTTGAGTCTCTCAACGTTCTCTTCACAATATCCCACAGATTCTCTATGGGGTTCAGGTCAGGGGAGTTGGCAGGCCAATTGAGCACAGTGATACCATGGTCAGTAAACCATTTACCGTTGGTTTTGGCACTGTGAGCAGGTGCCAGGTCGTGCTGAAAAATGAAATCTTCATCTCCATAAAGCTTTTCAGCAGATGGAAGCATGAAGTGCTCCAAAATCTCCTGATAGCTAGCTGCATTGACCCTGCCCTTGATAAAACACAGTGGACCAACACCAGCAGCAGACCATCACTGACTGTGGGTACTTGACACTGGACTTCTGGGATTTTGGCATTTCCTTCTCCCCAGTCTTCCTCCAGACTCTGGCACCTTGATTTCCGAATGACATGCAGAATTTGCTTTCATCCAAAAAAAGTACTTTGGACCACTGAGCAACAGTCGAGTGCTGCTTCTCTGTAGCCCAGGTCAGGCGCTTCTTCCGCTGTTTCTGGTTCAAAAGTGGCTTGACCTGGGGAATGCGGCACCTGTAGCCCATTTCCTGCACACGCCTGTGCACGGTGGCTCTGGATGTTTCTACTCCAGACTCAGTCCACTGCTTCCGCAAGTCCCCCAAGGTCTGGAATCGGCCCTTCTCCACAATCTTCCTTGGTCACCTCTTCTCGTTGTGCAGCGTTTTCTGCCACACTTTTTCCTTCCCACAGACTTCCCACTGAAGTGCCTTGATACAGCACTCTGGGAACAACCTATTTGTTCAGAAATTTCTTTCTGTGTCTTGCCCTCTTGCTTGAGGGTGTCAATAGTGGCCTTCTGGACAGCAGTCAGGTCGGCAGTCTTGGGGTTTTGAGTAATGAACTAGGCTGGGAGTTTTAAAGGCCTCAGGAATCTTTTGCAGGTGTTTCGAGTTAACTCGTTGATTCAGATGATTAGGTTCATAGCTCGTTTAGAGACCCTTTTAATGATATGCTAATTTTGTGAGATAGGAATTTTGGGTTTTCATGAGCTGTATGCCAAAATCATCCGTATTAAGACAATAAAAGACCTGAAATATTTCAGTTAGTGTGCAATGAATCTAAAATATATGAATGTTAAATTTTCATCATGACATTATGGAAAATAATGAACTTTATCACAATATGCTAATATTTTGAGAAGGACCTGTACATTTACACAAGTTAGGAATTTCCTTTGGAGCCATTTTTAAGAACTGCAGATTTTCCATAATCTAATTATTTAGATGTGTCGCCACTTTGCCAAAGTCTGATCGAAGACCTCAACCTCACATGATAGCAAATGTTCAGGAACAACCCAGGAAAAGTTCGAGCCAGTCATAAACTCCTGAGACACCAGTGTCTCTTCTGCAGTGGAGCCAGTTTTAAATCAGCTTTTTAAAATAAGATCCTCCTGCTAAACTGACACACTAATTCTCTGCTCACATCAACATCAACAAATTTCTTCTGGAAAAAAACGTTTTTTGTCACACGAGACAAAGATTGAGCAGATTGGTCATAATGACAGCAACAATGTTTGGAGGAGTCAAGATAACCCTACGAAAACTTTCAATCATGTAGGTGGAAGCATCATACCGGGGGGGTTATTTTGCTACCAGTAGTACTGGTCCATTGCACAAAGTAGATGTAATAATGATGCAGTTGAACTACTCCCTAATCCTTTAACATCACCTCAAATCAAAAGCTATATGGTTGAAACTTGGACCCAGCTAGCTGTTCCAGGGATCCTAAACACACACCAGAACCGTTTCTGGGTTGGATAAAGCAGGTCAGCATGAGCTGCTGGAATAGTCCTCTCAAAGCCCGGACCACAACACTAGCAAACATTTAGTCAATTATTAGTGGAGGAGCATATAGTGATATAGGAATAGTGAGGTTATAAGGTGTTTACAATTTTGAAATAAGAAAAATTTACAATAAATTCAAACTTGTGCAGCCAGAAGAGATCACAGTTTACCTGCAACTGTATTTGTATTTGTAGTATAATATTAAGACTCCAGTATAACTTTATTAACAATTAAATTTTTTGGAAATCTAATTGGCTGATTAGATTGCCGATCTTCCTCATTACTGTTTCACATTATTCTCTGAAACGTCTGAAGACTGTCTTCATCAAAAACACATTAAAGTCCATCTATTGGAGATCTGTGTGACAGATTTATTGGAATAAAAAACTAACTGATTATAGCTTAAAACCATAACTGTGGTGTTAAATTGCTTTTTGAATGCCAAAAGGCAGGACTCATTACCAACAACAACCAGTTTGAGTTGCAGTGTGTTACATAATGATGTTGAGGTGCCACGCTCCTGAAGATGAAACCACCTCTTTGTGAACTAAGATCAGAGTGGAGGGGGTGGAAACTGGTGGGAGCGTGATAAACCTGCAGTGACACCTAAAGGTTGCACAGCTCTTACACACAGACACATTCAGGGCTGCTCAGCAGATCCTGACAGGGAGTGAACGATGGGAGTCATAACTTTATGAGTAACATTCCTCTGACATTCCTCGGCTCAAAGCGACGGAAGCAGCAGAGTCTTCTCAGTGTCTTCTGAGGGAGCTTTCCAAAACCTCAAGAGCTTTATGAAAGGGTGAAAAATTCAGGAATGTTGAGGGACATTTTTATGGTTTGGATTTTCTGCCACATGTGCAAATATACATGTAGAATTTTGAAAAGATTAGAGGGATATTTTACACGTTTCATTCTGATTTGAAGGAAAGTGGAAAAAGGAAGAAGTCTAACAGGTTGTCTTTAATTTAAGGCAGGGGTGCCCAGGCCCACCATCCAGGTCTACAGCTACTGTCCTGCATGGATCCCTGATGGATCCCTGTAGCTCCTCCAGAGCTAACGTGAACCTCTTGGCTGCTTCTTTGAATAATGCTTTCCTTGTCCAGTCTGTCAGTTTAGATAGACAGCCATTTCTCAATAGGATGGCCAAAAACTCTTTCTACTTATAGATGATTGATGGAACAGAACTCTGAGATGTTTAGATCTTGCTTCATAATCTAAACCTTCTTTAAACGTCCCCCCTGCTGTGTTCCTTGGTCTTCATGAGACCGTTTGTTCACTAATGTTCTCTGAGGGCTTCACAGAACAGCTGGATTTATACTAAGATTCATTTACACACACCTGCAGTTATTTAGGGGTATCAGAGTAAAAGAAGACTGAATGTAAATGACCACCAGATTTTACTTTGTAATTAGTTTTCTAAACTCCATCATTTTCCTCTAACTTCAAAAGTACGCCTTACTTTGTGTTGGTCTATCACACAACATCCAGGACGGCACTGTAAAACAGAGCTCCTAATTTGACCCAAATAATATTCACATTTGAAAACCTTGAGTTCTGTGGATTCAACCCCAATGAAATCTGTTTCAGTGGTTTCAGCTTTTCTTTAACTGCTACATGTGGACAGCAGCGATCTAACCAAGAAAATAAATTATTTTAGAAAAGCCTTTCAGGAGTTTATGAGACTGGCGAACAGAACTGTTTCTATGACACAAGGCCAAGGGGCAGTGCTGCCAGGCTTAATATAAGATAGCTTTCAAAGTAGGATTAAATGTCTTGTTTAAGATCAGACTCATTTTTATTTGAATTTTAAGGCCTCTAGTTGCCATAAAACCTAAAAGAACATCCATAAATTGATGCACCGATTCATTATCTATACCCGCTTATCCTTGCAGGGTCATGTGGGGGTTGTTGCCTGTCTCCAGCAGTCACTGGGCGAGTGGCAGGGGAGCACCCTGAACATGTTGCATGCACAGGGAGAACATTTAATTTCCATCCAGAAACACCCCAGGATCTTCTTGCTGCAAGACAACAGTGCTACCAGTGCCACCAAACAAAAGCTAGGTCTATTGTATGGTTTCTTCTTCTTCTTCAATTCAATTCAGTTTATTTATATAGCGCCAATTCACAACACATGTTGTCTCAAGGCACTTCACAAAAGTCAGGTTCATACATTCCAATTAATCCTAACCATTGAACAGTGCAGTCAGAGTCAGTTATTTATTCAAATTGGATAAAAAGTTTTTCTGTCTAAGGAAACCCAGCAGATTACATCGAGTCAGTGACTTGCAGCATTCCCTCCTCCTGGATGAGCATGTAGAGACAGTGGACAGTCACTGGCGTTGACTTTGCAGCAATCCCTCATACTGAGCATGCATGTAGCGACAGTGGAGAGGAAAAACTCCCTTTTAAGAGGAAGAAACCTCCAGCAGAACCAGGCTCAGTGGGAGCGGCCATCTTCCACGACCGACTGGGGGTTGGTCGTGGAAGATACATGAGCTTGGCAGTTAGCGGTGAAACAGCTGGTGTATTATTGCCTCCTTTTGGTAGCAGGTTGTAACCAGGAAAACACATGCAAAACATTTTCATTCTTTGATTTTGTGTAATGACAGTTTCAACTTACAAATATCACTGTCAAATATCTAAAGACCATCAAAAATCAGTGAGGAAACAGTTCAGATGTCATGATACGTACTCTGACTTTCTGGTACACAGTCCGTGTGCAGACTAGAGGCTGACATTTTTTCGGGAGTCCCACGGGTCACGGGATTCCCACGGGAAACCCGCGGGACGGGAGACAGCATCAGTAAAGATCCCGTGATTGGGACGGTACAGGATTAAAAAATGAACGGGAGCAGACGGGAGCGGGAGCTAACCAATAGGAGGGAAAATAAACTAGGATCAATTGTCCTTGGAAATGTAAACTGAGACTTTGTTATAAACTTTAAGAAAAAAAAACTTGGATCGACGCCGCCATTGTGTAGTTTTTTTCCAAGAAGCCTATACTATAATGTGAGTCAAACGAACTACACGACCCACAAGCCAACAGTGCTTCTGCTCAATGTTTTCCACCTGCGTTCAGAATGGAGGGAACAAACGCAGGTGGAGAACTGGACGTGGTAAAATTGGATTTGTAACGTAAAGTCAGAAATAAGGACTTATCTATTAAACTCATAGAGCTGACAGGAAAGTCGCAAATATTACCGAACTTCAGGAGAGTTGAATGCAGCGCTGTTAACACGCAGTCTGCTGCTTGTAAAACGTGTTTAGTCGTAATCAAGTTCACCAGTGATTAATGGACACTTGTAAGACAGATTCTGGATTGAATCAACCCTGCATCTCTTCATTCATCAAACCAAAAGTACCATCATGTGTCAAGTCTCATCTAAAACTTGCAGGGAAGGGGTCCCTGAGGACCAGGGCTGTGAACCATTGAGGTACAGTTTCTAAATTGTGAAGGTAATGCCTTTTTGGCCTTTTGTTCAACAAGTACAGTTCTCTTACTAGGTGCATTTTTCTTTCGTTTCAGCAACTTGAAACATAAAAGTAATGTCATTGTTCAAAGGAAACAGTCACTTAATAAATAAGTAAAATACAACTATGTACATTTTGTTTATTCAACTAAGATAGGCATGGTCTGTTTCCTTGTTTGATATTTTATTATTTCTTCATTATTATTCTTTTTACTTTAACTGGCCTTTACTACAACTAAAAACAGGGACCTAACTGGTCCTTCAAAGAAACAAATTGCCAAAAGACTAAATGAAGAAAACAAAAATGGGAGAGTCACAGGAGTGGGAGTCGTTCTGAATGGGAGCGGGACGGGAGTGGGAATCAATTTACCAGGAGTGGGACGGGACAGGATTTTTTTCGTTATGCTGGCCTGGGATTGGGATGGGACAAGACATTTTTCTGTGGGAGCGGGATGGGACAGGAGAGAAAATCCACTCCCGTGTCACCCTCTAGTGCAGACCACCTGTAGCCTTACAGGGATTTCTCCTCATGTTCTCCTCATTTCATCAAATTATTTAAAATGACAAACAGTACACTGCCTGGTTAAACATTATGCAGTGGAAACAGTCAGGATGTCTGGCAGGGTGTGTCCGTCTCCGACCTGACTAGCCCTCTGGTCAGCAGAGCCAAGGGAAAACTGGAGCACGGCCATCCCATTCTCCTCTGCCTGCACACACCTTAAGACTAAAAATAGCTGTCCCCCTTCCCAATGGTTTCCACCCAGTTACCATGAATGTGAAGTCCTCTGCTGCTCATAATAGGAAGATCATATGGTGTACGCTAACCCTAACCCTATAGAATTTAAGAGAGAAGGTAGCCGCAAGGTGCTGCTAATTAAAGCACTTGATTAACTGATGATCAGCAGTGTGAACACCTCTGTAACAGCAGCTGGACTGGCAGACAGCTGGCCTGGAGCATACATATTAACACAATACCAGTGTAGAAAGGCATCAACAATAAGCTTAGAGATGCAATTGTTGGCGCATATTAATCTTGGAAGGGTTAAACAGCAATTTCCAAACTATTCACAGTCCGACATTCTGCACAGAGAAAGGAAAACCGGAAGTACATGACCGGAAGTCTCGCACTACAAATAACCAATTGACTGTGTCCGTATTTCCGTGAAAAATAAGGGGAATCCAGAGGCTATGAGTCCTTGACGCAGATGCCCAGGGTTTAATTCCCAACGCTGGGATCTTGCTGCATGTCTTTCCCCTTCTCTCTCTGCCCATTTACCAGTGAAAAAAATACCACTAGTGCCACAAAATTAAAAAAGGGATAAGTTGGAAGGGTTGAAGGAGAATGTCTCCTCTCTCTAAGAAGATTATGCAACACAACGTTTTGCAAAATTAAACCTGAATAAACCACAAGACTATTGGAATAATGTCATTTGAACAGATTAGACCAAAGCAGAGATGTTTGGCCATAATGACGGGCAGCATGTTTGAAGAAAGCCAAACACAGCACAAACACCTCATACCAACTGTGAAGCATGGTGGTGGAGGGCTGGTCATCAGAGCTTGCTTTGCAGTAATTGAGATGAACAGGAACTCCTCTGTATGCCAGACTATTTCAGAGTCTAATGAAAGACTTTCTGTACAAAAGCTGAAGATTGAGCAAAACTGGATCATCAACAGAAAAATTAAAACACAGCAGCAAAGTTACAACAGACTGACTAAAAAAAGAAAAGAATCAATGTGTTGGAATGGGCCAGTCAAAGTCCAGACCTCCATCTGACTCAAATGTAGAGAGTGGTCCAGAAGCAAACATCTGCAAACCCTAATAAAGGGTAGAAAAGTTGTAAAGATGAGTCGGCCAAATAAATGCTTAAAGTTACTGCTGCTGAAACTGGTTATACAAGCTGTTAAGTCATGGGGTGTACTTAGTTTCTTTTATTAGAGGTTTACCATTTTGGCCTTATCATTGTGTTGCCATGGCCCAGTGAAAATCCAGAGCTGAACCTGGTTAAAATGTTGTGGTCAGACCTTAAGAGAGCTGAGCAGAAACCTCACATTGGAAACAAGTGAGGGCCAAAATCGTTTCAAAACGATTTAAGAGACAGAAAGCGACGGACACGAGATGCTGTCTGTCCTACAAATGAAAAAGCTTCGACTAAATAAACTTGGCACTCATGTTAAATTTGGGAGGATGTAGGGGCCTTTTTTTGGCCCAGTGCAATATCGATCTGGACTCATAAGAACATACGTCAGTTTACTCTATGTCAGCATTACTCTGTAAAGCAGTTTGCCAACCCATTTGTTTTACCCAACGACTCCTAAAATTCATTGTGATCATCATCATGAGCTATATGGCCTGGCAGCCAACATGTTTAATGTCTGAATGTTTGCTTATGTATTTGTTTTATATCAAAATTACAATAATAAAATAATGTAAAAAAAAGAGACAGAAAGCAACTACTGAGGTATTGCTGCTTAAGCTCTGTTTAACTATGACCATAACAACAAAAAAATACCCAAACATTTGCTTTTAAAGCCTGAACGTTTGAATAAAAGTGGACAAACCCACGGTCACACACACACAAGCAGAGACTGTCTTCTGTATATAGATCCACCGCTCCACCACAGATGACAAACCACATGTGCCTCCCTCAGCAACACATTTAGCATCTGGCACTAAAACAGCCAGTCAATTACAGGGCATGTGTACCAGAGGCTACAGCTGGAGTCCACGCACATTATCTGATCCAAGTAACACACAAAGATGTGAAAAGCAACGAGTAGTTGTGGGATTATGATTATCTTCTGCCTATTTGTATGTGAGCACCTTCTCCTCATTCTATGAGCCACACTGCGGTTCTTCAGGCTGATGCTGAGATTAAGAAGTTTAGACTGCTGCTCCAATGAACTTCAGCCACATTAAGCTTTTGTAGATACACCCAAAACAACATCTTCCCTCCCCATCTGCCTCCACCTTGCTCACCTACGCAGGCAATTCTCCCTTCAGAACTAAAATCCTGTTTGGACTTCCATTCTTGAAATTCCACATTTGCCGCAGTGTGGCCAACCTCTCCCTGAACTACGCCCTTCAGGCCAGGCAGTCAGATCACAAAGCCTCCTTCTGTAGGCTCTGACCAGCACGCTGCTACGCATATTAAATGTTCATCAAGTATAGGTGATGGTCTTACCGACACAGATGCTCACCTACACCCATGGAGATCATTGCTCATTTACCACTTTCACACAGATGGCCTAAAACGAAGATAAAATAGATCAGGAGCTGCTTGGGAAGCTGCAGAGAACATCCAAGAAGATGTTAGAGGGCAGAAGACAAGCTGTGGAGATGTTAGTGTGTAACACAACCCTTTTTTGTGTCTTCTAAGAATTTTAATTCTTGCAAAATGACAGTCACCTAAGTTATACCTCAAGGGTGAAGTCTCGGACCATTAATGTTCAACCTTCGCACATTTCATTCAAAAATCCGAAATAAGTAATCCTACAGTAATTAAGCAGATTTATGTAAACCTTTACATTTCCCCATTGTCTGATAACCCATACAACCTCTTATTGTATCTGATTTTATTTCACCTACTTTTATGCCCTTTTTTCTTCTTCCATCTCTAAATGTTTTTCATTTCTGTGTAGGCATTTTGTCCACTTTCAGCTAGTGTCCTCTACTGATAAAGGATCTACAGTTTGAACACCCAAACTAATTCATTCCTACAACATTTCTGCTCTGACCGTTTCTCAAACAAACAAAAACAAAGCGTCTCTTTATTCTGACATCTCTTTTTCATTAACCAGTGTAGACACGTAGACGATCAGGAGTGTGGCCATGTGAAGGTGCTGCCACTGTCAGTTCAGGAACTGGTTTAAAAAGTGCAACAAAATGTTTGAGGCTTAAATGTTTGTGTTGCTGATAAAGAGGTGGGAATCACCATGGCAACCAGTGAGTCTCATGTTATTTAGCAGATTTTACTTTTCCAACTTGGTCCATCAACAAGTAAGTTACCAACTCTAATCAAGACTAACAGAAGAAAGCTGATGTGTTCGATTTTTGAGCTAATGACCCCTTTAGGCCCAGTGTTCGTTCCGTGGGTATTTTAGTCCTCCATCAGGGAGCTATACCACCGGGGGCAGTGTTGTGCAGTACAGCTACAGTAGTAGCATCGTGCGAAAGGAACGATGATAGAAATGGTGGAACTTCGCCATC
The DNA here is from genome assembly GCF_021462225.1 of Girardinichthys multiradiatus. NCBI lineage: Eukaryota > Metazoa > Chordata > Actinopteri > Cyprinodontiformes > Goodeidae > Girardinichthys > Girardinichthys multiradiatus. The sequence goes on along the minus strand of NC_061814.1, from coordinate 38,170,302 downwards.
CACATGGCTGCACAGACCACCTTCGTCTACTGCAGTGCTTCTTTCTATGTCTCTTTCAGAAAATGCACATCACCAAGATGTCCTCAAACATCGCTGCATTTGCTCTTATCTAAAACCGTGCTCTAAATTCAAATCCCCCCTTTAGAGCTGCCCTCTAGTGGTTGCATTGCCTAACAACCACGTCAACATGAGGCCAGAGGCGCTTGAATAGACCTATTAAGATGCATAAAGGAACCCTAAATGGGCCTCAAATTTTCATCTGAGTTTCAGTTTGTGTTTGCATTTAAAGTTTTGTCCACCTCACCTTTTTTTTTTACAGATGTTAGCATTACATATAATTTGCGCTGTATTGTTTTTGAATATTCTGAACAAATCAACTCCTAAATATGATGATTGCTAATTTGTAGCAATTGATATTAAAGAAGAAAAAGAAAAAATAGGCTGAGTAAAGCTTTTAGCTTAGTGTTTCATCAAGCCGCAACATACTGGAAAAAAATAATAAAAAATAAAATAAAAAGTAAAAAATACCAAGTAGAATTGATTGAGTTCTAAAACAACCTAATTCCTGGGTAACAAATTCTTAAAATGTGTCCAAAGATAAACAGATTTGTCAACATGTTAGTAATAAAGTCCATAAACATCCAATTTAAACCTAGTTCTGTACTAAGTTGATTGAATGATTGATAGGTCAGACTTAAGTGCCTTATAAGCAGGTAAAAACAACAAAAAACATCTAAAATGATGAGGCATGGCACTAAAAATGGCTAAAAGAAACAAAATCACAGAGAATGTAACACATATGATCTCTTAGTCTTTGCAGAAAAATGCGTGGCCTTCTGTTCCTGCTGCGGGCCCCATCGGCCAAAACTAACATCCCTCCCTAACAGCTGCAACCCATGCATGCATAACACAGGTTTTCATTTTTGTGCAAAAATCCTGGTTAAAAAGCTTTAGATATGAACCGGCCCGCACGCGTATGTCCACTCCCAGAATTACTAACTGCTTCAGCCTGCAAACTGGCTTCCTGTGTATCACACATACACATTCACATATTATTTACTAAAGCCGGTATTTCCTCCCCTGGGCTGCTTACTATTCACACAAGGTTCCCTTTATCTTCTTTTCTTACCATGAATCCTGCAACCACTGAAACTGACTTTTTTAAGATTCAAATTATTAAAGCAATTTGCCACTTTAACACACATACCTGACTAGTTTCTAAAGACCTTCTCAGAAGACCATTTGGAGTTTGCATAAAATTTGAAACTAGTCCTGCTGTTGCTCATTAGTTTATGGCAAAATAATTTGCTGGAGGCTAACAGAAATAAAGCTAAATGCCATTCAGCTGAGTTTGACCACGAACTTGCAATATAACTTCTAAATCTGTTTAGATGATTATATTATCCAAAGAGTTTTGCTGATCATGATGAATATGCTGAAACTCACCTGGGCTAAATCATTTATACTCATTCGTACTCTGACAGCAAATACTTTAATAATATGTCAGTACCTTGCAAAATGTTTGTACCCCTTGATGTTTTTTCACATTACAACCACAATCTCTATTTTGCTCATACAGACACTGAAATATTTGCCCATTGTTCTTTACTAAATAGGTGAAGATGAGTCAAATTGGAAGTTTCTGTGAACATCGTTTTTTAAGTCTTGCCGCTGATTCCTCATTAAATATACTTCTGTACTTTGACTAGGTCATTTTAACACATGAATATGCATTGATCTAAACGCCTCCATTCAAGCTGTTGCTGCATGTTTAGGATCATTACCCTGCTGGAAGGTGAACGACCACCCCAGTCTCGTCCCTTGTCGCCTTTAACAGGTTTTCTTTCAAGATTGCCCTGTGTTACGATCTATCTATCTATCTATCTATCTATCTATCTATCTATCTATCTATCTATCTATCTATCTATCTATCTATCTATCTATCTATCTATCTATCTATCTATCTATCTATCTATCTATCTATCTATCTATCTATCTATCTATCTATCTATCTATCTATCTATCTATCTATCTATCTATCTATCTATCTATCTATCTATCTATCTATCTATCTGCTCTTTTTTTCTTTTTTTTGCGGCACTAGAGGCCTTTATTTTTTATTTTTGACAGTAGGTAGACAGGAAAGAGGGCAAAGAGAAGGGGAGACATTTGGCAAAGGTCGCCAGATCCAGAACCTGAACCCGGGACAGCCGCATCGAGGACTATAGCCTCTGCACATGGTCACGCGCATAACCCCTACACCACCAGCGCCGCGCCCAATCCATCAGCTCTGACCAGCTTCCCTGTCCCTGCTCATGCCCACACCGCCACTATTTTTGACTGTGTGAATGGTGTGTTCAGGGTGATGTGCAGTGCTGTTGTTTTTTGAGTCACATAAGGTTTAGACCACAAAGTTACATTTTGGTCTCATCCTACCTCCTTCCAGATGTTTTCAGTGTTCCCTACATCTCTCCTTGTGGCTATCCTTCAAAAATGACTTTCAGATTTGTGGAAAACATGATTAATAGCTGTCCTTTCAACACATTCTAACACCTGAGCTGTGAATCTGTACAGCTCCTCCAGATTTACCATGGGCCTTGAGTTATCTATGACCTGTCTGCTGCGTTCCTAGATCTTCATGATGATGTTTGTTCTCTAATGTTCTCTAACAAACCCGAGGCCTTCAAAGCTGTATTTATAACTGAAATAAAATTTTGTTGCAGCAGGTTTTATTTAGGGGGATCAGAGTAAAGGGGGCTGAATACAGATGAACACCAAACTTATTAGCTACTTGGTGCTCATCACATAGAATCCTAACAAAATACAATGAAGTTTTTGGTTGTATTTCGACTAAATGTGAAACGTTTAAAGGGGGTATGCGTTGGCATATTTGTGCCCCCCACCAGCTTGGGTTCCCATGTGTTTTTTGTTTTCTTGGAGGCCTGCTGAACTCTGACTGAACTCCAGAGCCGGGAAGCTAAATCAGTGATCTCCCATTTGCAGGAAAGACTGAAGGATTACTGATATTCCACGTCAGATTAAGACCAAGCACACTGATTAGGATCTTCTTTCATTAAATGTTTTGATTTTTCTTTAGCTATAAAGTTTCTCTGTCGAATATCTCTTCATATTTTAACTTTTTTTCTTTGCCTTAGTTGCTCTTTATAGCTATAAAACAAACAGTTTAAAAGCAAAAGCCCCATAGAAGACACTGTTTTATGACCAGTACATATTAGAAATGACCAAACTTTGCAGCAGAAGCAGATAGTTCGACATGTGCGACGTGGAATGAACAAACCCACCAAACCTGTTTTTTCTAGGTTTCTCTGGGAGTTTGTTTTGCCGTCCAGCAAGGCTCCAGCAGGGTTCTGTAATTGACTGGAGCTGGGTCAATCCCATCATGCAATGCGTTGTGGAGCCCCGCGCTCAAACTGATGTTTACATTAGAGCTCTAATCAGCATCCCCGGAGAGCAGCTTCAGATCTAGGCCACGGAGTGGTTTGGGCCGACCCAGAGAGAGCCGGCTGGGAGGGATGGGCCGGTCTGCGCCCAGTAGACACACCATGAGCTCTCTTTCTGAATTTGGCTCCCTTTCTGTACTTATGAGAGTGTTTTTGGGTGCAGTGGCCAAATCTTCCCACAGATTATATGTCAAACAATACAGTCGGTGTTTGCGTGAGTGGCATCACTTCTTTAGCCTTCTTTGGATCTACTTCACGGTTGGGCAGTCAGGAGAATGGAAATCCTTTATGTAACTGGATGAAAGTACAAAAGAATTAAAAAGTAGGAGTATCCATGTGTATCCATGCAGGATAAGGGATATTCAGCCCACTCAGAAAAGCTTCCAAGCAGCTTGTAGATGTGTGAGATACACCCAGGTTCAATGTTCTGTTTCTCTTCTGTGGCCAGCTAAGACAAAACTACCTAAATCTCTGAATGCTTGATGCATCATTGTGATTTTTCAGAGACTGTTCAAAATGGGAAAGACAAGAGCACATCTCTCTCAAATAGGGTAAATTTGTTCTTTATAAATCAGGATACGGCTACAAGAAAATGGCTGCTTGCATTTACTTATATCAACGGTCAGAGTAATCATTCAAAACCTTAAACCAGAGTTTATCTTGTCGCTACACTTAGTGATGAGGGTGGTAAGGAAGGAATAACAAGCTCCAGAACTCACTATTAGAGACCTGAAGCAGAAAGACGCATCTTGAGGTCACTAAGCAACCATTAGATGCCATCCACATGCCAATTGTTGTTTGGGAGAAATGTCTAGAAAAAGCCATATATACCTCCTACCATCACAAACATTAACATGTGAAGTTTTTTTAGACTCCACATGAAGACATGGGTCACCATTGGGTCTTTGGATACTGATCCAAAACTTATGGCTAAATCCGCAGAAAACCTGTGGGGTGAGTGGAAGAGAAGACAGCATTAGAAAGGACCCAGGACTCTAGAGGATCCAGAGAGAAGGTATGTGGAGGAACAGTCAAAGATCCCTCTGTCTGAAAGCTCCAACACTGGGAAAAGTTATAGAAGACTAACTACTGTCTCACTCCCAAATCTAGAGTATTAAGTATTAAGATTAGGGTGGGAAGACGTGTTGTGTTCTGTAATTGTGGAAACCCCCTCATTCGTGCCAGGAAGAACCCTCCATGATTGCAAAGAGTCTCATGAAAATATTCTCAGACATGGATTTGCCCTGGACCAACCTTGTCTGCGGTGAGCTCCCGAATCTTAACGATCTGGACCCTGAACTTCACAAGCAGAGCCTCCAGAACCGTACACCTCTCCTTCCAGTCTTCCTGGGTCATCGCCTCCTCCCCCTCCGCCATGATGCCAAACTTTTCCACACACAAACAGAGACAGCAGTGAGAAACAGAGAGCAGAGACACAAGAACAAAGTCTGATGTTGACTGACTCGGACTAGCATCTAATTCTAGGATCTTTACCCACCTAAAATTAACAGAATACTGTAAAATAAAAGTAGAATTTAATCTTTTTTGCTTTTGAAATGAAAAAGGTAACCCCTGGCAAAAGAAAATATGGACCCACTGCTCTATATTGTGCCACCATTTTTATTTTTTTATTTTATTTTTTCCATGTCTGTGTCCAGCTGAATCACTGTGAGCACTAGCCTTGCATGCCCAAAACATCCTCCCTATAGGACAGACTTGCATCACATTTTCCATGGCAAACTAGCAAAAACAGGCAGTAAATATGGGGGAGGGTGGGGAGACACAGAGGGATCTCTGATGGAGAGGATGGCTCCTTCTTCACCAGCTATAACCTCTCATTACCAGCCTGAGCTCCCTCTCAGAGAGCCTACAAACGTGTGGAGGAAGGCCATAAAACAACTTTTTCCACAAGCCTATTTCTGTTGCTTCTCAGCTGCGGTAAACATAGACGGCGTCAAGAAAGGAAAGAGCCGAAACCTCAGAAAAACAAAAACAACAGGCTGCAGGGAGGGAATTTAACACAACATACAGCATGAAGATGACGCACACCTGCGGTGGCAGGATGATGGTGTGGGGATATTTTTTTTCAGCAGGAATACAGAAGCTGACCAAAGTTGATGGGAGGATGGATGGAGCTAAAAACAAGGCAACCCCAGAACCTGACTGGGGTATCCCGCAGGACAAATTTGCTAAATCTTCCATCAGTAACCTTGGTGTAACCTTTGACTCTGCTTTCTCCTTAGACACCCACATCAAATCTCTGGTTCACTCTTGTTTTTATTATTTACGTAACCTTGCTAAGTTAAGTCCCATTGCGTCACGTTCTGAACTTGAGATTGCTCTCCATGCATTCATTTCCTCACGTTTGGATTACTGTAATGCTTTATTTACCTGTCTTAGCAAAAACTCCCTGGAACGTCTCCAGGTTGTGCAGAATGCTGCTGCTAGACTTCTGACAAAATCTTCTAAGTATTCCCACTCCACACCGTTACTCATCCAGCTGCACTGGCTCCCCATTAAATTCAGAGCTCAGTTTAAGATTCTGGTCCTGACTTATAGAGGTCTTTATGGTCAAGCCCCAATTTATATCAGTGAACTCTTGTATCCCCCCAGGTCTCTGAGGTCATGCGATAAAGTCCTACTGGCTGTACATCACACAAGGCTGAAAACTAAGGGTGATAGAGCTTTTGCAACAGTAGCTCCCCGACTCTGGAACTCTATCCCCTTGTGTATAAGGACTGCGGATTCGGTGGTGTCTTTTAAAAAACAGCTAAAAACTCGTCTTTTTGGGCTTGCGTTTGGTTAGTTTATTTTTGATTTGATCTTATCTTCTTTTATTTTACATATATAAATATATTATTCCAATTGTAATTTGTTTAATGTTGTGAAGCACTTTGTGATCTGTGTCTTGAGAAGTGCTATATAAATAAAATTGTACTTACTTACTTACAATCACCCTACACATACAACCAGAGCTACACTGGAATGGTTTAGATCAAAGCATATTCATGTATCAGAACAGCTTAGTTAAAGTCCAGACCTGCATCTAATAGAGAATATTTGGCAAAACTTGAAAACTGGTGTTCAGAGACACTCTCCATTCAAGCTAACTAAGGTTTAACTAATTTGCAAAGAAGAATGGGGGAAAAAATCTTGGTTTTTAGATGTGAATAGCTGAGAGAGATATACCCCTGGAGACTTGCAGCTGGAAATGCAGCAAGAGACAGTTTTACTAACGTAGGAGGGCTGAAAACAAACGCACACCACACCTTTTAGATTTGTATTTGTTCAAAAAAATGTTCAACTTCACAATTAGGCTCTATTTGTGATAGTCTCTTACCAAAAACTCAATAAATTACACCGAAGTTTGTGTATGTAATGTGAGAAAATGTGAAAAAGTTCAAGAGGTATGCATAGTTTAGCAGGCCAATAAAGATTAACCCATTTTTTGCAGATGAACCCCTGAGTTTCCAACAAGAATAGTAATTTTCATAAAATAAAACCACATATTTACTCTCTGGATCTATTTGAGGATGATGCTGAAAAACTTTGTACCCCTTTAATTTTCTTCTGATCTGAAATAATCCCATTTTGTGTGTAAATAATCCACCAGAATTAACTTAAATAGACTGAATCTTGAACACATTCTAAATATTAACTTTCTAATGATAGATTATAGACTTAAATCTGATTTACACAATACACAAAAAATATAAATGCCCCTTTGTAGTAGTTTTACCAGACAGTCTTTATATTGGTAAATATGAAAGCATTAATGTGGTGTAAAAAAAAAAAGGTTAAATATAAAATAAACACGTTTCCTTTGTAATAAAAAGTCATTTTCATCTAATTGTCCTCACTTACCTGTTACAACACTGAGGTGGGTGGTTTTTCAGAGACTTCAAGGCATGCTCAGTCCAACCATGTAGGTTCTGGTGTTAAAATCCTAATTTTGAGGAAAAATAGTGGGAATTCTCTGTTTTCCGGGAGGTTTTCATTTCAGCTCAAAGGGAAAAGTTGGACACGGGTTGAATTTTTTTCTTTATTCAGGAGGGTGCGGCTTTGTGAAATGCGTCCAATCATATGACCAGTACGCGTTTCTCCCAGCTCTAGGCATCTACATGCTGCATTACAGATACAATTGAAAGTCGGATTTTCCGGTTTCAACGTCGGAAAAAGTTAACTTGAACGCAAGCTTTTGGAGGCTTACAATCAAAAAAAGTATGAAACGTAGCATTTCTCCAATGCGTTTGGCATCTCACTGAATGAGCCACACGCTTACTATCCAACCTCTATTAACGAAGTTTTTGTCAGAGTATTTATTTGGAATGCATAAAATACATAGAGATACATTTTTATCTGGAATGGTTAGTAAGTACAACAGTCGGCAAACCTCCACGAGGTCGGAGCTGGACCCCGTTACGCTTTCCAAGATCAGAAATCCAACTTCCGAGTTTCTATGAACGCACCATCATTCTACCACCGCCAATGATTGAAAGGATTCATCCACCAATAAAATACCAGAGCGCCCGTAGAGAGGACATTACGCCTCTGATAATAATAATAATAATAATATTAATAATAACTAATTACCTTATTTGTGTTGTGTAATATTAACATTTTCTGAAAACTGAAATTTGCTTTTAAGTAGCTGTAAACATAAACAACAAAGTTAACAGTTGAAATGATATGAGTGTCACTTTTTAAGTCAACCGTAATCTTAAATGAAGTGATATTATTAGTTGTAAGAGGAAAATCGCCATAATTAACAGAAATAAATGCTTGAAAACAACACTCTGTGTGTAACAAATTTGTATCATGTGTTTCACTTAAATTATTGAACTTTCAATAATATTCTAATGTACTGAATATGACACTCCCCACTTCTTAAGTCGGTTTATATACTTTGTTGACAACTTGAGGGTCACTGTAGACTATAAATAACTTTACAACCCGTGCATGATAAAAGCACACATAAAAAAATCTTTTAAAAAAGGAATTTTAAATAAATATATGTTCACTGGTCGCTGTTTACCTTTCCAATATGGCGACCATGTTTACGTGCCGCTGTAAGCCCCTCTGACGTCAATGCAGCGTCCACAGAAGGTTAAAATAATCTTGCTTCAAAATTTAAAGAAAATTAATTTCACATACTTATTTAAAAATTCATTTGAATTAAGTTTTTCACACTTTGCCATTTTGGATTTTAGCTAAAAACAGAAATATTCACAATAGTCGTCTGTTTATTTATTTATTTTTTTCTGTAAGAAAGGCTGTTTAGGAATCTTTTATTGTGAAAATCTACAGGATGCTGTTTTATTTTCATCCGGTACAGACACCGGCTGAAGCTGAAGGTCTGTAAACCACATGCAGAACGGAAGTACCTGCCTTTAATATTTTTAAAACACCACATTTAATAAGTGTCCTCCGTTTTTATGTCGCGCTTTGATGCTTTAGGTTTGTTGCTGTTTCTAAATCTGATTTTTATGCGTAGGGTTAGTTTCATGCTGCTTGTTAAAGTTGGCTAACATTAGCAACCAGACTTGGTTACGAAGTTTAAACCCTCTCTGTGCGTGGATTCATCTGTTTGTCCTTCTCTATTAGTAGTTATTATAATTTTACGATATAACAAGTCTAATACGTGCATTAAGAGAATCTATGTGGCAGCATATTATAGGTAACAGAGGTTGAGTCATGGTGGTGAAGAAGAAAACTACTAAAGTGGAAGCGGTGGCATTGGATGAGGAACAGTTATGCAAGCTTACAGGTAAGATTTCTACCATAAAAATGCTCCAGCTTTCCTGAATATGCACCCACTTCCCCTCCTCTCGTCTCCTACCAAGCTTCCCTCTCTGTGAATGGAGGAGAAGATGGAGTCAACCTTCTTGCCCAGACCCTGCAGTCCTGTTTAAAGCTGACTGATGCCGTGCAGCAGATCCAGCTGATTAAAAAGGTGTGCAGAGCTGAAATATGATGTTCTCTGATGTTTTTAAGCTTATGCAGGTTGTGATGTGTCTGTGCCCATGGTCCTTCAGGCAGGGTCCCAGTTGGAGGCTCTGAATGAGGAACATGCTGGTGGCACACTGGATGCTTGTCTGAATGCCCTAGCCCTGGTCTACACCTCTGTGCAGGCAAAGAACCCCCTGAGACGGGCTGTTGCCAGGTATAATCTGCTTTTTATTTCCACATGAAAACTACATTTCTTTTTCTCAGGACATGGGGCAGATACAATGCCTTGTAAAAGTATTCACACCCTTTTTCACATTTTCTCATGTATTTTTATGGAATTTTATCTGATAAACCGACACATTTAGCACAACTCTGAAGCGGAAGGAAAACAACGTACAGGCCTTTACTCTGCTACCCCTAAATAAATTCCACTGCACCCAATTGCCATCAGAAGTGACCCTAATTAAGAAAAATAGAGTCCCCATGTGTTTAATTTAATCTCAGCCGTTCCGTGGAGGTCTCAGAAGGTTTGTTGGAGAACATCAGTGAAGATACAGCATCATGGGGACTACATCAGACAGGTTGGAGAGAGAAAGTTGTGGAGAAGTTTAAAACAGAGTTAGGTTATAAAACCATAACTAAAGCTTTGAACATCTCACAGAGCTCAGTTCATCTGAAATTGGAAAGAGTTTGTCACAATAGTAAAACTATGAAGAGTTACCTGTCTAGATAAGCTGACAGACCAGGCAAGCAGAACATTAATTGGAGAAGCATCAGGCTGTGGGGATGCTTTACTTCACCACGGACAGAACAATGCTGGATTAAACTCTGTTGGAGGTTTTATTCCAGGATTGTCCAGCAATAAATCCAGGATATTCCAGGATTCATTTCAGGATTGTATTTTTTGTAGAGGCTGTGAAAAACTGGAGTGCGGGTCAGAGGTTCACTTTCCAGCAGGATGACAACCCTAAAGATCCAGCCAGAGCTACGATGAAATGGTTTCGATCAAAGAATATTCACGTGGTAGAATGACCCAGTCAAAGTCCAGAACTAACTCTAATTTACAGTCTGTGGCAAGACTTGAAAATCGCTGTTCACAGATGCTCTCTATCTGTCTCTAAAAATCTCTAGAGGTGCACAGCTGGTAGAGGCATACCCCAAAAGATTCGCAGCTGTTGTTGCATCAAAAGGTGGTTCTACTGAGTTCTGACTCAAGGGGGTTGAATACCAAACAGTTAAAGGGTTGTAAATACTTTTGCAAGGGACAAAATATGTAAAGAAAAAGCGAAATAAAAGTTCATTCAGGAGAGACGTCTCTGTTTGTTGTTGCTCTCCTCAGTGCCTTGAGTTCAGTACCAGAGTGTCTTCAGTGGCGAGTTGTGGACAGTCTGTCCACCTGTTTGTCTGACTGTCTGTCCAGTCCATGTTCAGATCAGCATCCACACATCATAGACACTATCTCCACCTGCCTGGATGGCTTCCCCCTTGGTAAGTGTTGATGAGACAAATTTAGCTTTTGCTTAATAAATCAGTTGATTAACAAGTTGGGAAAAATTGTATTTTTCCAGGTGAGAGATGCGTTAACAAGCTGCTGCTCAAAGGTTAGTGTCCACATTACCTCAACTCACTGTCAAGAGTTTTATCTTTTCAGACTAAACTTAATCAAATTCTCCTTTTTTTTATAGTGTTAAAATTCATCTGCAAGCTCTTACATGAATACCTTCACCAGAACCGGTATGAAGATGATCTGTTTTTCATGTTTAAACATGTGTTCTGGTCCCAACTCGAACAACACCGTGTTATTTAGCTGATTACAGTCAGACAGATGCATTTCTGATAAGGAGTGTACAGGTCCTTCTCAAAATATTAGCATATTGTGATAAAGTTCATTATTTTCCATAATGTAATGATGAAAATTTAACATTCATATATTTTAGATTCATTGCACACTAACTGAAATATTTCAGGTCTTTTATTGTCTTAATACGGATGATTTTGGCATACAGCTCATGAAAACCCAAAATTCCTATCTCACAAAATTAGCATATTTCATCCAACCAATAAAAGAAAAGTGTTTTTAATACAAAAAACGTCAACCTTCAAATAATCATGTACAGTTATGCACTCAATACTTGGTCGGGAATCCTTTTGCAGAAATGACTGCTTCAATGCGGCGTGGCATGGAGGCAATCAGCCTGTGGCACTGCTGAGGTCTTATGGAGGCCCAGGATGCTTCGATAGCGGCCTTTAGCTCATCCAGAGTGTTGGGTCTTGAGTCTCTCAACGTTCTCTTCACAATATCCCACAGATTCTCTATGGGGTTCAGGTCAGGAGAGTTGGCAGGCCAATTGAGCACAGTGATACCATGGTCAGTAAACCATTTACCAGTGGTTTTGGCACTGTGAGCAGGTGCCAGGTCGTGCTGAAAAATGAAATCTTCATCTCCATAAAGCTTTTCAGCAGATGGAAGCATGAAGTGTTCCAAAATCTCCTGATAGCTAGCTGCATTGACCCTGCCCTTGATAAAACACAGTGGACCAACACCAGCAGCTGACACGGCACCCCAGACCATCACTGACTGTGGGTACTTGACACTGGACTTCTGGCATTTTGGCATTTCCTTCTCCCCAGTCTTCCTCCAGACTCTGGTACCTTGATTTCCGAATGACATGCAGAATTTGCTTTCATCCGAAAAAAGTACTTTGGACCACTGAGCAACAGTCCAGTGCTGCTTCTCTGTAGCCCAGGTCAGGCGCTTCTGCTGCTGTTTCTGGTTCAAAGGTGGCTTGACCTGGGGAATGCGGCACCTGTAGCCCATTTCCTGCACACGCCTGTGCACGGTGGCTCTGGATGTTTCTACTCCAGACTCAGTCCACTGCTTCCGCAGGTCCCCCAAGGTCTGGAATCGGCCCTTCTCCACAATCTTCCTCAGGGTCCGGTCACCTCTTCTTGTTGTGCAGCGTTTTCTGCCACACTTTTTCCTTCCCACAGACTTCCCACTGAGGTGCCTTGATACAGCACTCTGGGAACAGCCTATTCGTTCAGAAATTTCTTTCTGTGTCTTACCCTCTTGCTTGAGGGTGTCAATAGTGGCCTTCTGGACAGCAGTCAGGTCGGCAGTCTTACCCATGATTGGGGTTTTGAGTGATGAACCAGGCTGGGAGTTTTAAAGGCCTCAGGAATCTTTTGCAGGTGTTTAGAGTTAACTCGTTGATTCAGATGATTAGGTTCATAGCTCATTTAGAGACCCTTTTAATGATATGCTAATTTTGTGAGATAGGAATTTTGGGTTTTCATGAGCTGTATGCTAAAATCATCCGTATTAAGACAATAAAAGACCTGAAATATTTCAGTTAGTGTGCAATGAATCTAAAATATATGAATGTTAAATTTTCATCATGACATTATGGAAAATAATGAACTTTATCACAATATGCTAATATTTTGAGAAGGACCTGTATGTGCTGTCATTGTAGGCATGACTGTCATTATCTTTGGACCTTTAATGGTTTATTTAGTCCAGAGTGGAATTATCATACAACAAACAACTGCAGGAAGTTTTAAAAACAAGAATTGGATTCATTAATTGGTATTTATTGTGGGTTTTCTCTAATCCACATAGGGATGAAATTACCATAAGAACACTCTACCAACTATCAAGCACGGTAGTGGCTGCATCATGGTGTGTGGAGCTCTTTGGCTGGCGTTGGTACTAGTGTCTAGTGGGTTTAATAAGTAAAACGGACCTTCAAATGTGGTCACTTCAGGGCTTAAATATAAACATACAACCCTTCTAATATTTGCCCCATTATCCAGACGCTTCTCGAAGCTCTCAACAAACGTCTTGGTGGATATCTAACTTTTCGTCTTGGTAGAGTTGCTCTGGATTTCCTGGCGCGTACATGACTTTTAAGGATGACCCTCAAATTAAATAATGTTGACATCAGGATCATTCCAGAAACATAATGTTAGCGTGCTTAATCCACTCCAAAACCAGTTTGGATGTGTGTTTTGGATCATGGTCACATTGGGGCACCCAACTGTGTCCAAGGTTTCACCGCCTAGTTGTTGATCTGAGGTGAAGTGCAAGAATTTGAGGGAAGTCCTCCTTCTACTTTTTGCAATGCACTAGAACCACTAGCATCAAAACAGCCCATAGCATGATGTTGCCGCCACCATGCTTGAGAGTTGCTGCAGTGTTTTTAGGACTGGAAGCATTATATTAAGTGCTCCAAACACCTCTCAAGACTGTGGCTAGATAGTGCAATCTTTGTTGCGTGTAAGCGTACAACTTTTCTCCAGAAAACATATGGTTGTCTTTGGACGGCTGCAAGTTTTAGCAAAGCTTAGAGGTTTCCATCCAATACAATTATGTTAGCAGAGAGAAACAATCAATCATGATCAACCAGAAGTTAATGGGTCTATGCAGGACCTAGTTTAAAGATTTTTTTAGAACCATTGGCATCATTAATCACAATTTTTGATCAATTTCAACACTCTCCACAGGTATTTTGTATAATTATCCCATCTTAGAGAAAGAACTGTTCATCTGAATCACCATTGCTTAGATTTGGGCCTTGATGTTCCCATTCATTTGCACATGTCTGTTGCCCCCTGCTGGTTTCTCAGTGGTCTTGCAGGCCGCCACATCGCTCAGGCCCAGCTGATGCAGTCCTGCCTTGCTGTGGTGAAAACCTCCATGCTGGTGCTTCAGAGATCTCAGGGCGCCCTTAGTGAAGTGCTGCAGGCTCAGCAGGACACGCCGGGCAGCCTCCTGAGCTGCTACATACACATCCTGTTAGACGGTGAGAAATATTCGCACAGAAGTTTGAAGCTAACAGTAAACATTTCATTTTAGTTTCTCAGTTTTAAAGGGGTGGCATTTTTTTCTGATGGTCGGTTCATCTCGCCACCTGCAGGAGAGTTCATTCAGGCGATTCAGAGCACAGCAGGCATGGCTGTGGTGTTGCTCATCAGGTCTGTCATGGGCTCTGGAGACGAAGTCGCTTCTGTGGTGAGTTCTAGACCGTCTTGACCTTATAGTTACACTAAAAAGAAAGTGCATCTTCTCTCCATTATAAAGTTCAACATATCAGTACATAATAAAACAATCTGATCTATAACAGTTTGTAAAATTATTTAAATCCAAGTCCACAAAAACACACAGATTCCATCTGTCAATATTTCTTTTTTTTTAAAGATATTTTTTTTGGCACTAGTGGCCTTTATTTTTTTATTTTCTGACAGTAGGTAGACAGGAAAGAGGGGTAGAGAGAGGGGGAGACATTTGGCAAATGTCGCCGGGTCCGGGACTCGAACCCTGGACAGCCGCTTCGAGGACTATAGCCTCTGCATATGGTCACGCGCTTTCACCCCTACACCATCAGCGCCACGCCCCGTCAATATTTCTTAAAGAGTAAGAGCAAAGAGAAAACAGAGCTGCATCTGAGACTCCACAGGTTTTGGTTAGAATGTTGAGCAGTGAAGTCCATGACAGAACGATTAGAAAAAATACTAAACAAGAATGGTCTGTTTCAAAGGATTGCCATAAAAAAATGTCCTTTCTAAAAAAAGGTTTGCCAAGCTGCATCTATGTGAACCAGAAGACGTCTGGAACAATGTCGATTTGACAGTGAGACCAAAGATGTTTGGCTGTAATGTTGGAGAAAAGCTAACAGCATTTCAGCACAAACACATTGTAACAGCTGTGAAGCACGGAGGTGGAAGGGTGATGCTTTGGGGTTGTTTTGCAGCAACAGGACCTAGGAACCTTGCAGTTATCGAGTTGACCATGAACGCAACAAAGTATAAGAGAATCAAATGTGAGGCCATCTGTTAACTGGGTCACCAACAGAACAATGTTCTCAAACACAGCAGAAAGACTACAACTGACTGGCTAAAAATCAAAGAATGAAGGTGTTGCGATGGCCTAGTCAAAGCCCAGAACTAAACCTGACTGAAATGCTGTTAGGAGCTTAAAGGGGCTGTGCAGAAAGAATAGAATTGAAATATGATGTCCTTTTTTTCACTGTAGTTGTGTAGTTTAATCATGTTTTTAAGAAACTAAACCACAACCAGAACCTTAGCACTGAAATCCATACTTGCAACCAATTCTTGAGTGATTCAGTGATAACTGAGGAAACTGGTTTGTGTTTTCATGTGTGTGATGCCACCTTTTGGTGTCTGTGCGATCATCAGGTGTGCGGTTTGCTGCGTAGCTCAGTTCAGGGTTTGGAACCGGCCCCTCGGTGGCTCCAGCAGAGGTGCGAGGCTCTATGCACGAGTGGACGGCCTCCGGGTGTTTCTCTCTATCTGTGCCACGGCGCTTTGGCCATGTTGAGCTGGAAAGGTTCGCTGCCTGGGCCTCAGTGGGAGGAACTGCTACTGCTGGTCCCAAAGACGCTGCTGGATCTGGATGTCAGGTAGTTCTGGTTGCATATTCATCATGTTTCATTATATTAAAATGTCCTGGTGAACTTTTGTTTTCTTCCGTTTGAAAATATTTTTTTTCTTTCCCTGCAGCATAAAGGAGTCCAGTACAGCGATGGTGGTGGCTCGGGTGTTGACCCTGTGGAGTGGTGCTGCCCTGGACTGCCTGCAGGAGGAGACCCAACTCTGTCCCCCCAGCCTCCAGGTGGCATTCTGTGGAGGCTCTGAGCTGCAGCGCCACCTGCTGGAGCACATCTACTCCCACTGGGAGCATCCTTTAGACGGCGTCCGTCACCAAACCCGCTCCCTGTTCCACAACCTCCTCCGCCTGCATCAGCACACGAAGCCGTCCAGCTCCAACGCAGCTGAGGATCCGTACATCACGGAGCTCACTCGCAGTCTGCTGGGCCTGGAGTGGCACATGCGGGGCAAGTATGGGTCTTTAGGCTGCCTGGTGGAGCTCCATGGGGCAGAGCACCTGCTGAGCATCCAGCCCCTGCTGCCTTCATATCTCCTGGACTTGATGGGCGATCAGACCCTGGCTCCTTACGCCAGCGACCTGCTGGAGAGGCTGTTCATCAGCCACAAGGCACAACTCGCGAGAGAGGCCTCGGAGGAGACGGGGGATTGGATGGAGCGTTGGCACAGAACGTGGGTGAACCCTCTGCTGCATGTTCTGTGCCACACCAGCCCAGACCAGACCACCTATATACTGGACTACTTCCTGCCCAAGCTGCTTAGATGCAGCCCCTCCAGTCTGGCACACATGGTGCAGGCCCTGCAGGACATGCCGCCCTGCAGGACGGGTATAAAACTAACACCTCAGGTTTTCCAATTGTTTGTGACAGATCACTTTTTTTCTGCCTCTAAAACAAAATATTCCTGCTTTTTTTCTCTCTTACCAGGTCTTTCATCCAGCAGAGGAGCACTGGGAGCCTTGATGACCTGCCTGCGGGCAGCCAGAGCCCAGGGTGTCACATCCTCAGAGGAGGGCCTGTGGGGGGGATTGATCCCACTCTCCCTTCTGCAACAAGCACTGATCCACAAACATGATCAGGTGAGTTCTCTGTGTTCTCACCAGACATACATTTAGGAGTGTATTGACTCAAGGGGACTGAATGCAAATGAATGCCACACTTTCCAGTTTTTTCACTTGAAAGAAACTTTATATTTATCCTTTTCCTTCCACTTCTTTTATGTGCACTATTTTATGGGTTGTATGAGTTGTACTGGAATTCTAATTTCCCCTCGGGGATCAATAAAGTATCTTTGAATTGAATTGAATTATGTTGGTGGTTGTAATGTGACATGTTCACTACTCTCTGCAGGTGAGGATGGACGCTCTGGGTTTGGTGTGTGAGAGCCACCGCAGCACGGAGGTTCTGACCTCACAGGAGATGGATCTCATCCGCCATTTCCTCCCTCCCAACCTCAACAGCCAATCACCTGGCGTCAGACAGCAAACCGTCAGCCTGCTAAAGAAGGTGAGGGCCCGAGCTGAGGTAGATGTAGGTGTCACTGGTTGCCGCTTCTCACAGCAGAGCGCAGCTCTGATAACCTCTGTGCTCCACAGTTGCTCTGCAGGGTGAAGGACAGCAGCCAGCTGCTGCAGAAGAGACTCGTCCAAGAACGAGACCAGGAGGGCCGAGCCAAAGGCCAACACTCCCTGAATCAGTACAAGGTGCAACGCACAGAAGGTCCATGTGTGATGATCTGCTCTGAAGTGAGCAAAATCTTATTTTGCTAATTTGCTTGATTGCAGGAGTTTCTTCAGTGGCTTTGTGGGAACCTGCTGGAGGTTTTACTTCCTGGAGCCTCCTTCTCTAAATGCCTCATGTCCCTCAACCTGCTGAATCTGCTGGGTCAGCTCTTCACCTTCACTGCTGGTAACTCTGGTTGCTTCTCAGTAGCTGCAAAACGTGAATTAATGCTCTGATAAAAGACCGCCTCATTGCACAGTCCGACCTCAGGGTGAATTTGCTGGGACGTCCTGTCCTATGAGGGTTGGCAGCTGTCCTGAATGTTTTTCACTTTTGGAAAATCCTTTTCTCTGTAGAATGATGGTTTCAAACAGTTTGGAAATGGCCTTAAACTCCTCCTAGGTTAAATAGCTGTGTAAGGTTGTCTAAGGTTATTGCTGATGTCTTTCTGCCTTGGCATTGTGTTAACACACACTTGCTCCAGAGCAGCCAACTGCCAAAACCTCTGCTTTTGTAGAAGTGGTCACACTGATCATGATCAGAAGTTAGTTTTAAATGCTAATAAACTTACAAATTATTTTGTTTCCCAGAGCCCGACGTGTTCGCCCTTGGTGAAGTGGTGACCTCCATGCATGCTCAGAATGTCCTCTACTGCGTGGCCAGCAATTTCCTGGAAGTCAAACAGCTGGCCACATCGTTACTGGGGAAGCTTCCACCATCCACTGTTGGACTTCAGGTTAATGTGAAACCAGTCTCTGTCTTCAAACTAAGCCAAACTAAACACTAGGAGGAAAAGTGAAATATACAGTCTAGGGATGTACTAACATAAAAATCTGGGCCGATATTGATATTCAACGTTGCTGTTATTGCTGATAACCAATTCTGATATGGTATAAATATAATATATATTTCCCTAACCTTTGGACACAGTGAAAAACAGCCAGAGCCCCATAGAACAAATGCTGCCCTAAAATAAAAACCGTCCATGGTCAGACAGGATACTACAACGGTTACATTATGTAGTCCAGCTAAACAGCAAACAGTAACTGCATTCAATCATCTTTTCAGACATGTTGATATTTGCTCCAATGGAAGAGAAATTCTAAACATGATAGGTGATTTTGTTTTCCTGTTGAGGGAAGGATGAAAATATCTGGTAAAATCCCAGGGGTCACTTTATATATTTTACTGTGCTTTTATAGTTTTGATGAAAGAAATTAGGCCAAAATGCTGAAGCTGTTTGGAAAAAATCAGCAGAGGTATAGAAAAAAATAAGAGCATTAAAAGTTATTTGCTTCTGAGTTTTGTAACAAAACCCATTGTCTAAATGTTGTATCCTTCCCTTTTTGTGTCCTTCCTTTCTTCCTTCTTTTTAAATTTCTGTTGTTTCTTTTTTATAGCCTCACTTCCTCCCTTCCTAACTTCTTTTCCTCCTTGGTCTTGCCTTCCTTGTCTTTACCTTCCATTATTTTCTCTTTCCTGCCTTTTTTATGTAAGTCCTTTTATTTCTTGTCCTATCCCCTTTTCTTTCATTCTTTCCTTCCTTATGCCATAAATCCCTACTTATATATCTCTTCTTTCCTCCCTTGTGTTTCCTTCTTTGTGTCTTTCCATCCTTGCTTTTCTTCCTTATGTCCTTACTTTCTTCCCTTTATTTTTTCCTTCTTTCCGCTACTTTCCTTCATTTCTTTTATTTCTTTCTTCCTTTTGCCCTACCTCCCCTCCTCCTACATTTTGTCCATCCTTCTCTTCATTTTTTTTCCTTATCTTCTGTTCTTTCCTCCCTTTCTGTTAATTTTTTCCAGGTTTTTCCAGGTTACCTTTGTAAATCCTGCCCACATTGGAAATATCGGTCAAAAATTCATGATGAACTTTAGTATTTAATATTTTACGAAGGGCTCTTAAATCTGCAAAGTTGAGTCTGGGAAAGCCTGCAATTTAAACATAGAAAATTAAATACAGGATTCCTACATAGCCTGGAAGAGTTTTGAATTGAATTTTAACATTTACTTTTCCTTCCCATAGAAAGTGCTCCTGGATCAGTGCTTCTTTGTTCTCTTTGTGTCTCTGCTCTGTTCTCTCAAACCCCCAGTCGGTCGTGGCAGATGGCCGCTCACACTGAGCCTGGTTCTGGTTCTGCTGGACGTTTCTTCCTGTTAAAAGGGAGTTTTTCCTCTCCACTGTCTCTACATGCTCATCCGGGAGGAGTGAATGCTGCAAGTCACTGACTGGATGCAATCTGCTGGGTTTCCTTAGATAGAAAAACTTTTTATCCAGTTTGAATAAATAACTAACTGACTGCACTGTTCAATGATTAGGATTAATTGGAATGTATGAATCTGACTGTTGTGAAGTGCCTTGAGACAACATGTGTTGTGAATTGGCGCTTTATAAATAAAACTGAATTGAATTGAATTGAATTGATTTGAGGATTTTCCTGGTCTGAATAAGCATGGAAAAAAGAAAATAACGCTACAGAAAAATGTTAGTTTTTCCAGATTTTATCCCATTGTGGGAATGTTGTGCCCTTCCTTCCTTCCTTCCTTCCTTCCTTCCTCCTGTCATTACTTCTTTCCCTCCCCAAGTCTTTTCTTCCTTCCTTGCTTGTCCCAGCATTAATTTTCCCAGTTTGTGTTAAATCTAGTGATTAACCAGTTACAGCAGCACTAATGTGTTTGTGTTTCCAGGTGCCAGAGACGATGCGCTGCGTTCTTCAGGCTGCTCTGGACCTCAGCACCAGCACCAAACCCTATGACAGTGTTACAGCTGCCCACCTCCTCCACCTACTGCTCCAGCAGCCAGAGCTGATCCCGGTTCTGCTTCGATCGGCCCAGGATGTAGGTCTGGACCTCCAGATCTGCCCCCCACTGGCTCAGGCATCCGAGGTTCTCGTCTTAGAGCTCAACACACTGGCTGGTAAAATCCCTCAGCTGGAGTGTGAGCAGATCTGAGTGTTGATCACACGTGTGACTGTTTTCCTGTGTCGTCTCAGTGGTCCAGTTCCTGCTGCGCTGTCTGCAGACAGAACTGTCGGGAGCCGAGTTGTCTCTTCTGCAGGCAGCTGCTTCGTTTCCGCTCTACGGCAGAGCACACTGCATCACTGCTGTGCTGCAACATCTGAACACTGAGTGAGCATGACAGTCACGACACTATGATGTCCTCTGAGCACATCTGATTTGTTTCCACTGATTTGTGTCTCTGTGTTCTGAGATGTTTGAGTCAGATGGAGCAGTGGAGAGGTCTGGTGTCGGAGCTGATTGCTGTGTGCTACAGGATGTCTGACGTGGTATCCCCTGTGGTCCAGAGCTCCTCCCCAGAGGGCCTCATCCCCATGGATACTGACTCCGGTAACCTCACTCTTCTTCAGAGTCCTTTGAGGAAACCTGGAAAGGGTCAGGATGGTGTTAATAATGTGACGTGTGTTTGCACAGAGACGTCTGGAGGTCTGCAGAGGATCCTGCAGGAGATTCAGCCCAGAGACACCAATGACTTCTTCAACAGCGCCAGAGAGCTGGAAACGCCCCAAGAAGATGATGGAACTCAGTCCCAGACCCCACACACACCACCACTAAACACAGGTACAGAAAAAATTCAATAGTCATGATCAAGAAAGTTCCCCACTCTCATTAGATATTAAAATCAAACAGCCAAAGTACACCCCATCACTCAACAGCTTGTAGAACCACTTTTAGCATTTCAGTCAGGTAGAAGTCTGGACTTTGATTAGACCATGGAAACACCCATGTTATTTTTTATTCCAGTCGTTCTGTTGATGTTCTGCTGTGTTTGGGATCATTGTTCTGTTGATGACCCGGTTTGGGCCAAGCTTCATCTTTCTGAGAGATGGCCTCACATTTGACTCTAGAGTAGTTTGGTAAACAGAGGAGTTCTTGGTCAAATGAATGACTGCGAACAAGCCCTGAACATCAGCTCTATCACTGACGTTCAGTATGAAGCGTTTATGCTGATAAGTCGGCTTGGTTTTGTCCAAACATGTCTACTCTGTCCTCATCTGTCCCAATGGACTTTGTTCCAGAACCTATGCGGTCCATTTAGATGTAACCTTCCAGGCCGTGTTGCCATATTTTTAATAGAAGAATGATTCTACTCGCAGCCTTTTGAAAGAATCCATACTTGTTCTGTGATTTTTTTCATCCTGTCATGAACCCAAACATTAAAGATGCTAACCGAGGCCTGTAGAGTTGGAGCTGCAGCTCTATTTTTCCAGGGGGTTTTCTGAGCATTGCATGGTCTAAACACTGGGTTTATTTGCTGGGAGCTCCACTCCTGACAAGATTGCCAGCTGTCTTAAGTGTTTTCACTTTTCACTAATCTTTCTCTGTTTAAAGTGATTGACGACAATCTGTTCGGAAACATTTTTGTAACCTTTGGTAGATTGCTAAGGTCACTGCTGATGCATTCCTGCCTTGGCATTTCGGTTGACACACACCTGTATGCTGATGAGCAGCAAACTGTCTAGACTTCAGCTTTTATAGAGGTGATGACACTGATTATGATCAATTATTTAGGGTCATTTGATTAGGAGGCTGCTGTTTTCCTTCCTAAGTCTTATGGAAGCGGCAACTAAGTTGGCTCATTGTTTTAACACACAGCATTTTGATTTAGGCTTTCTCATTGTTTAATGTTGACTTAAAGTCTATAATAACGTCAAACTAATAAACATTTATATTATTTCCTGATAAAAAGTTTGACTGTGTTTTGTTGAATCATTCTTTCCGTTGCAGTACCAGTGATATCCTGATGGGGGAAGTGTTTCATCTTCTTTTAATGTCGTTTACTTGGAAGCTATTAACTATACTAATCTACAGTGTAGTCATCCAAGTGAATCAGTGTGATT
The DNA here is from genome assembly GCF_021462225.1 of Girardinichthys multiradiatus. Taxonomy (NCBI): domain Eukaryota; kingdom Metazoa; phylum Chordata; class Actinopteri; order Cyprinodontiformes; family Goodeidae; genus Girardinichthys; species Girardinichthys multiradiatus. Next base: position 38,147,905 of record NC_061814.1, on the reverse strand, counting down.
TGTGCTTGTATTTATTTGCAAACAAAAAGATGGTAGAGAATAGCAAATAGTACATATTTGGAAGCCAAGATAACTGTTAGAGCCCTGAGCAGTCTTCCTCTGGGATCTATCTCTTTTATATTTCCTGAGAGTGTGTGTGTGTGTGTGTTCTTGTACTTGTTGCTGAGTGAGAACCATTTTTCGTATTTTTATCGCAAAGTGAGGACATTTTTCTGGTCCTCACTTTTTCAAATTCCGTTCTTGGGACAGGGGTTAGGTTTACGACTAGGGTATTAACTGGTTAGGGTTAGTGTTAGGTATTAACTGGTTAGGGTTAGTGTTAGGTATTAACTGGTTAGGGTTAGTGTTAGGTATTAACTGGTTAGGGTTAGTGTTAGGTATTAACTGGTTAGGGTTAGTGTTAGGTATTAACTGGTTAGGGTGAGGGTTAGGTATTAACTGGTTAGGGTGAGGGTTAGTGTTAGGGTCAGGGTTAGGCACTAAAAATCAAGAAAAATGAATGGAAGTCAATGGAAGTAACCGAAAAGTCCTCATAAAGATAGTAAAACATGGATGTGTGTGTGTGTTGGCTCCAGACAGAGAAGGCTACAGGGTGACGGCTCAGATGGTGCTGGTATGTTGCTGGCGGAGCATGAAGGAAGTGGCCATGCTGCTCGGGCAGCTCTGTCAGAGTCTGCCTCTGCACTACACCAATGAAAATGAGCTGACACACCCCGGGCTAATCACAGAAGAGCAGGTATGCAAACCTCATCACCGCCTTACTGATGTAAAGAAATCATTTCCAGTTTGAACACTGAGCTCTTCACAGCAGCAGTAAGTATGTCCGGTACCCTTCATGCCCTGATTCAGATGATGGAGGCTGAGATAAATCAGCACTGAGATGGAAAATGGGCGTTTATTGTAACGAATATCACAGCAATATTTACCGGTACTTATACACACAGTTCTAATACACACATACTACAAAGAGAGTTCCAGCCTGAAGTTTTCATTCACTCATCAGGGACATGGCTGTTATATTATCTGTAACTATAACAAATAGGGTCAAAATTACACATCGACCTCAAATATGTACATACCCCATCCAATAATGTTTGGTGAATCGTCCCTTAGCAAGTTGTACCTCAACCACATGCTCTTTGTAGACATTGACAAGCTCTTGGCAAACTCTCAGCTGGATCAACGATTGCCTTTCTTGGCACAATTGATGGAGTTGATTTAAAACGACTGGTTTCCTCACACAGACCCAGCTTTTAAGCATGGCTCACAAGTTTTCCATAAGCTTGAGGTCAGAGTTCTGGAAAGCCAGTTGCAGAACCTTAAAGTTATCCTGCTTTATCCATTCCAGAACCAGTTCTGATGTGTGTTTTTGATCAATTTCCTGTTTGAAAACCCAACTGTGTCCACGTTTCAACCATCTAATTGTTGATTGTTCCATCAACTTTGAGCAATGTGGCAGAACCACTGGTGGCAAAACAGACCCATAATGATGCGTAATGATGCTGTTGCCATGCTTGACAGTAGATGGCGTGTTCTTTGGTTCGAAAGGCTCACGTTGACTCCACTAAACATATGTCTCTGTGTTTGTGTCCAAACAGCTCCATCTTTGTCTTGTCTGACCAGAAAACGTTTCTCTAGAAGACATTCAGCTTGTCGATGTTGTCAGCAGCAGATTGCATTCCAGCTTGGAGGTGTTAGTTTTGGATTAGGGGCTTCTTCTTTTGTCAGTATACTTTGCAGCAGAACTACGACCTGAACGTCCAACAGGAGCTACAGTTGAATGGTTTAGATCAAAGTACGTTCATGCGTTTAAATGGCCTAGTCAAAGTGCAGACCTAAATCAAATTGAGAATCTGCGGTGGGGCTTGAAGATTTGTGTTTACAGACGTTCGCCATCTTATCACACTGAGCTTTAACTATTTAACGAAAAATAATGGGCAGAAATCTTTTATTTATCATATTGTTTTCTTGTCTGTGGCACCGTTCTGATTAATGCTACAGAATATCAGGGTGACATTTTAAGTCTCTGTTAGGTACTTTGTATTAGGCAGTTATGGTACTGTTTATTGTTCTTGTGGGAAAAAAAACGTTAAGAAAAGTCTGATTTATCGGGACAACGATAAACTCTAATTTCTGATGTTTAGAAAACACCTGAAGTGCTTGTACGTTTGTAATTGTTACGTTTGCTGACCTTTTTTCCAGTGTTGGTTTCATAAGAGCATCAAATAAATCAATATATTTGAATATATGACTTTAAGTAAGTATTGTGTACAGTTAGCAGTGCAGTTTCTCTACCTTATGTAATTAATGTACTGAAACAGCCTATTGATAATGGATAAGTTTTAGAGCAGGTTTCTTGGCCTCTTACTGTGTGCTGTGACAGATGTAATTACTTTTTTTAAACTTTTATCATCATTTGTAGCATTATGGCAATGAATGCCACAAAGTCCTTTTCGCCCATCTCTACTTTAGATGTGCAAAGCTGGCACAGACAGACCACACTAGTTGGATTTTAGTTCAAACTTTTCAAACCATGTGTTGGTTTCCTTCCACCTCACAATGACTTACTACTTTCTGTTGACAGATCAAATAAAATCCCAATGAAGTACTTTGATATTCGTGGTTATAACTGGACAAAATGTGGAAGAATTGAAGGCATATTATTAATTTTTCAAGCCATTGTAATTATTGATCAGTGGGGAGGAATGAGTGCTATTAATTACCACCACCAATACAGTAATGAGTTTTCTCCCTTATGAGCAAACGATGATGTCTTTGGTCCCTTTCAGCAACAGAGTTTCAGTGGTTTGATCGTGAGAGAAGCTTGATTCTAAAAACAATCCAAAATGTCGCATCCTTCTAGAAACCCGAGCAGCCGTCCAGCCGCAGCTTCCTCAACAATGTTTGAGAACGAGTGTCTGTGTGTGTTTGTGACCCCACACTGGGAGGCTCTTCAATTAGCATCCGCTCTCGTTAGTGCCGCGCTTTCATTTGGGGCGCAACCAGCTGGTTTAACGGCCGCGACGCACCTCCCTTTCCACCGCATTCTTTCCAAATCGCTTCCAACACCAGCAGGAAAACGGCGCACACTCGGCCTGCACGGACTCACACATGAACGGCTTGTCTGAGTGGTTCAGCATGTGCATGTCCATAATAACAAGGGACCCAGACATAGCCTGTGTTTGTCTGTGTGGGGGGTTTGTGTCTACCTCTGGATCTGTGGAGAAAACAGGAAGAATTAAAATGTTTATGTTCATTATCGGCACAATCAGCTGCAAATTTAATCGACCTACATAAAAAGTCATCAACCAATGAAAAACAAGCTGATGATTAATGGGTTGCACTTCTTATTTTCAGGTGGGACTCCCAGGGTCGGTAGAATTAAAGTTGGTATCAGCCAGTAAAAACCCGATCAGTACATCTCTACTCTATAATCCTCGCTCTGACTGTGGAGCAGAAGTTTAGGAGATTAGCTATTTTCTTGTAGCCGCTCCCTGACTTATGAAGATCTACACATGTCTGCCAAACTTTGTCATGTTCTCTTGTCTTTCTCATTTTGAATAAGAGTTTTTTTTTTTTCGTTAAATAAACTAAACTAAAGTTTGGATTTTTCAGAATTTTTCAATGTGGAGATTCAAATTTTGTTTGGCAAATTGCAAATCTTTCCCCTAAGTGTTGAGAGCGCCATATGTCCTGAAAGATAAAAGGCTGTAACAGGAGGATGCACTTTATTTTTATCATTGCTGCAAGCACTCGTTTAGATCTGAGGTGAGTTTTTGGTCTTGATTATGGTTCTACCAGTGAGACCTTTAACGGCAGGTGAACACAGTCCGGCTGCCGGACAGATGGGCTCAGGTTGTCACACCTGAGGTAGAATTTGAAGAGATAATAGGGTGGTGCTGTCCCAGATTTCATGTTGTCTCCTGTAACCATGCCAGTGGCCCTGATTATATAACTGCTGGTTTAACAAACAGACGCTATAGCAGGCAGACAACAGGACAATTTGAACTCTTCACCTTTACCGCTACCTTTCTTTCTCTTAGTTCACTACTCTCTGTGTGTGTGTGTGTGTGTGTGTGTGCGCGAGAGTTTGAAGAGTTGACTCTTTGGACCCATTCTGCCCTACCACCATGATGACCCGATTGGGCAAATGTGTGTGTGTCAGCTGGGTTCCTTTGGGACCTCGCCATTGGACCGGTTTGCTGCCCTGTGGACATTTTTGTTATTGGGTTAGAACCGTGGCAACGGGAACAACTCATTCCTGGATGGACACTGAAGTTTTAGTTTCAATGTTTTCAATCTTGTTTTACTTTTGTTGACGGTGTACACATTATTTTTCAAAGATGTCCTCGTTTCTCAGAGTTTTCAAGCTTTTCTCGTCACTGATTGAAAGGCACAGTTTTATAAACCGAGCTGATTTTGATGAACTGGCCAAAATGCATGTTTGATGAAGCAGGCAGCTCTGCTTTATCACATTGCTTTTCTCTTTAGTGACTGTTTGAAAAGACATTCAAAGGAGCGCAGAAATGCCTCCTTTTTCTAAAATGTCCTGTCTGGTGAGTTGTCTCTGGGCTGGAGTAAAGCCGCTGCAGGGTGGACTAAAAGAAAAAGGTTTTCAGACCACATGTTGTTTAGATTAGTATTTGTGGTTTATTTATAGACTTATTTCATCCTTGCAAAGTCCATTTTAGAATTTGCAGAGTACTTTGTTGTGAATTGTGTGTCCTTGTGTGCAACAGACCACCAACACACTGTTTCACCTGGAGTTTAATGGTTCTGGTGGAGAGAGTAACCATTTGTTTGGTTAAAGACTAATCTAAACCTTTCCTTGCACTCTTGCAGTTATCCTTCTCACTCCTAACTCGTCTTCATTAACTCCATCCTGCCTGCGTTCTCTTCTTCACCTCTCTTGTGCGCTGGACATTTAAACCCCAAATACCGCTGCTCCTTGTAGTTTCTCCTTTATACCTGTCAGCATCTTCTTCTCTCAGAGATTTTGTCTGGCTCCAACTGGCTTTAGTTTCTCTTTTGCTCCGGCTCTCATTAGTTATAGATCACAATGTCGTCTCCAGACATTACAGTGTGAGGGCAAGCCAGTCTGTGGTCATCTGTCAACTTGCAAACACAAAGGGTCTCGGAGTTGATGCCGCATCCCACCTTTGCCATAAACCTATCTGTCTCTTCTACCACACACCTCACCGCTGTCTCACTACTTTCCTGCTACTCCTGACTTACTCATACAGTACCACAGTTCCTCGCATGGCAGCTGGCCGTATTTCATCTCTAGATCCACAAGGACCGTCAACTTGTTGAATTTGTAGTCCTCCCTTTTTTTTGTGTGAAATCATTTTGCTGCTTTCTGATCGTCACCTCTCTTCTTCAAGATATTAAGCAGCTTAAGAAAAAACAAGGAAACATTCATGTCTTTTACAGCATCGAAATTCAGTTTATTTATTTGGCAACAAATGTCACCTCCAGGCAGTTTAAAAGACAAACAGGCCATATTCATATTCAGCTTCATACATTCCTCTTTAAATAGTTATAATACACTTTATTTAAATTCAGTTTACTATGCGAGTTGGAAACCAAACCAGTTGAAGCAAGTCGTTAACTTTGCAGCAATCCCTCACCCTGAGCGTTTCACCACAGTGGACAGGAGCTATTTAATTAAACGTGTTCAGAATGAATAAGAAAAAGAAGTAATGAGTTTTATATTTTGTAAAATAAAATCTTATTTTAGCTGTATGTTCAGTAAAATATACATAAGTAAAAAAGAAATCGGATATGTTTGCTAAAAATAAAACACTTAAGTTAAAAAGAGATCTTTTGTGTTCAATAAAAAGAAGTTCATACATTTTTAAACATATTTTCTTAAAATACAAATATTGAATAGTTATAGTTTTATATAAAAAATTTACATTTTATAACAGTCTATAACAAATTTATTATATATTAAAATATTTCTGAAATGTTACTTTAACATTTTGTAACCATTACAAACTAAAAAATTGTATATATTTTACTAAAAATAAAATTAAAAGGAATATGTTAAGTGGGCATCCATTTCCTAAATTAAAATGTAAGGATTTTAGTAACAGTTGTCTTTATTATTTGACCATATCCAGACCAGAACTACAACTTTTTCTTCTGCAGACTTCTTTCTGAGAGGAAGTTTGCTATTTAGGTCTCTGTCAGCGCTCTGAGCTAAACATGTAATTAAACTCGGGGAAACATCTCTCTCTCTCTCCACAGATGGACTTTTTTTTTTTTTTTTTTCTGGGAAACATTTGCAAACAGGAAGTTGATGTCTAAATAAAGTCCTCCCTGCACCCTCCCCCCACACCCTGCACAGGAAGCCTGCACGGCCCTTTTTAACAGTTACACAGACGGGAACCTTCGGAGGGGGAAGGCTTTAAATAGGCGAAGTGGCGGCTCAGCTCGTCCCAGCTCAGCACCGCAGCGGTCAGGGCTCCACCGGCTCCGAGCCATGTAACGGTGACTGTCGCTGCCATTTTTACCACCGGTGAGGTCAGTCCTGTCCTGGGAGTCCACTCCCGGAGCCCAGCGTGATAAGTCTTGGTTCTGCTGTGGTTCACTCTGTCCGGTTTAGGGTCAGCCGGGTTTACTGACCTGTCATAAGGCAGATTAAAAGAACGGACAAAGGCTGTCTAAGCCCTACATGTTTTTTTTTACTCCTGAGGATTTTTGGTTTCTTCTTGCATCACTGTCCGTTTTCGTTAAGGGGTGTGTTTCTGCTTCATCTTGCTCTGTTAGGCGGTTTATTCTAAGCCACACCAATAAAAAAAAGGAGTGTTTTCATATTTCCTTTTCTGTTTTCACACACGGTATTTCATGCTTGATGTGTTTGTGCCTCCGGACCATGCCACCCCTCCCCGTGCCCTCCGTGCCACCCCTGACTAAGCCAGAGCCTGGCCGCTGCTCTGGTGGTGGTGATACCACAGCCTTAATGACAGGGAGCTGGAGCTCTGCGTCCGCCTCGCCCTGCCGCCTCACCTGCAGTACACTCACCAGTTTACACACTGCCACAGAAACAGGGCCCGGCGCGTCTCTGTGTGTGTATAGTTAGAACACCGTTGGTAACACTATTACTAACTGGATGGTTTTACTGACAGTGGCCATTATGCGGATGTCTCAGCGTCCTTATTTGAGCACACTTGTCACGCTACTGACATGCCGCTCTCACGGCTTGATGTGCTAAAAGAGTGAGTTTGAGAGACAGAGCCACTTTGGTGCCACTTTCTTGTAAAAAGTTGAGTTTATGATCTCTGACGGTTCGCAGAAACAATATCTGTGGAATGATGGGGGTTAAAATGAAGGCTGCTGATCAGGTTAAATCCCCCTGAAATCTGACCCCTACGTAGTGTTGGGGACATTTCTCTGAGGTTAACTGTCGGTGCACCTGTTCGTCGTAAGTTGACCCAGAGCCACATCGAGTGCTGCTTTTTTAGAAGAGAACCTCCACTCTGTTTTATGAGGTTTTATTCTGGTCTCTGGGTTAAACACATGTAATTACCCTTTTCGTTCTGGTTAGACACCTCAAATACAGTCAGGATGAACAGAAAGTACTTATCAGGACTCTCAGCAGTGGTTTTCTGTCATTTTAGAAGTCTCCTTCCTTGTTCTAGAGGAACGTGGGACTACTATTCCTTCAGGAATGTTTCTTTCTGCAGGTCCCAACACAGACCTTCATCCACGCTGAGGTCTGAGCTGAGTACAGCGAGGAAAAAGAGGAGAGGGTTAGAGACGAGAGTCCAGAGAGAAACCCCGACGCAGTTTATTAGAGGCAAAGATCAAACTGTCTGTTCAGTTATTTGGCGTATAGAGTCACATGATAGAAGGTGTACTGTCTTTGTTCTCTATTGCTGGATATCATAAGCTTGACTAATGAGTCAAAAGTCACGATCACATTTGACTAATGAGATCGATAATTTGCTATAGACACACAGGACAACATTTTCAGATTTTCTCTGATTCCAATGAATGGATCAATAACAGCTTCTGCAGAACTTGCTCGTGTGCTTTAGAGGCAATTTAGTGATTTAAAACAGACAATCCTTTAAAACGCGCAGGAAAGGAAGGCCTAGCTTCCAGTGTCTCTCACAAAGAACGTAAGGAGCATATGTTTCATGGCCATTTCCATTTCTTCTAAAAAAGAAAGTTAAAGAGTTGTGAAAACAGAACGCTAACACTTTGTGTAACACTTTCCTCTCACACTCAATCCTCGATTCTCTCTGTTACAGGTGGAGGGGGTCGGCCTGTACTTCCGCCAGCAGCTCCTGCAGTCCCGGCACCGAGGAGCCTTTGAGCTGGCTTACGTGGGCTTTGTACGACTCACCGACATGCTCTGCAGGTGTGTGTGTGTGTGTGTGTGTGTGTATGCGTTTTCACATGCAGGCCAGCAGAGGCTGAAAGGTAATACTACTGAAGAGCCGTGGGCAGTGCAGCTTCTGTCTTGGTGCTGAGTGAAAGTGTGCCTTGTAATTAGCGAGTGGGTAAGATCTGAGCAGAAATGACATCAGAAGCGGGTGAACACATATATCATCTGTTTACCTCTGGTAAAGTTTGGACGACATTTAAAAAAGAAAAAGGTTTATCGTTAAAGTCCTACATTCTACCCGATGGACATTAGAAAATATTACATTTATCAGCATTTATCAAATTAATAATATATATTTTTTCAGATATTAAACTTTGAATATTTGTTCTTTAGGGGTTCACCTTTTTTCACAGTATCATAAAGTAACATCAGGACAGAAAGCTGCAGGTGTAACATCCAGTCATACAATAAATGAGGATATTGTTGAAAAGTTCATTTATGTCATTAACTCCATCACTAAGCGAAACACATATAAAGGATAATATAATAAATTTATATATTGACTCATGTTTTAAGCCTTTACTACTGTTAATTCTGATTTTCTGCTTACAGCGCATGAAAACATAACATTTAACATTAGAAAATTACATCAGACCAATAATATAAAACATTTTAATACAGAAATGTGGGCTTGATGAAAAGCATGTTTAAATTCGGTGGGGGGGGGGGGCTGGGGTGGTTGGCACCTGCCTGGCGTGTTGGTGGGTCCCCCCTGCTTGGTGCTGGGCGGTCCTTTGCTGGAGGTTGGTGGGGGCCCTGGGCCACTGGGGGAACTGGGTTCCCGGCTTGGCCTGTCCAGTGGGGGACACATATGCTCAATCACACACACACGCACACACACGCACGGATAATCCAAATGTTTGAAGGCTATACGAACACAGGGTACTGTTACGATACTGTGACCTGCCGGCTTTGATGCTGGATCCAGTCTCGATTAAAAAGTCACACATTTAGGATTCAGTCTCGTCTTGTCCTTTATGCAGAGCAGGTCAGCCCTGGCACATGTTGGCAACCAGCTTCTCTATATATGCCTGAAAGGCCGCAACAGAGCATGTGAAAAGAAAAAAAAACAACACATTGAAGTTTCTGGTTGTAACATAAAATGTAAAGCAATAAATATGTCTTACTTGAATCTTCTGTCTGTTTTAAAGAGTGGCTACAAGAAATGATCAGGTTCATACCCCATGGAAACAGTTGATAGTTCCTTGACACTGATCAACTTAAAAATGTATAAAAAAGTATACATAAAAAAAGAAAACGGATTGATTTTTATTTTATTCATTTATATTTATTTTTTTTCCCCAAGGCTGTTTGGTCATTTTTACCAGGAGTGCCAACAAGTGTTGAGGATGCTGTAGGAAGAATTCCTCTATTAACATAAGAGATCGTCACTTTCCTGCTCCTCCCTGTTTTCCTCAATGACTGGCTGTGTGGACATGGTCCACAGCCCTGCGGCAGGTGACGAACCACACCACCGCCGCAGCAGTGTTGACTTTGAACCACCCAGTACTCACCAAAGCCCTCACTTGTTTTGTTCTGCTGCAGAAACCGGTCTTTCTCTCCCTCTCTGTGTCTCTGTATGAGTTTTGCAATGAAGGCGACATTGTGGTGGTTGTGTAGGAGTGCTGGGAGTGTGTGTTTTCTCTCCTGGCGCTGTGAGCTGATGCGAGGCGAGGCGCTCTGTGTGGATGGTATGCAGACTGTGTTGGGTTACAGGGTGTTGATTGCGGGGTGCCTACCCACAGGCCTTTGATGCTCGGGCTTTGGTGCGTTCCTCAGTGTTTTCACTCCCTCACCGTGTCTCTGCTACGTCTCTCTCCTTCCGAATCTTCTGCTGCTTTCACTTCTGTTTTTATTCACTTTCTCTTTTGTGAAGGAATTCACTGGTGAAATGTGCACTTTCAGCTGCAACATTTCATCCCAAATTCTTTTGTAAGACATGCTCTCAAACCACCACCAGATGAACTTGGTTACGTTTCCAGAAATACTTCTTTGGTCCTCATTTGTTCATTTTCTTTATTTCACATTCTTTTTTACTGGCAGGGGTCAGAGGTTAAAAGTGAAATGGGATAATCTAGAGTCCTCCTGCATCGGTGTCACTGGTTCGAGTGGCAGAATGAAGGAGGAGCAGATGCAGCTCTATAGATACACAGATTCCACTTTTGAAACCTCTTCCCCTGTTTGAGCTTCCTCTGACCTTGGTGTTAAACACCTCACTGATATTAAAAATGGCTAACTTTGTCTTTACTTGGTGACGACTTGCACACTGAAGTTTTGATGTTCATCAGTTCAGAGGAGATTGAATTTTCATGTCTCTGACCCGACTGCTGCCGCTTCTCATCCGTAGATCGATAAGTTTTAGTGTTTCCATGTGAGTTCTAGAGCTTAGATGTACTAAGTGTGTACCAAATACATTATCCTTCCTTTCCTTGATTCCTCCCTTATTTAAATTATTTCTTTGGTTTTATTTTCGTTCTTTATTCCCTATTTTTTCTCTTCTTCCTTCCAATAATTCTTTTTTCCTTCCTTTCTTCATTTATTTCTTCCTCCTTGCTTTCTCCCTTTTGTCTTTTCTCTTTAAATTTTTATTTCCATATTCCCTTTCTTAAATTTTTTCAATTATTTTCTTGATTCATTCTTTCTTTTCTTTTTTCTTTCCTTTCCTACTTCCTTCCAAGATTCCTTCCTTTCTTCGTTTTAACGCTGCACATCACCCTGGACACACCATGTCCTTTGAAACACGCGGTGCTGGCTGCATAGATGCTTTTCTTTGGCCGTTCAGAGTTGGTTGGAGGATGAATTCCTTCCTCTCTTTTCTTCCTTCCTGCCTTAACTTTTTTATTCACCTTCTAGCAGGACAGCAAACCTCTAGAGCTACAATGTACGGTACATCAATGGTCTAGGACCAAACCAGAACCAAACCCGGTTGAAAGTCTGTAGCTCATGTTCACAGAAGTTCTCCGTTCAATCTGACTGAGCTTGAGCTACTTTGCTAAGATAAATGGAAACATTGTCCAAAAGATTTGCAGCTGTAGTTGTAGCAAAGTGAGGTTCTAGAGAACATTGTCTCATGGGTTCTGAATACTAACACATACTACATGTTGCAGTTTTCCCTCCTCTGCACAGTTATGCACCAGTGTGTGTTGGTCAAAATAACATTCCAGTTAAACACACTGAAGTTTGTGGTTGTTCTGTGGCGAAATGTGGAAAGGTTCAAGTGGAATGAAGTCTTTTGCAAGGAGCTGGATTTGATGCAGCATCTCAATGTATATGATAATAATAATAAAAAACAAGTAAATGTGCATCTGAGCGAGTCGTGAAAGTAAATATAGTATTCCTGATCCTTTTCCTAATGACCAAATAATGTTTTTATGTTTTAAGAAGCGGGAGTCGGGCCTTGCAGCAGCTTCCCTCCCGCTGGCTATCCGAGGTTCTGGAAGAGGTCAAATCCAGTGATCCGACATCGAAACTGTGTGCCACACGACGAAGCGCTGGAATACCCTTCTACATTCAGGTAAACGTTACGAGAAGGCATGAGAGAATCAGAAGGGTGCTTGAGATGCCGCGGCCTTGGTTGTTGAAGTCAGGCTGACGATTTCAAGAGTCTGCCAGAACGTGTTGGTGAGCAGAGCAGTCATTGAATTCAGTTTACCTGGCACAGTAGACAGTAATGATGAAAAGAAAGTACATCCACCTTTCAGTTTTAGGGTTTTGCATATCAGGACATAATAAAAAGGACCTGGGTCTTAATTGATTTATATCTAAGTTCAAGTGTGCAAGAAAACAAAGAGGATCTCATTCTGTCACTATCTATTAAAGAAAGATAACTCCAAAATGATAGCGCTGTGTGTGGAATAATTAAGTACACCTTCGCTATCTCCATGGGATTTGAGAATGAAAGTAGCTGCGAGGTGCAGTTGATCAGGTGCACTTGTTTAAGCGATCAACATCAGTGCAGCCACCTCTACAAAAGCAGTCGTTTTAATGGTTTGGTGCTCATGCAAGTGTGTTAATAAAATGCCAAGATGTAAAGCCATCAGCAATGACCGTAAAGAAGCAATCGTTCCTGCTTATCAATCTGGAACGGGTTTTAAGGCCATTTCTCTGGGTTAGGAGCTACATTTCATGTTCTATGGACCTCAACCAGGATGTAAAATGTGAAAGTGTATGACATGACTGTTGGAAAAATACTGAACAAGGGTGGCGTGTTTCAAAGTACTTCCAGGAGAAAGCCTATTGTCTCTAAAATCATGTCAGACAGCTGCATCTTTCTGAAGGAGTGGACATCCCAGGAACGTCAAACCTTGTAATGCTCAGAGAAACTGCAAAAAGCATTTTTGTTCAGTAGAGGTTAGATTTAAATAAATCTTGAAGCTGATAAACATCAGATGAAGTCATAGACCGACCCGGTTTAAACATGGTGTCCTCTGGTTGCCCCCCACCTCTAACAGAGAACTGTTATCTCCAACTCAGTGTGTAATTGAGCCACAGCTCAACCCCTAAACATAGAAACCTAGACAGGACATGTTTTTGTGCCAGGATGACTTAAAACCACAGATTTCGCTTTTGGTTTTTAATTGAATGTTTTGGAAGCTCTTAGCGGGACTTGTATGATCTGGAACTGTTTGGGTCACTGTGTTTACCGTTTTGTTTGAGGCGTCGAAGAAAAGATGATGGTCAAAGAATCAAGGGAAGTCTGAGGAAAACAGAAATCAATACCTTTGCTTTGGCTGCATTCCTTTACACTGAGAGGAAGAGTCAGATCTGGGAACGCTGGCTGCTGTGCCTGCCTCATGCTGGTCTAGACTGGTTCACAGGAACCAGGAAAACCCGTCGCTCCTTAGAGCCGCTGTCTCCTCCTTCTCTTCTTCCTGTACACTCCATATCTCCATCCTTTGCTGCAAGGCTTGTTTCCCGTCAGCATCCCAGCCCTGACACAGCTGGCTCCCATCAGCTCCCTCAGTGAGATAACTCTTTGCTCATGCAGCAGCTCCCACATCCCCTTGTTCCCATCCCTGGCACATAAAAATGATGTAATTCAGTCAGCCTATCAGTACTGACAAACAGTGTGGATCTGTTTCTTTATGTGAATGAAGCACAGCTGGAGTTGAGATCAGAGTCATAAAAAAGGCAACAAACAGCCTTGTTTTGCATTAGTGGAGATTCTCAGTCATGGAGGTCATGCCAGTTTTCAGTAGACGGATTGAAAACAGCTTTTTCTCTTTTTTGCCTCTCATTACACTTCACGTTTACATATGTCACGTTTAATGTGACATATGCTCTTTACAATTCAGCTGAAAAACGTCAGGGTTACATGACAAGGTTTTATTACGACAGTATTACGACATGACAAAAATAAAAAGCCGTAATAATCTGGTTGCCCAACCTTAAACTAATACTATGTTGAAGCACATTTTAACTGAATTTCAGCTTTTAACCTATTTTGGTCGTAGTCAGTCGACACGTCATCTATTTTCTGGAAAACATTTCTACGAATATCTTAGATTATGAGGATGTCTCTCTTGTAAACAACCCTCTTCAGACGACCACACAGATTTTCTGCTAGATTTAGTTTTTGCGTGATTTTGAAGTGAATTTCCTTCTCTTGAAGTCCTTTCTGTTGCAGATTTAGATTTATGTTTGGCTTCACCGCGATACAGGATAATTAAATCCTTTTTAATCTTCATCTTCGGCTTTTCTTCTTTCTTTTCTACCTGACGGTTTGGGCCAAAACCGAACCAGTCATAATTTCCTCCGCTACGACTAAAACCCCAGCTCCATCTGAAGAAAGATAACTCCACAGCATGATGCTGGCACTAAAACAGTGAAGCATGGTGGTGCACAGTGTCATTTTTGGTATTGTGGTTTCATCACACCCTAACACATTCTCCAACAAGGTTTTCTGCCGGCTCTCAATGTTTTTGCTGGAAGTAAAATCTTCTCAGTTGCAGGCCTACTCATTACGTAAGGAGAACTCAGGAGGTTGTTGATTTTTAAACTTTGTGACATCGCTCATTATCCTGCAGGAAGTAACCATCAGAGGATGGGTCCATTGTGGTCATTAAGGGAAGCACATGATCAAAAGCAATAGTCAGGAAGGTTGTGGTGTTTAGACTAAGTTGGCCTGAAACTTGTCCAGAAAATATCCCCCACATCTTCACACCACCACCACCAGCCTAAACCGTTGATACAAGGCAGGACGGATTTATTGGGTTTTTTTGGCTAAATTCTCATCCAACCATGGAGCTGGAATCAAAACTCATTAAACCAGACAAAGTTTTTCTAATTGCCGTCATCTTTCTGTTTCTACGTTTGTCGTGCATTCAGACGCTGAATTCTGCGTTCCTTGGTTGTAATAAGTGCCTATGTGAGCCTTTTTATCATCTTGAACCAGAATGCCCTCTGACCTCTGGCATAAGTGATGGATTTTTGTGCACACATCTGCTGATCGAGGGATATTTTCCTTTCTTGGACCATTCTCTGTAAACCGGAGAAGTGATTGTGTTAAATCCCAGCAGATCAGCAGTTTCTGTGGTACTTGGCCCATTGCCGTTTGGTACCACCAACCTCATGTCTGGTGCCCAGTTTGAACCTCAGCAAGTCTAGTATTGAGTTGCTTCCTTGTATTTGGTTGATATGCAGGTTGTGTAAACAAGCAGTCAAACGGGGGTCTCTGATACACGGCCCCTCCCGCTGACTGATAACTTTGTACAATGAGATCCTTTTGATCCTTTGTAACTTCTCTGCAAACTGTGGCTAAATGATCCAAATGTCAGGTAAACTCTACCCAGACAGCCTGACCTAATTTCAGGTTTGTCAGGTTGCAATTTTACAGTTTTCAAACCCTCACTCTGTTACCTTATTATCTTTGCCACAGGCTCTGCTCTCCTCTGAGCCAAAGTCATCCAGCTGTAGTCTGCTGAAGATGACCATGGGGGAGCTGATCACTCTGGCCGTGCCGTCTGCTGAGAGCAACACCAACAGCTCCACTGTGCCTCAGGTTGGACCATTTCACTCATGAATAACATGTTTAAATTTTTCTGGTGATGTTTCTAAGTATGTTGTCCCCTCAACACAGGTGCATGCTCTGAACATCCTCAGAGCTCTGTACAGGGACACTCGTTTGGGGGAAAATATTATTCCCTTTGTCTCAGATGGAATGCAGGCTGCTATGTTGGGATTCACTTCTCCTGTTTGGGCGGTAAGTCTAAGTCTTACGTTTTTACCTCATAAAAAGCAGCATGGATGTTAAAATATACCTGATTTCTATTTTCCACCCTCTCTCTTTGTTTTGTTTTCCAGGTGAGGAACTCCTCCACTCTTCTCTTCAGCACCCTGATCACAAGGATCTTTGGAGTGAAGAGAGGGAAAGATGAACACTCAAAAAAGAACAGGTCTGCTGCTTCTGCCTGTCTTTATGGTGCTCTACCCAGCTTTAGGTTGAGGCTTTGTGCATATGTTCAGTTGGGAAATGGTAAAAGAAACATTTTCAGGTTTTTGCCACCATGACAGTAAAAAATGTGATAAATCTGTTCATCTCAAATTAGTTTATATTTAAAAATAAGCTTTAAAAGGATTTGAATTGCCAAGTGATAAAGGTTGAGGTGCAAAAATAGTATCACCACCAAAGGGCGCTGTTGTAACACCACGCTGACTAAAACAACAAGCCTGCCTGCAGATTGACTTTTGCAGACATGCATTCTTCAGGTTCGCTGCACGAATGACAATGAAGAAAAAGGGAAGTTTCTCCGAAAACAATGAAATGGGTTCCATGTGATTTGACTTTATTGATATCAAATGGTAATCACTCCTCAGTTGGTCGCATTTGTTGCATTAACTGTCATCCTGTCTGCATTTGATGATAATTATGTGAATGTTTCTGAACATTTCTCAACATTTTTACACGGAACGCAACAGAAAAAAAATTATATTCTTTGGACTGTCTCTAAAGAAATCATAATAGATGTGTGTGTTTTTATAGAGATATCAATACTTTTAGAGGCTAACAGAGTTGTGGAAAATATTAGCATACACTGATGTTAAGACTTCCTGTCAAGAACAACAGATGACATGTAGCGGTGGTCAGATGTTTATATGATGATCTATAAGTATCACACACACAGAATGAGTTTGGCATGTGTAAACAGTCACTTTGTTTATAAGTTTAACCCTCTTTGTTTTGGTTGAAAGCATATTGGCTCTGCTGTGGAGAATTGTTTGAAAGATTGTGGATTGCTTTTTAAGGTTTTCGGAAGAGTCCTGCCTCGCAGCATCGCAGCACCTTGTCAAACAACTGCTCATGTGTTTGAAGAGCAGCACAGTGAAATGGACAGCAGGCATAGCTCCCACACACACACACACACACAACTATATATATATATATATATATAGCTTAGTTGATATTTTTTTATCTGTTATTTCATTTCTATTTAGTTGGTTTTATTTGTCCTTGAACCACATGGGTGAATAATAATAGAATTGATCTAATCCAGTCGAGAACATGTTTGACCATAGGCCTTCTAGATGGAGGCTAATTTGCAGTCCCAGTTTCTGGGACTTAAAAATGTAAACTGAGGGTTATACTAAGACCTATATACATTGTGTCAGTTATATTTTGAGCCTGTCTGCCAGTATTATTGTAACTTTTTGCTCAAATGTGAATTTAAGCTCATTGCAGGACTAACTTTCCCAGGGCTTTCTGCTCTACAGTCCTCTGTCTGGTTCCTTGTGTTGTATTTTTTCTGGCTCAAGGCCTCTGAACACTGTTACCCCAGCTGAGCTCGCTCCTGTTTATCTTGTACATTTTCACAGGTGGTTTTAGTCTTATGTCCAACACCTTGTTGAGCTTTCAGATACATAATGCTCCTCTTGACTTCTTTCCGTTTACTTATTATTAGACCATGAGGTTATTTTTATGTGCACGTGGGACAATTTGTTTCATTATAAGTGAGAAGTACAAATAAATGATGGTTGTATAAATTAGCTCTTTGAGTTGTATAGATTTATCTTTTTACAGGTTTATTTCTCTTTTAGTAGTGTAATTGTCAGATTTGCTTTCTTCATGTCAGCGAATTGTAGTTGTGTTGCAACATATTCCTAATTGCATCCTTGGCAGTTTATCATTTCCTCAGCCTGTTGAGCATCTGGTCTCTGTTATTACCGTGACTTTGTGGATGTGATTCCTGGCAGCAGAAAACACATTGTGACAGCTTGTCCACTCCAATATTTGGCTCTGTGTCTGCAATGTTCTCTTGGTTCACTGAAAATGGAGAATAAACACATTTCCTCTTCACACAAACACCACTCTGTGTATCTGAGTGTTTGGAAAGGCTGAATTTGTTGCTGTCTATGGGAATGGAAGATGTGTATTTTCTGAAATAACTTGTATCCAGTTATGTTGTTTGCTTGGGGATCATCATCCAACTAAAGCACAGACCGAGGGCCCGCTACACTCTGAGACCACAGATGGATGTCGATGAGATAGCTTCATTTAGATAAATGTAACTGTAAACAAAGCTGACCGAGCAAAGATTGCTCGCTGCATTCCAGCCAAGGCCCCGGCCGGTTTTATCTCAACTCTACTTTAACTCCTCACTTTGCACTCTACATGTAAAAATGTCCAGATTAATGTTGCAGAGGAGCTTTTGAGCATTGCTGTAAATGTTTCTATGCCAAGCTCCTCTGAAAGGTTACTCCCTTTTCCTTGGAGGAGAAAGTGTTCCTTTAAGCACCAGTATCATGCAAGTGTGTATGGATTTCATGGATTACGGATACACTTGCAGGGATTTGTCAAACTCCCCATCAAGAAGAATACACGTCTGAAATATCGTAATGCGGCCTGACCACCCAGAGTTGAATTCAATGCTAAAAAGCTCACATTTTTGGCTGAGGAGGTTTTATCTCAAGCTTATACTGACACAAATAAAGGAATCTTTGGGGTTATCTTGATGCTAAAACTGAAAACTTAATTTAATTTTATATTATACTTTTTCATGAGTGGAATTATTTCCTTTTTAGGGTGCAGGTTTGAATATATTGTAAATATGCCCTAATTCTAAATGTCCCTCAGCTCGTTGCAACTAGACCAAACACATTTTACAGCCATGGACAAACATCTAGGTTAATTCCGGTTATATATTTTAACATCTTTAATCTGGCAGAATTTGTAGGGAAACTGCAACTTTCAGTTGAGCTTCTTTCCTGATTGTGACCCTTTCAGTCCGTAGCACGGTAAAGCTGTCTTCACTGTGGACAGTGATACTGGTGTTCCAGTACTTTCCAGTTCCCTTTACGGTTAATGGTGGTTGGTGGTTCCTGGGCTGTTCCCGAACATCCAAACCAATCTCCTTTCATCTGAAGATGACGGAATAATTTTCCAGACCCAAGCAAAGTCGTCTCTGAATAATTTGTACTTAAGCACAATAATTTTAACTGATGATCTTGGAATGTAGATTAGTTTCAAAATGGCACAGAAAGACTTTGTCAACATCCGTAAATCCACATTTCTCCTTCTTAGATCTTCTCTGAGTGTTTTCGGTCTTTTCCGTTGTTTTGAGTGTTGTTCAGCCAACGAGTGTCGCCAAAGAAATGGTGTTTATGCTGCCAAAAAGGAACTAGCTGCGCAGATCAATCATGATCACTAAGCAGAAGGTACTTTCTGAATTTAAATGACATTCCCTTGGTGAATGTATGTAAACATCTGTTGTTCCAGAATCCAGGTTTATCCAAAATCAGTATTTGATGCGTTTTCCGGATCTTTATCCTGTTGGAACATCAAGCTGTGTCCAAATTTCAACCATCTAGCTAACGGAAAATTGAAGAATTGGAAGGTTTAGTTTTTATTTTTCTAACCGTTTTCAGCAATGTGCAAGTGGCAGTGAAACAGTCCCACAGCATGATGCTTCCACCACCATGCCTGACAGCTGGTACAGTGTTCATGATGCATACAAGCCTACTTGTGGGAAAAAATCCCTGCATTTGTCTTGCTGGAGACTTTAATCTTGGAGCTTCCACAACAAATTCAAACTTATGCAATTCTTGTTTTAAAAGACATAATTGCAGTTCTGTGTTTTATAATCATACCACTCTGGAATAAGAATGGTTTAAATATGACACCTATTCCCACAATGAGTGCATGTAAACTCCTGACTAACCTCCTATTTGACCCTTTTCCCTCTCCGTCTAACGTGCTCTGACACTGCCTGTGACCCTTGGCCTCCCGGAGCCTAGACTTGTCAGGCGAACAGACTCTCATTAGGAGAAAACACACTCTTGCAAACTTGTACAAAATCTCATGTATGTTTCTCACACAGTTTCTGCATTTGGTTGTCATACGTGATCATCCTTGCTCACTCACATGGTCCGCCTGTGTGTCATATCCATGAAAAAGGCCTTTGGGCAGCTTTCCTCCTGCTAAATGTGCTTGAGTGTGTTTTCCGTGTTGTTCTGAACTGGTCTCTGCCATGAATGAGGCAGTATGTGTAGCACTATCTCCTCAGTCTGGTGATCAAGAGTTGGGCAGAGTAAACGCCTTCCCTCCAGTAGGGGACTTGATTTAGACAGACGGAGTCAAATAAAAACTTTACTGGCCCTCAGGCTGAATGATGGTTGAAGCAGGAAGACCGCCAGAGTTAAATATGAAGTTTGTCATTTTATCAGCAGTCATGTATGTGTTTCAGAATCAGAATCAGCTTTATTGCCAAGTTCGTACATACAAGCAAGGAATTTGACTCCGGTACACTTTGCTCTTTTGTTCTGTTTTTGTATTACACAATATACATATTTACAATGTACAATATACACATATCTAATAGAAAAGGTGCATTTGCAACATCTGTATGCTGTTGTTCTGTACTCTATTGAATGTTCAACAGAGAAGCAGCCTGGGGGAAGAAACTGTCTCTGTGGCGGCTGGTTTTAGTAAACAATGTTCTGTAGCGGCGGCCTGAAGGTAAAACTCTGAACAGTTTATGTGCAGGGTGTGTGGGGTCTGCAGAGATTTTAGCAGCTCTTTTCCTGACCCTAGACCTGTATAAGTCCTGGATAGAGGGAAGGTCAGCCCTGATTATTCTCTCTGTGTTTGAGTAAATGCATAGGCACAAACATGTGACAGTTGTTGCTGCTCAGGGTGCACACACAAGAATGGGAGGGTTTATTTCTGGCCATGGCAGGATGAACAAAGACGAGGGCTGGATTTGTTTAGCTTGACAGGATTCGGAACAAGAACTTTGTCTTATCAGGCCGTCATAACATCAGTCTGTAGACTGCAGTAGCCGTCCTAGTGCTCTAATAGTTTCCCTTTTTATTTCCACTACGTTCTAAAACCATCATGACTGTGTTTTTATCACGATGTTAAATTAAATACCGTCTGTTTGTGTCAGAGTTCTTTTTTTCTGCCCGTTCGGCGTAAGTTATTTTATTGTTCTGGCCCAATGTTGTACCAGGAATCACTTTCATAGGCATTCCGGGGCCCCCAGAGCCAACGTGAGAATGGTTTTCTACATTTTTGGAACAAAAGGCACATTTCCTCTACAGGAACATTTTACAGGAACTAGGGCAGCTTTCTGTGATAACTCCTCACTTCCCTCCATTTCTGCTAGACTCTTCAAGGGGAAAACAGCAGATCAGGCTGGTGGTGGTAGTGTCATCGTGTGGGGAATATTTTCTTTGCTCACTTTGGGCCCCTTAGTAAGGATGTTGTGTTTAAACCAGTATGATCATTCCAAATCTACTCTTCTTCTGCTGGTTACTTCCTGCCAAATAATACACCTTGTCACAAAGCCCAAAATGTGGGAATGGGTTAAATGTACTCCAGCAGCATTCACAGTGCATGACGCTATTAAAGTCTTTGCTGTGAAGGATTAATGAGGTCCTGAAGGTAAACAGGGTCCAACTCGGTATAGGCAGTGTGGACATTATGCTGTACAGTGGCTGGTTTTTAAAAACACCGTACAGGATCTTATCTGCTTGTAAAAACACAACAGTCTGCAGGCTGGGTGCATGCTGTCTGGGTTGCAGGCTGCAGCTTATCCCTGAGAGATAAAATGTTATACAGAAGACATTTGTGTCTGTTGGCGAGACGGTCAACATGTGACTGAGTGAGAACATGAAAAGCACGACTTTACCAGTAGTAGTAACAATAACTATCATTGTACTACATGTAGTTTGGCACAATAATCATGATACAAAATTGTCATGTTGTTACACCCATATTGTGAGGGCTGGACGATATCATGGACACATAATATTATTATGATTAACCAACTTCTTTCTGACTCTTTTCTTTCTCTCATAGTGTCCATAACAGCCTTTATAAGCTTTAGCATCTCAGTCACTAAACATATTCATCAGCCGTGAGCATGAAGGGGAGTGAAAGTCCGTCTAAGTGGCAGAAATAACACTGGAATGCAGAAGTTGACCTAATGTTATGTTGCTCGTTTTTTAAGAGCTTTGGTTTCATGCAGGGAAATGGGGAAGAAGTTGTGATCATGATTTTACTGTGAAAAAACTGTGATCTGATGTTTTTGTAATATTTTAAGTTTAGGAAAGGGTTTTCTCTGAGGATCCAAATCTGCTTGTATACGGGGTCGGCGTTTTCAAAACATAAATCATTGCAAAACTAACACAAGTTGATAAAAAGTTGAGAGGGAGTGGGATAAATTGCAATTTTAGCCTTTTTTGATGTAGTTTATTGTAGTTTTAAGTGTTTCTTCACAATATAAATTAATAAATACTTTAAAGGTTTCCAGAACTCCTGAAGGTCTCAGAGCAGATTTCCTGGAGCCTGTGTGAGATTGCTCAGAGTGCCATTATTAATGATACCTATCTCCTTCTCTACCTCTGCCCTCAGGATGACAGGTCGGGAGTTTTTCACTCGTTTCCCAGCTCTCTATCCGTTCCTCCTGACCCAGCTGGAGGAGGCTGCAGCCACTGTGGAAAGGTGAGTTGACTCATAAGCTCCCTTCACTTCTGGTTTTGTACTCAGAGGCTTGTTAAAGTAAAAAGGGAAGATTGTGCAACCCTTTATCAACCCTGATGTAATGGTATTTTTTCCTTCTAAGAAAAAACAAACAGAACTATTTATTTTTTGCAGCTTAAATTCCATCACTCTGTGTTTTGTTCTCATGCCTCACAGCCTTGTCCTTATCGCTTGCTCACTTGACGGATTATTTACTTCAAGCACTGGGCTTCACGGACGAATAAAGTAAATGTCTTGCTTGGGTTTTGTTCTGTTTTCTTGCAGCGGAGGGTTGAGTCCACTGAGGTTTATTGGCCTTATCTCTGTCAGTTCCCCCTTTTGAAAGCATCAGAGTGGTCCAGCAGGTCTTATCTTAATATGGATCCAATTAATTGAAAGCTCTTTCAGGCCCGCTCTTTCACAATTCCCCGCACTCCCTTAGACTCTTGTTAAAACATTTGCAAATTTCCCACGGAACCAGACCTCGGCTGTCTGACTTCCTTCGTCGTTTTCAGTGCATCGCGCCACCAAAACAGACCGACCGCGCCATGCTATAGGAATACACAGCGGGACAGGAGGCTGCAGAGCAGCTGTTTGTGGTTTCCAGCTAAACATACAGAATGAGACGGTTCCAAAATAGAAGAGAGACCGTCTAAGGTCTTACTTTTCTGTGGACATATACACATCTTTAGTTGTGTTAGTCAGACCAAACAAAGATCCAGATCCAGAAAAAAATACAGCAGAAGACAAACACCAAAAAAACATGCCAGAAAGAACAAACACGGTTAACTAAACATAACGAAAAGCCAACCTGCTCTGTACTGTACTTAAATATCTATGTAAGATAGATGAATGAAGCTGAGTATATCTGTGGGTTTCATTTTCTTCTTGTCTCCAGACTTTTGTGACAGCTGGGAAACCACACTGTTTTGTTCGTCGTCACATTTTTAAAGTTGCACAACGGACCACTTGGTTCTGAACTAAAACATTCTGCATGAGTTGAGCTTTAAAACAACGTTGTATTCGTTCAGTACACGTGTGGGCCGAACCGAATGGGCTGTACTGAAACTTTCCGTTACACAGGCAGTACATAGTATGTGCGTATGAATGGATCATGACATTGAGGCCAGTAATATTGAAATGTTCAGTTGTGTTTAATATTATTAATTTGAGGCATCTATTGGTTTACTTTAACAGTTTTTTTTCCAAGGTGGTATAAAACACAGAATACAACGTAAGGGATTTAAAAAAAACATAAATTAGGTGCACAAGCTCTAAAATCAACACCTTTATTTGGGAAATGATTGAGCTGTTTGGATACCAGACAAGAAGTAGGTTTCAAGGGACCTAAATGAGGCTTTCAGATCAATCAATACTGAACCAACTGTCAAGCATAACGGTAGCAGCATCATGCTGTGGGGCTAGCTCTACTAATGAAGATTGATTACCTTCACGTTCTTCAGCCTCACCTCTAGGGTTTCTACTCGGTCTTGAAAAGTGGAATTTGATGTTATTTTCCAGGTCTGTATAGAACATATTTTATTTTCCAGATTTGTTTTTTTACTTCTTCCATTTTTTTAAAGGAAGAGTCTAGAAATGCTTGATAAACAGAGTTTTGTTCACATTTATTTATATCAATTTGGCATGCTTTATCTTTAATTTGAAAAATCACACCTTCATTTTTACATTTCACAATTCAGTTTTGGTTTTTCATTTACTGACTGAACACACACACATGCAGAAATCATTTTCACTACATGTTGGATCTCTAAATAGCTTTAAATTCAGGTTCTTACACTGGGTCCTAAATCATAAATAAAGCACTAAAGCCAGTAGTTTAAAAAAAAAAAAATTCAAATTTGAGCACCCTATTATCTTAAAAATCACTGTAGTTGTATGTTGTATAGTAGGTCCTTCCTGGAAAAAAAGGGACTCCAATAAATCATTAAAATTAAATGTTTATTGACATTCATGTCCCCAATTAGTGTATGTAAACATCCAATGCTGTACTACATTGTTCACCAGTAACACTGGTGGCAAAATAGCCCCACAGCATGATGCAGCCACCGCCATGCTCCACCAGTTGGTACAACATCTTAGATTTGAGAGCATCACCTTGATTTGAATGTTTTGTATAATCATTTCACCCTAGAATAAAACATGGCTGAAAAAAATAAACGAAAGGCCAAAATGATGACACCATGCATGCATTTTTGATAGTTGTACATTGACTTAAAAAATGTGTTTTCTGAAGAATGTTACATAGAGCTGAAGCTCCAGATACAGGAGGAGACTAACTGTTGTGTCAGATTTATTTGTTGACTTTATTATCTCAGTGTAGCCATCATTTTTAACTCTGTGTACCCAGGTTTTATCTCAGAAACTATTTCAGGTCAGTCTCCAAGCTGATTAGTTGCAGTACTCCATCTTATCTTCAACCGCCTTGGTTTCCAAAGAAAACAGCGTCTGTATCATATTCCAGCAATTTCTGAAACGGCGCTGATGATTTATTTGTCTGAGGGCAAAATAAGTGGAAAGCTAAGGCTTCGGTTTACTTTAGATATTCTTTTGTTTACATCTCCACTACCATATCCCTTCCTTCTGTATGAAGATTTCAGAATCTTAAGGTCACAGTGTAGTGTTTGCTCTCTTTCAAAGCCGGATGAAAAAGTCTTGAAATTGTTGGAGATGTTTAAGAGTTCAGGGAGACAGCAGAGGAGGTGGAAGTTCCCTTAAATGCTACAAAGCTTCTTTTTCTTCCTGTGGAGGGTTTAAGCTTCCAGCTGCATCCCAACACGGCCTCTGGGCTGGATGTGTGACCTCACATCCTCCCTTGCTGTGCTTGACTGAACTCGGAGTTTAAACATATTTGACCGGCTTCTAATTGGCTGCTATTAAATTTCCCACGAAGTCGACGTGAACACCAGCAGACGGCTCTGTGTTTGTGTTTTGCCAAATGAAATAATGAAAAGCACACGTTGTTTTCGCAGGGGGTTTTTCATTTTGTGTTCGCTCTATGACAGGTCCTGAAGGACGCGGTGCTCACGAACCTTCGGTAACATAAGCAAAACATTCATATTTACAGACCTTTGTAAAGCACAGCTGCGAGCCCTCCCTACACTGTAAACAAAGGCTTCTTTTCCCTGCATGATGTCCCCATTTGCGAACATAACAGGAAAAGTAAAGGTAAAACACTTGTAAAGCGAGACTTTTCATTTCCTGCTCTTCTTTCTTCCCCACCTGTGAGTCGGAGTGAAAACTGTGGATGTTTTGGCAGAAATGAGCACTTTCCTCTCTGACTCAGCTGGAAGTGATGAGATTTGTATGGAGGGAACAGAGGGAGATGAAAAGCTCTGTCCAAGGACCGATGAGGAGAGGACTGTGGCCAAAATGTGGCCGGTTGTGTAAATACAGTCTAATAAAAGAACTTTGAAATTTACAGTACACATTTTTGGTACATAGTTATGGTAAAAGTTTTTAAGCTGCAACAGCAAAACTGATCTAGAGATGCACCGATCAGAGATTTTGAGGCTCTAACCTGTTGATACTGATGTTAGCATATTCCAAAGTGTCCTCCAGAACAATAAATAACAGCAAATTACTTTTTTCTAGTTTCCGCACAAATAAAAATTCTAACTCTCTTGAGAATAAAATGTTTTATAGTGAAATAAAACAAAGAGTTCTGAAAGACAGCTTAAAGTTAAATAGTTGCTTCCTTCTGCATTCCTGAAAGACTGCAAATATAATATATTCCTCCAGGTTAGACCCTTTTGTCCGTGACATTTTAAACTGTCTTCAGCATCTTATATTAGCAATTAGCACAATTAGCCTGGTTTTTAATTTAATTGAGTTCATTTATAATAAAGGCAACAGAAAAAAAGGTCAAATCTGTCCAATCATACAGACCGATTCACTGAGCGTGCGTGTAGCGACAGTGGAAAGGAAATCTCCCCTTTAACGAGAAGAAACCCCCAGTAGAACCTGGTTCAGTGTGAGCAGCCAGCTGCCATGACCGACTGGGGGTTCGAGAAGACGGCACATACACACAACAAGATCACAGAAGCACTGATCTAGGAGTATCTTCTATGTTTAAGAAAAAGTAAAGAGTTAATGGCAGTAGGAGCTCCTTCAGTGGCTTCATCTAGGAGATAAACGGAGAAGCTCTGAGTACGTTTTCAAGTCAATAGGACGAAGTACTTAGCATTACTAACATTGCAAAAGCATTCTGTTAGCATACCCTAGAGCACAGGTAACAAACTCCAGGTGTCCTGCAACTTTTAAATGCATCTCTGCTTAGACACACCTAAATTAAATAAGTCATTAGCAGGACTCTGTGGAACCTCACTACATGATGAGGAGCTAATTCAGCCATTTGTTACAGGTGTGTGGGACCAGGGACCCATCTAAAAGTTATGTCCCTGGTTCAACACATCGGCCCCCGAATGAAACAATTTTACCTCCCTGCTAGAATGTCCAGCATGTGAAAAAGTTTGTATAATATGTTTTAATTGCTCTGAAGGAATTTGGCCTTGTTAGTTTTAAAACAGATGTAACAGGATGGAGACAGAAATCTTTTTGTTTCGTCAGTCTGCTTAATCCACAGGATATTTTCCCAAAGGTCCTGGTGATTATCTGTTTTTGAACAAACCAGAAACCACCAGATGCCATCTTGAGCATCGTCAGATGACCTCTGTGCAGTAGTCCTTTTCTTTGCCAGGGTGTTTTGGCATTTGTGAAAAGATTTACCTTTGCCAGTTTTCTTGCAAATGGTTCTTTTCACCAGTTTACACTTTAAATCCTGGGACTGGCCGATCTTATAAGAAGCACACATTTTGGAAAAATACCCAATAACTGTAATGTATAATTGGAAAATACTTTTCTCTCGTTGCTCTCGCACCTGCTGCATCCCTTTACTACATATCACAATGTCATCTGCAAACATCATAATCTAGCTAATATGATCCTCATGTTATTAGCTTCTCTTAGAGAACAAACATTTTGTGTAATTTTCGAGTCATAAATGAGACATGTTGTGGTTTGTTCGTCATCCAAGGCAGCTAAGATAGTTATTCCATCTAATGTTTTGTTCTTATGATAAACTAAATGATGTTAACTGTATTCTGTCTTTTGCTTAATTGGCCTTCTTGATCAACTCATATAAAGAAATATAAAACGGCAAGCTAAAAATAAAGTATCTCTGTTAATTTGGTTATTTGTGTGTTTGTGTTTAGTGACAGTGGTCACGTTAAGCTCCACCCTAGCCTGTTCTTGCTGCTGCTGGTGCTCAGTCGCCTCTACCCTTCTCCCATGGATGGATCATCTTCTCCTTTGGGACTCGCTCCTTTCATGCCCTTAATTATGAGGTAGGTGTAACGCTGCGCTCCATTTACCTCGAAAGGGAAACCCAAATGTGGGAGATTTGTTGCTAAGTGACCAAGCTAACTACTATTAGCAACCAATAACAATGTGTCTTTATGCTTTTCAAATATTTAAACCCTGCAGCAGTGTGGAAACTAATAGTCTATTCAGTCCTGTGTGTGCCACTGATTTAATGTAATTAAACATATTCATAAGCACAACTAGTTTCTTATTACAGATTTCACTTACCTTTATATAAAAGGCAGCCATGTTGGATTTTTTAGGTTGTGGTTGGTGAGAAACTTCTGACTTTACAAGTTGATCTTTTAGACTTTAAACCCAGAATTTCTGACCTCTGATCCGAACCCTGAAACCCAGCCTAACATGCATTCCTATTGAAACATTAGACAATTTTTTGTGGGTATTTAATTTCAGTCTTACTGCATGATAGTGAAAAATAGAACAATTTAGGATTTACTTTGACTGCGCAATATTGTTTAGGTCAGGTTACTTGTAAGGCGTGGGCTGGGTGCTGGAATCAAGATGGCCTCAATGAATGTCTTAAAGTTATGGTTTAAATATCTCAGAACCATAAAGTCCTTTTAATGAGATGTGAAAGAAAATGTCAGACTGAAGTTTTCTTTGCCTATATGCTGCATAATAACCCATATTACCTAGGCAGCGATAGAAATAGTCGTTGCTTTTCTGTTTTAATTCAAAAGTGATGTATTAGTGATGATATAAACTAGTTATATTTTGTTATACATTTAAGTTTTATACAGTGTTTGTGTTTCTCAGGGTAATCATGCTGCTTGAATCGTATACCAGCTTGCACCCTTTTTTTTTCTTTAACATATGTCATCTCAGAGCTTTCAGAGCTTCTTGTTCCTTCAGAAATGTTTGGCTTTCTCAAATATTTGAGTACCATCATAAATTACCAGTCGGATCAAAGTCAGGATGCTTTCAGAGTGCAAATATCTGAGGATGTCCAAAATAAACTGTCAATGGTCATCCTATGACCTGGTTTCCTTTAGAAAATGACACTAAAATATTTCACCAAAATTTGCCAAGCCTGTTTGATCATTTGTAAATGCTCTATAAAGTGCCAAAAGATTTTAAGAATCAAGTTTCCATTTTAAGAAAATGAAAACAGGATTTGAAACTAGCTTCTCTCACTTCTGTTAATGTTGCTGTAAATTTGTTGGTGGCAAAAGAGCTGAAAATATTTTTTTCCATTAAGGCTGCATGATATCAGGAAACCTGCGATGTTACTGTTGAATATTATGATGAAGACATTTGTTGTGATAAACATTTAAAAAAAATAAAGATTTTCCTTTCTTTTCTCTTTTTTTAATTATCACAATGTGCCCATCACTTTCTAAGCTTGATTAAAACCTATATCAGGTGTGGGCTTCAATGACAGTAGAGGTCCATCCAAGGAATGGTATTGGCCTGGTGATGAGCGGTGGCTGATTTCCTCCCAACATGACGCCTGGCATTCACACCAAAGAGTTTAATCTTATTCTCATCAGACCAGAGAATTGTCTTATCATCTGAGTCCTTCAGGTGCCTTTTGGCAAACTCCAGACTGGCTACCATGTTCCTTTTATTAAGGAGTGGCTTTCATCTGGTCACTCTACCATACAAGTCTGATTGGTGGATTGCTGCAGAGATGGTTGTCCTTCTGGAAGGTTCTCCTCTCTCTACAGAGGAATTCTGGAGCTCTGACGGAGTGACCATGGGGTTCTTGGTCACCTCCCTGACTAAGGCCCTTCTCCCCCGATCGCTGGTGGTTTCAGACGTGGTGGTTTCAAACTTATTCATTTACAAATGATGGAGGCAACTGCTCATTAGGACCTTCAAACCAGCAGAAAGGTTTCTGCATCCTTCCCCAGATATGTGCCTTTGGACAAGCCTGTCTTGGAGGTCTACAGACAATTCCTTTGACTCCATGCTTTGTGCTCTGACATGCACTGTCCACTGTTGGACCTTATATAGACAGGGGTGTGTCTTTCCTAATCATGTCCAATCAACCGACTCCATTTAAACTGTAGAAACATCTCAAGGATCATCAGTGGAAACTGTATGCACCTCAGCTCAATTTTGAGGTTCATGGTAAAGGCTAAAAATACTTACATAAATGTGATTTCTTCTTTCCCACTTTCATGGGGTCATCATGGGGTCATAATGGGGTCATAATGGGGTAATGTGTGTAGAATTTTGAGGAAAGAAATTAATTTGACACCTTATCGGAATATGGCTGTAACACAACTAAATGTGGAAACGGTGCAGTGCTGTGTATATGTTCAGGATGTACTGTAAATCATAAATGAACACACACAGCCCCCCGCTCTAAGCACCTCCTGCCGCATCCCACCCCCCACCACACAGCGCGTCGAGCAAGGCAAGGCAATAGCCTTGCACGATACCACACGAGAGAACAACAGAGGAGATGCCACCAAACCCACACCGGACTCCCCGACTCCACACCAAGACGGGATCAGCTCACCCTCTATGCAGTGCTCGAAGGTGGCGGGAACCCAGGGCCGACGGCCCCCACCATGCCCTCACAAACAAACAAACAATATCACCCCCGCTACGTCAGCCCAAACAAACGCCCCACCGAGCCGGCCGGCCAGCCCCTCCACCAAAGCAAAGCCACACCCTCATCTGCTGCCACACACTGCCCTTCCGAGCCCTATGTGCGTGTCATGAAGATGTTATAAGTGAGAGTGTCTAAGTTGTATTAGTTCCATTGGCCTTGATAGCATCCAACAAAGGCCTGGTTCTGGTTACCGGTATCTACATATACTAAGTTTTTAAAAAGTTACGGTTTTCAAAACCTTTTAAATCTTCTGTCTTACTGTTCCAACAGATTAACCTCCTTTTAATGGGATGCCAGAGAAAATGCCGGAGTGACCATAGTTTTAACAGAACACCCTCAATATGTCGCTGTGCACTGCGTGGCTGAAATCAGCTACACCCCTAGCTTACATGAAAAATACTTTTTGCTGTTTATTTTTGACAACATCATAATGTTCACAGAAAATACAGAGTCATGCTCTGTGTATGTAAAGAAGCTGACTGCAGGCTACCGGAGCAGATAGCAGGACTTCTTAACTAGTTGCAAAAAAACTTGAATATTCTGCACAATAATCACTTAAAAACTACAAAATGTAGCATCTGTTTATTCTGTATTTTTGCTTAAGTCTGTGTTTTAAAATGACATCAATAGACAAAAAAAAAATATGTAACTAATTAATCATAATATTTTAGCAGCTGTAAGATGATTTGTTCCTTTCATTTTAAATAAAAGAATAATGTAATATGTTGTTTAACATTTTTCTGTAAATGTCTGGAAATAATGATATTTTTACTTTAGGTCATCATAGTGGGAGATTCTCTTGAAATTATAATATTACACACATTGGCATTGTGAAGGTTGGTCACATTGGTATGGCTCATCTTTTACATATGGTGGAGCTCTGTTTCCCTGTAGTATTATTGTAATGAACAGACAAAACATGAACAAGGCGGCATGTGAGCAGCAGCCCCTACCTCGTGTCATCACTGTTTGTAATGGCTTCAGCCACTTGCTCCGTTTATATGAAGCCAAAGGAAGCAATAATCACCGGGGAATTAATTAGTATCGCGGTTGCTCAAATGACCTTTTTTCTAAACTGCAGCTCCATGTGTGGAACAATTCACAATCACTGCGAAAAAACACCTGCAGTCTCAACATTGCTGTGGGTGAGCCTCTTTATGTTAATGTTGGTACAGGTGTCATCGCAGCCTTTTTTTGCCGCTTTGTTATTTTTGTGACAAATGCATCTGGCACATCTTTGTAGTTTTCTAAATGGTGATGTTTATTATGGGTGGAGATGAGATAAGCTTTCGGTTTTGTGCAGTGATGTGATTCTGTTTTTGTCTGCTGAGACTAAACAGCTGTCTAATCTGGCCTGTTTTTATGTGATGTCCTGTGCTTCTTTGGTTGTTTGACATTGTGACCTGGTTTGTTGTTTTTTTTTTCCCTTCTCTTGTGAACCTACCAGACAAATGGAAAACATCCTTCATTTTTTTACGCTTATCAGATGGAGATGGAGACAAATATTTTTGGAAAGTATTTGAGAGGAATCTCATTGGCTCTCACTGGAGAAAGTTGAAAGGTTGGCATCTTGTTCCTCCAACATAACCTGAAATTGTAGTAAGAAATAGCCGGTTATCCTTAGCAAAAATGGTCTTCCTCTTATTTTTGGCTTCGAAAAAGGAAGATATCTGCTTTTGTGTTTCATTGAAAGGAGATTAATCTTTACTTCTTCTTTCACTGTCTGCCCTCTGCATTGCCCATGCAGGTGATTAAAGTGAATGTTGTCCTATTTTTAGCTGAATATTATGTGTTGGAGAGAAAATAAAGTGGTTTTAGCCTCAATGTTAGGATGCTTAGTTAAAAGCTCAGATAAAAATAACAAAGTAAGGTCCACAGTTGCGGGGGCAGCAGCCAAAGCAGAGAGAGCGAGACTTCGCTCTCTGGGGAGAGGGAACTCCCATGCCCGAGTTTTTGCCTCAGCAACCATCCGAGCCAGTGCTGCGGATACCCATCAGCTGCTTCTGGAGTCCCACAGGCCAAAAAGACCCGATAGGACTCCTTCTTCACCCTGACAGCATCCCTCACCGCCGGTTTCCACCAGCGGGTTTGAGGATCGCTGCCGCGACAGGCACCAACAACCTTGTGTCCACAGCTCCGGTCAGTCACCTCGGCAACGGAGGAGTGGAACATGGCTCACTCGGACTCAGTGTCCCCCACCTCCCCCGGAACGTATTTAAAGCTCTCCCGGAGGAGGGAGTTAAAGCTCCGCCTCACGGGAGACTCTGCCAGGCAGTCCCAGCAGACCCCCAAGATTCATTTGGGTCTGCCAGGTCTGACCGGTATCCTCCCCCACCATCGGAGCCAGCTCACCTCCAGGTATTGGTCAGTGGAAAGCTCCGCTCCCCTCTTCACCCGAGTGTCCATGACATGCAGCCGCAAATCAGATGACATGACAACAGAGTTGATCATGGACCTGCGGCCTAGGGTGTCCTGGTTCCAAGAGCACATATGGACACCTTTATGCTTGAACATGCTGTTAGTTATGGCCAATCCATGAGGATCACAGAAGTCCAATAACCAAACACCACTCGGGTTCACAACGGGAAGGCCATTCCTCCCAACCACACCCCTCCAGGTCTCACTGTCATTGCCAACGTGAGCGTTGAAGTCCCCCAGCAGAACAAGGGAGTCCCCCGGAGGGGTGCTCTCCAACACCACCTCCGAGGACTCCAAAATGGGTGGGTAGTCTGAACTGCTGGTGCATAAGCACAAACAACAATCAGAACCCGTCCCCCCACCCATAGGCTGAGGGAGGCTACCCTCTTGTTCACCGGGGTGAACCCCAACGTACAGGCGCAGAGATGGGGAGCAACAAGTATGTCCACCCTAGCTCTGTGCCTCTCACCAGGGGCAACTCCAGGGTGGAAGAATGTCCAATCCCTCTCAAGGAGAACTGGTTCCAGAGCCGTGCGCCGAGGTGAGCCCGACTATATCTAGCCGGTATCTCTCAACCTCGCGCACCAACTCAGGCTCCTTCCCCGCCAGAGAGGTGACATTCCAAGTTCCAAGAGCCAGCTTCTGCAGCCGAGGATCGGACTGCCAAGGATATATTAATCAAGTTCATTTATCATTTTTTTTTTAATATAAGAAGTTACTTAATCATAATATTATATCGTACTCGTACTCGTCGTCTTCCACTTATCCAGGACCAGGTCGCGGGGGCAGCAGACTCAGCAGAGACGCCCAGACGTCCCTCTCCCCAGACACCTCCTCCAGCTCCTCCGGGGGGAGCCCAAGGCATTCCCAGGCCAGCCGAGAGGCCTCCTCCTGGTGGGATGTGCCTGGAACACCTCCCGAGGAAGGCGTCCAGGAGGCATCCGGTATAGATGCCCGAGCCACCTCAACTGGCTCCTCTTGATGTGGAGGAGCAGCGGCTCTACTCCGAGCCCCTCCCGGATGGCCGAGCTCCTCACCCTATCTCTAAGGGAGTGCCCGGCCACCCTACGGAGGAAGCTCATTTCAGCCGCTTGTATCCAGGATCTCGTTCTTTCGGTCATGACCCAAAGTTCATGGCAATAGGTGTGGGTAGGAACGTAGACCGACCGGTAAATCGAGAGCTTTGCTTTTCGGCTCAGCTCTCTCTTCACCACAACGGACCGGCACAGTGCCCCCATTACTGTGGCAGCCGCACCAATCCGTCTGTCGATCTCCCGCTCCATTTTTCCCCCACTCGTGAACAAGACCCCGAGATACTTAAACTCCTCCACTTGAGGCAAGAACTCCCCTCCAACCTGAAGAGGACAGGCCACCCTTTTCCGGTCGAGAACCATGGCCTCGGACTTGGAGGAGCTGATCTTCATCCCAGCCACTTCACACTCAAACCGCCACAGCGCATGCTGTAGGTCTTGGCTAGAGGGGGCCAGCAGGACCAAGTCATCTGCAAAAGGAAGAGACGAAATCCACTGGTCCCCAAACCAGACCCCCTGGATTGAGGAGATCCTCGAAGTACTCCTTCCACCGCCCGATAATGTCCTCAGTCGAGGTCAGCAGCCTCCCACCCCCACTATAAACAGTGTTGGCGAAGCACTGCTTCCCCCTCCTGAGGTTCCGGACGGTTTGCCAGAATCGCTTCGAGGCCAACCGGTAGTCCTTCTCCATGGCCTCACCGAACTCCTCCCAGGCCCGAGTTTTTGCCTCTGCCACAGCTGACTGGGACACCTAGAAGGCCGGGTACTCCGCACTACCGCTCGGCCCGTAGGCCGAGACGACAGTCAGAGACCTATCCCCAACCCAAAGGCGCAGGGATCCTCTCATCCACTGGGGTAAACCCCAACACGAGACAGCTGAACTGGGGGGCAACAAGCAAAGCCACACCAGCCCGCCACCTCTCCCCGTGGGCCACTCCAGAGTAGAAGAGAGATGAATAAAAAAAAATAACCCAGTGAAGAGTAATTACACGTACTAAACATTATATGCACTCTATACTTGGTTGGGGCTCCTTTTGCACGAATTACTGCATTAATGCGGCGCAGCATGGAGGAGATCTGCCTGTAAGTTGAGGAAGTCAACTGTTGATCTTTTGTAATCTGAATCACTGGATTTTGGGTTTTCCTTATCTGTAACCATTAAAATATTTCACTCTGTGTTATGATTCCATGAGTTTTACTTGCTACAATGACTGACCAATAATATTGATTTTAGTTTTTACAATTTTCAAATTTTTTAACAGAGGCTACAAGATTTCAATCCACTGCAGTGTTGTGTGTTAGCAGTGGTGTTGGTGACGGTGGTTCTAGCTGTCTTCCGATCCATAACAAGCTCCTCTCATATAGCTGTGAACTGATCCCTCACCTTTCTCATGGCCATCCTCACCCCATGAGGCGAGATCATATATGGAGTTCCAAATGGTTTTACTTACTTTTCATTTTCCAGTAACCACACCAACTGCTGTCACTGGTGTCCTTTGAGATCTCTTTGGTGTCGCCCATGGTGGTGGATTATTTAGAAAGAAAGACCCTGATCTACAGGAGCCAGAATTCAGGCTTTCTATTCTGCAGTCCATAGATCATTAATTCCTCTGGCTCTCTCCTTTATTGCAAGCAATAATCTGCCATCGCCTTTTAGCAAAGTAGTCATTGAGTTGTGTCTTTTTATAGCCTCATGTTCTGCAGAGATCTAAATAAGTCTTTGGCCCAGTCTGGAACAGTCACAGAAGGAATGCGTCTCTGATATCTTGCCAAACGAAGCCCACATGTCTGAAAAGTCAAGCATGGCTCAACCTTAATTTCTTTGGCTCAAGCCATTCTGCTCCTCACCAAATTTCACCTTCCACCCATCCCATCTTCCATCAACGTGTGAGAACATGTCTAATCAGGTCAGTAACTTGTAAACCCTTCTCTCCT
This sequence comes from Girardinichthys multiradiatus, assembly GCF_021462225.1. Lineage (NCBI taxonomy): Eukaryota > Metazoa > Chordata > Actinopteri > Cyprinodontiformes > Goodeidae > Girardinichthys > Girardinichthys multiradiatus. Next base: position 38,112,203 of record NC_061814.1, on the reverse strand, counting down.
TCTTCCTTTTTCAGCTGATTTACCAGCAGCAGAGATAAAATCTTTCTTGGTTTTGTGCATTAACAAAACCCAAATGCTTCATTCCACCACATAGGTTTTTTGCCTCCACACATCCCCACTCTGAATATTTACCATTATTCTGGTGTCTGTAAATTTAATGATGACTGGACTGGGAATGATGACGACAGAGAATGGGAGGATAATGAGGAGCAGACAAATTTATTATAGCTAGAGAAGTGTCTTTTCCAGCTTTATCCCTTTCTACCATTGTAGTGATTTATTGTCTTTGATTTGCAGCCCAGGCTTTTCTCCTCACCTGCCTAACTCCGTTCCCATCTTGGCCCACTTTGTCTCATATTTCACTTCTTTGGAAAGGCTATGGTTAGGCTGAGAAACCGACGCAGGATTTAACAAGGAGACCACCGTCAGAGGTGATGATGTACTGTTCTCCACATTGCTCCTGGTGTTCATCTTTTCATCTTGTGGAAAGTGAACCAATACAGGGAGAAATCTGCATTTACCATCAGGAGTGTGAACACTGCCATTGAAAAAGGTTTGCTCATGTGTTTCACGTCTGAATATGCGGCGTGGGATTGTGTGCCCATTAGCAGCTCTGTCAAGAAGCATTGAGAAGCATTCAACTGATGTGTACTGATTCATTAAATGCATCTGTAGTAGGCCGTTTTCTTAGGCTGACTTAATTTTTTTCTGCCATTTATATAAACCTGGAATCAGATTTTTGCCAATTTCTCTGAGTTTAGAAACTCAGCCCATTTCGCACTAGCACCAAAAATACAGTCCCTTGTGAAGATATTCAAACCTCTCACTTTTTTATGGGGATTGTCTGTGACGGGCCAGCACAAAGTGGTGCAGAACTGTGAGGTGGAGAGAAATTGATCCATAGTTGTCAACACTTTTTCCTAATAAAAATCTAAAAGTCTTGCATCCATTTTTGTTCAGCCCCATTTACTCTGGTGCCCTAAAAAAAAAACCACCATTGCAACAGATTTCCTTCAGAAGACACGAGTAGATCCCACCTGTGTGTAACTTATTCTCAGTATAAATCCAGCTGGTTTGTTTCTGGCATCAAAGGTTTTTTAGAGAACATCCATGAACAAACAACATCATGAAGACCAAGGAGCACAGCAGACAGTCTGTCCACCTATATTGACAGGCTGGTCAAGGACAGCATTAATGAGAAAAACAGTCAAGATGTCCAATAGTCAGATGCTGCATTTTGCCGAGAAGAATGAGCAGGAGTTTCAGGCTCCGGATGTAATAAGCTGGTAGAGATGTATCCAGAAAAGCCTGTAGTTACAATTGGTGGTTATTCAGTTAAGTATTGACTCAGGGGGCCTGAATACAAATGCATGCAACACTTTTCAGGTTTTGATTTGTAAGAATTTTGAAAACCATACATAATATTCCTTCCACTTCAGTTTCGCACTACTTTGTGTTGGTGTTTTGCATAAATTCCCAGTAAAGTTAGTAAAGTGTTAAACTCCACGAGCATGTTCAGTTTTTTTTGCAAGTTAAAATCATGTAAGAAAATAAAAAGGTTTTTTAGTGAAGTATACAGTTTTGTTACAGTTTCTTTACATGAATGAGCTGTTGAGGCTCACTTTTTTCTCTCTGCGTTTTAAAACCTTGATTCCCGGGCTTGTTTAGCAGTTTTTTGTGGAATAAATTGTTCTTTCAGCTCTGCAAAATGAGGCCCAGATGAGCCTCGTCCTTGCCAGTCAACAGTCTGCCTACTGATCCCACAGGGGACGCTGCTGTTTCTAAAATTACACCCTTCCAAACTGTCATTTCCTTTTACAAAACATTTTCATTGGGACAAATTAGCACAGATAGCTTGCATATGGGCCACAAAAGAAGGAGGGAAGTGGTAGAAAGTGAGGACCGAGCACTGCAGTGATGGATCGGACTTTAACAGTCTACTGTCCCCTTCTGCTGAATTTTCCACAGTCGAGACAAGTTTCTTGTTTCTCCAACCAGCTTTAATACAACAACAGAACAGTGTAAACATCCAGAAACGTCCACATTTCCCTCTTGTCGTCTTGACTTTTCTTCTGCAGTTTTATTAGTCCGCGGTCTTTTAAACTAAGCAGGGGTCACGATGGGGTTCTCACAGTACGATGACATTAAATACAAATTTCATGTAGGGCTGCATATTATTAGGTAATCGTGACGTTGCGATCTTATTGTTAAACATTGCGCTGATTATATTGACTATGACTAACCCACATTTTTGCCACTAGAGTAAGTACTGAGGTCTAAGATGGGGAGTTCCTAGATAGAGCTGTCCTGCTTGCCACACGTCCACTTAAAATATTAACATATTTGAAAGTTTCTGGGTTTTGTCTGAATTTGGCTTGTTTTTTTATTCTAAGTGGTGTGACTATGGCTGTTTTAGCTAAAGAGTAAACAAGGGCTTTCTGAAATGACCTTCTTCCTCCAGTAACTCTTACTCTGCCCCTTCCAGTCTGTCCTATCTCATTCATGTCTTTGGACATGTCCCTCTCTTGTTAGCTTTGACTCTGTTATGACACTGGAGAAGGAAACCCTATCAGCTTGTAAACAAGGTTAATTTTAGCCTTACTCTCAGGGTGACAGGCCATACTCAACTATACCGGTAAACGCTGTAAGTAATCGTGGGAGGGAGAATTGTGCGGGTGGGCAATAACAAAACGTCGCATACTATTTCCTGCCTGGTTAGCTAACGAGTTGAAAATATTTGAATTTAGGTTTATCGTTTATCTGCCGGCCGGGGAGAGGTTTATTTTGGAAAGTTTGCAATAAGACATGGAGCTGGGCAGGGGGGAGCTCATATCAAGATTACATAAGATATAAGCAAAAATAGAATGCAAATTAAATAAGTTATGTTTATAATTTCTAACTGGTGAATTTATTAGGGAGCAAAATGATAAAGTCCTGACAACTCATAGTAAACAGATCTTTGATGACCTTACGGGTCAAGATGAACCTGACCAGCAGCTCTTAGCTGCATTTTGGTCCAAGGCCATTCAGAGCCTCAGAGACCAATAACAACATTTTATTATCAATCCTTTGCAGAGGGGCCACTGCAGTGATTTAAGGAGTACTGTGATGTAACCCATTTCATGGTTAAAGTCAGAGTCCAACACCTGGGTTGTATGAATGTAATTTTTAGCCACATTGCATCTAGTTGAGTGCTAAACGAAACAACCAAGACTTCCCTTATTTCTGCCTTAAACTGCTGACTGTGGTCATTTGATCTCGCAGAAGTTTTAAGGCTGCATCATAAGCATATATATGGTAGAAGATGTCGGTGTACTCCATAATCTGAGCTAAATGGGGTCACATAGATATTGTGTAAATGTGACAAAGAGTGGAGCCTTAGATCACTTAGATTTATTATTGCTAGTCCCAATTTATCTGAACAAAGTAAGATCTGAACAAATCTACCTCAGTCCCCGACATCCAGAGTAGGCATCTTTAAAAGAGATTTGATCACTGCAGTTTGTTTGGGCCGTTGGAAAAATAGAATGGAAAAAGTGAAGAGAATAATTTACTTTCTACACTATTTTAGGTGTAACAAAGCTTAACACCATTATGTTTTTTTATTTTTATTTTTGGGCACCAAGAAGTCTACCAAGTCTTGGATATTAGGTCATGAACAGTTTTTGTCAGAGAAACATTTGTTTAAAATAATTTAGATGCACTAATGATTCTGGAGAGAAAGAGTTATTAGGAGCTGTAACAACAAACCTTTGCAATAAAACATAAAAATATTATAATAAAAATGCATCTATCTATATTCCACAGCCTTAGGACAACTCTGTAATGTTAAAGTTGTCATTATGTTTGTCCTACAGATGCAGCCGGTCCGCTGTGTATCGCACCCGAGAAATGTCGGCCCGGGCCCTCGTCCCCTTCGTGCTGGTCACCCAGGTCCCCTCCACTGTCCAGTCTTTACTGCAGGAGCTCCCTCCAGAACCAGGACCCAAAATCCAACACAACCACATCCATGGCACTCTGCTGCAGGTCTGCTCCCACACACCCACATCAACACAAACCAGTTCACTCATACTGGGAATATACAGCTCTCACTGTAATCATAGGTTGTTTAAACAACCACAAGTTCTCAATTAGAGCCAAAATCAAAACTTCAATCATAAGCTTGTCAGAACACTGTGTGTTTTTCAGCATGAACGTTTATGAGTCAGAGTTGGGCTGACACAGAGACTTAGATTTCAGCCTGTGGGGTATTTTGTCTCGTTAACTATACTGTGACAAGGAAATACAGCAGGGTGAAAGGATATCACAAAAGTACAAATACCAAATAGGATTCCTGTTGAGGTCTATCAGGTCATTGTAGAACCAAACCAAGAGATGTGTCCACTTTCTCTGCCTAAAGTCAAGCTTGTTCCCAGTATGCGTTGGACTCCACCAGTCCTGCCCCTTGTCTCAAATCTTGCTTGTGGTGTTCATGGACAGGTTCATGGACATGATAATCAGCTGTTTTAAGTTCGAAACCATGATTCCTAACCAGAAACAGGGGAACTGTGGCCTCCAGGCCACGGGTCAGTCTCTTCCACTAGGGTGGGAGTTCAGTTATCTTGTTGACTTATTCTTGAGGGATCTTAAAATGGACGGAGCAGGAAATTGAATGACAGATTGGGCCATCTTCTTCAGTAATGGGGTGCTGCTTCACTCTGTCGTGATAAAGAAAGAGATGAGGCAAAACTCTCAATATACCAGTCCGTCCAACCCTCACCTGTGGTCAGGAGATGCGGAGAGCAAGAGATCCTGGATACAAGCAGCTTAAATTACCTTCCTCTGGAGGGTATTTGGGTTCAGCTTTAAAGTAAGGTCAGCCATATCGGAGGAAGTCATCTTAGGAAAAACCCTTGGTGCCTCCTTTAGGAGGTTTTCCATGCCTGTCTTGCTGGGAGGAGACCCTGGGACAGATTCAGAACTTGCTTAAGAGACTACATATCCTTTCTGGTGTTGGAATGCCTTGGTATCGCCCAAAATGAGCTGGAGAGTGTTGCTGAGTTTTCCTCTATGACCTGTCACCTCCTTGACCCGACTTCATATAAGCAGAAGACAAGGGACTGAAAAAGGACTTTATAAGATTTTCAAAGCTTGTGTGTCTGGACTGACATCAGTCCATACATCAGCTGGCTTCAGAAGACATTGTGACAGATTCTGATATAGTTTCCGAAGCATTTTTTGCCCCATTTGTTGGACAACAGACACTCAGTCATCAATTTCAGCTCACATCTGAAGTTTAATGGAGACAGAATCAGGACAAGATGACACAGATGAGGCAATGGAAACAAAAACATCTTCATTAGTTTTGGCGACGTCTAGCACAGAAAATCCAAACAAAAAGTGGACCTGAATGTTGTTGTTTTAAATATCTCCAGACATCCAGCCTATAAGTGTGCACAAAAAATAGAGGAAGTTTTGAAAACAATTGTTAAGTCAGTTTGGTTATTTTTCACCTAAATTCTTGTTTGCTTGTGGACGGTAGGTGCCAATGGTGCAGAAAATACCAGTTTTCCAAATTATCTGTGTTAATGTGGACACGGCCTAAAACAAGATTAGCTGCTCTGGCAAGTAGAGTGAATCTAACAGCTAGTCCATGAAGGGGCTGGACCATAGTAGACTTCCTTTGTATAAAAACATGGCGTACTGCTTTAATGCAACAGCAGTAGATGGAACTTGTGCATTGGTGGTTATTCACAAATAAGCATATCATTATTTACACAGGAAACAAAGGTTATTCTTGTATATGAATGAATGAATGAAAATTATTATTCAAGTGTCATGCACACAATGTGCCCAGCCTATACAGGCTTATGTGACTCTAGTAAGAAGTATCTGTACATTAACAATATCATAAAGAAACAATATTTTAGACAGGATAAAGTGCTGTTTGTCTAAGCATCACTGCTCTCTCTAGAAACTTTGCCAACATAAACATCTCTCTCTCAAAAAGCCAACTCAACGTATCACCATCTGATAGCCAAAACAAATCATGATTTTTGATCTGAACCTTTTCAAACTTAAACATCCTCAGGTCATTATATAATGGAGATTAAAACAAAAAATGAAATTCATCTTCATCAACATTTAAAACACACAAACATTGTTCCTCCAATAGCCCTTTATAACGCCCCACCTCAACAGCAAGAGGCAGAACACCCGCTCTCTGCTGAGCCTAGAGCGATCTGTCTTCTTTTTAGCTTGCCATTAACATAAGGCTTCTTAGCTTTGGTTTATTGAGCACATCAATTATAATATGTATGTGTATAATATGGATAAATACATTTTTTTTTTTTACATTTTGCCCTTTCATTTTCTACAATATAGTGTCCCTGACTGCGAACACCTTGGATTTTCCATAGTCACAGCATGTTTTACACAGGAAGATCATTTTTCGATTAGCCATTAGCTTTTACCTCAGCTTAAATCAAATAAATCAATGTGGATTATCACCGAATAGAGACGTCAAGACAGTTTTCTACTCCAGGTAACATATTAACTATTTACAGCCTTTTAACAGAACCTGCCTTAAAGTAACTTTGAAGTATCTGCTTGAAGGCAGAATCTCTGTCAGTCCTGGTGGGACAGTTTCCACACAGAGCCTATCCAGACAAGGCGGTTATCGCAGGGTAAATACCTGTGTTTAGTTCTGTCATCGCACCCTGACAAAACACAACCAAACAGTCTGCCTGTAACATCAACACTGCCAGAGAATAAGGGGAGAGGGAGTTTCCCCGAGCCTTTTATTGAATGCCACTGATGGGGTCAGTGGGCGTGGTGCGGTCCGGATCCGTACCCAGGGGTCGATGCAGAGAATGCAAACTGCAGCGGTTTCTTCAGGATAAGACGGAGTGCGCGTTGCTCGAGAGCGGTCAGGACTCCAGGGAGGTCTGCTGTGGGATGGAGGGACAGATGGATGGAGGTAGAGGGAGGGTGGGCCTCATAAAAGCCTAGACGAGATTTCAGGGGGAGAGTGGTTTTTAGTTTGTGTTCTTGTCATGGCTGCCACGTGTGGATGCTCCCCAGATGTCTCCTGATCTAGTCCACCCTGGTTCTACATTTCTCCAATACTGGTTTCCCACCTTTGAAGTCAGAATGGTCTTTGTTGTTCTGCTCCAACCTTGAGATACATAATACCCGTCATATCTATAAACAGAGATGAGTAAAAGGCTTAAAGTAAATACTTTATTTCAGCAGCAGGATCTCAGTAAAATAATAGAGATTCACATTTTGAGCTAAAAAAGAATAAGCTTTGCCACAATTATCTGACCACCTAATGATATAATAAACGTATTTATTGCTTATTTTTAGAAAAATTTATGTTTAGGATCTTTTTAAAAAAGATACATTTCATGGCATTAGTTGCCTTTATTTATTAGTAGGAATAAGGGCAAAGAGAGTTGGAGAAGACATGGAATTGGTTGGGAATTGAAGCCCGAAAAGCTGCTTCAAGGGTCATAGCCTCTGTATATGACGGCCTACTGTACAACTGAGCCACACTGCACCCAATTAGGAACTTCTAATTGGTAATCTATCACTTCCTGGTTCTTAGGGGTATAAATGTGACGTGGCACACAACCTCATTTCCCATAGTCAGTCTTGATATTTGGAATCACACAGAAACATGCCAGCCAGTACGGCATATGCTGGGTGATCTTTGCAAATCATTAAATGGCTAGGAAGAAATAGCTATTCACTTAAATAATATCATATCTACAGTCAGAGCGAGAACTAAAAAGTTTAAAAGAACTAGAACTGGGACAAAGAAGGCTGGATTTTGTTGTAGGTGCATCGCATCACCACTCAGTCAGGAAGATGGTATGGGAGGTAAAATAATTCTGCAAAGCTCACTGTTGAAAGAAGTGCAGCTAAGAGTAGCATCTTCTGTTAACCAAGTCCTAAAGAGAACCATTAGAGAGTATCGTCATGCCAACTGGTTGCTTAGGAGCATTGCCAGTCAAACGGCCTTTTCTGTCCTGTTTTTGTGATATGAGATTAAAATTAAGTATGTCTGCAACAAACACTCCAGAAGGGTCTAGGGTGGGGGAACAAAAGGAAGAATGTGAGAAAAGGCACCTCATACCTGCTGTTAACCATGGTCTAGGATCTGTGGTGGTGTGGGCCTGTTTCTCTTTCAGCAGGATGTCCAGAACATACAGTCAACCTTCTTCCATTTCAATCTCTGACTTAAATACGCATGCAACCACTGCTTAATTCGGTTAATCCAATACGAAACAAACTGGAGTATTAAACATGGCGTCTAAACATTTTAAAGAGTTGTTGGTCTCCATGAGCCTTCCGCCTCTGGTCCAGCTCAATGTTGGACTCAGGGTAGCACCAGTTTATCGCTGCTAGAACCAGAACCTGTGCCGATAATAAGACACAAAACTGGTGCCAAACAAGCACTAGATCCCCATGTTTACACAGTGACTGTTTCATCCAACTCTTATGAGAAAGTGTACAAAATAGGTTCTGAATGCAAGACGTGTTGCTGTAAAAGTGTCCAAATGGCTGTGACCTCTTGGCCACGAGGTGTGTTTATCTATGAAAACAGTTTGTTGCTGCATCAACAACTTGGTCCAAAAGGAGGATTTGTGTACATTAGAGAGTCCGTCAGGCTCCATACAGACGCCTGTGTACTCAGTAGTTTGTTGCTCTGCATTTTTGTTTGTCACACACATACACAGCGCAGCACAGTTCTGTAATCAGGTACTGCAACAACACCACCTGGACATCTGTGCATGAGTCTTCTTCAATGTGAAAGTCACTACTTTAGAGAAGAGGGTTTTTTTGCATCTTCCAACCATCTGGGTTGTCATTATCAATGTCATTATCATCCAAATGTCACCCATTGTCTTGATATTTAGGTCATAACTATGAAATGGTATTAATATTGTTTGATTATTTGTGTTCTGTACTGAAATAGATAGAGAAACCATAGGAATGGACATAGATGTGTCCCTCTGAACAGTTACTTAACAAGGAGAGGAACAGGATAAAACAGTAACATTAAAAGGGGTACAAATGGAAAAATGTAGAAAATTCAGATTTAAGTAAGGCCAAACTCACAGCAAAGCTGCTCTCAAGCACTTGCTCTTGTGTCACTGACTGTCAGATTGCATAAGAATCTAAATGGAATAAAAATCCATCCACGGTGAGTGGAGTTTTATCACTCTGTTTCAAATTCCTGCACTAGCTTACCTTAATAATACCTGTACATCATATTTGACAGGAAGAGGCTTTATGCTTATTTGAAAAGTGTGTTTGTGACCTTTTATTGTGGATGTAAGATGTACACGTCAACGGAAAAATTAGCTGAAATCTTTCAGGGGGGGAACAAATGTGGTTGCATATGTCTGCACGTCATTAAACTGATACCTTAGGTTTTATCACAACACTTTTTGGACAGAACTCTATCAGCATGGCACATCTTTGACTCTGTGATAAAAAATACTCCAAATCTGTCAACTGGTGAGGTCATCTTCTATGCACAGCCCTATTTAGTTCATCCCTGGACTATTTCTTCTTTTGCCACCATTTCTTTTGATCATTTGAATGGCTGCTTTGGGCTTTTACTTAAAAAATGAAGTTCCTCTTTCACCTTAAATAAGGCCCCTGTTCCAGTTGAACAGAACCAACCCCATGACCCTGCCACTTGATGATGACCATCTGCCCTGTGTTCAATGGTACATCCTTTGCCTTGGAAATTCTTTTCTACACTTCTCTAGACTGATACCTTTTGACGATGAGATTCCTCAGATGCTTTGGAAACGTTCTGCAGACCATAGCTTGTCCTGAGAGATGCTATCGGGGAAATTGCAGGAAAAGCCTAATAGAACCACTGAACATTATCTGCACTTAGGTATAATACACACTAAAAAACAGCAAAAATCATACATGAAAAACAAAGTTTGAAATTGCAGAGAACTGCTTTAATTAAAGAGTCAACAAATGTTAATGCAAAATTGTTGATCATATTTGTTTTGCTTTTCTTATTCCTTCATTGCTGTTAGCATCTTACTTCTTCAAAATTGGACAAACCTGTTTAAAACGGTTCAACACATAACAGCTTGATCAGTAATAATGTGGAAGCAAAACGTCAACCTGAGTTTATGAAGATGAGCAAAAACTGCAAAAAATAAGATTTTATTGATTGACAGAGAAAGCCTAGCCTTTTTAGGCTAAGCTTAGCTATACTTTGCAGCATAAACACCAGATTAGGTTTAAACGGGCCCAGAAAGAATCAGGGTGGAGCTGACCGAACTGGCATTTTTTCATGTAATCAAATGTATTTGTTTTTGAGATTTTACCATTGAATTCTGCCTTCTACACATTCTACATTTTGACCTACTAAAGATTTTGGAAACATTTTAATTTAGAGTTTCTCCAAATGTTCAGTTTATATATCAAAGCATAGATATTTTTGCCAACTCTCAGCCAGTGTGTCTCCCACTGTTACAGGATATGTTGTTTTCTGTGTTCACATCCAAACTCTGACTCACTCCTATTATATGTTAAATATGCAGTTTTCTTTCACAACTGGAATTTAACCTGTCGGATCTCCTCCATAAATTACTGTAGATACTTAAAAAATTAGGTTTAGCTAATAGAAGGGTCTCCTACTCACAGTTCAAGAATTTATAGTTTTATAGTAGAATAGGTGGGAGTCACCATAGCAACCACTGTACACAGCTCCTGACCTTATTGAGAGCATTCCCACCTCGCCCTTTGTCTGTTTTCTCATATCAGTTTCACGTCTTTCTGCTCAGACTAATATTAAAGGGACATATCATGTTGTGTCTTTTCTGGAATGGGATTTATGAAAGTAGGAAACTTCTTTGTCTGTTCGTGTGTCTCATCTTCACCCAGTTCAGGGTCGAGCACCAGCCACCTGTTTTCTAGTTACTACGTGACACAAGAGCTTAGTGTACTCTTAAACCATAGACAATAAAAAACGAGGCTTACAATCTTCTTGTGATGGTTTAAAGCTTCTTTTTTTTGTTATACTTTTCCTGAAAGTTCAATGTTAGCCAGTACAGCTGGATAAGTACAGGTCCTTCTCAAAATATTAGCATATTGTGATAAAGTTAATTATTTTCCATAATGTCGTGATGAAAATTTAACATTCATATATTTTAGATTCATTGCACACTAACTGAAATATTTCAGGTCTTTTATTGTCTTAATACGGATGATTTTGGCATACAGCTCATGAAAACCCAAAATTCCTATCTCACAAAATTAGCATATTTCATCCGACCAATAAAAGAAAAGTGTTTTTAATACAAAAAACGTCAACCTTCAAATAATCATGTACAGTTATGCACTCAATACTTGGTCGGGAATCCTTTTGCAGAAATGACTGCTTCAATGCGGCGTGGCATGGAGGTAATCAGCCTGTGGCACTGCTGAGGTCTTATGGAGGCCCAGGATGCTTCGATAGCGGCCTTTAGCTCATCCAGAGTGTTGGGTCTTGAGTCTCTCAACGTTCTCTTCACAATATCCCACAGATTCTCTATGGGGTTCAGGTCAGGAGAGTTGGCAGGCCAATTGAGCACAGTGATACCATGGTCAGTAAACCATTTACCAGTGGTTTTGGCACTGTGAGCAGGTGCCAGGTCGTGCTGAAAAATGAAATCTTCATCTCCATAAAGCTTTTCAGCAGATGGAAGCATGAAGTGCTCCAAAATCTCCTGATAGCTAGCTGCATTGACCCTGCCCTTGATAAAACACAGTGGACCAACACCAGCAGCTGACACGGCACCCCAGACCATCACTGACTGTGGGTTCTTGACACTGGACTTCTGGCATTTTGGCATTTCCTTCTCCCCAGTCTTCCTCCAGACTCTGGCACCTTGATTTCCGAATGACATGCAGAATTTGCTTTCATCCGAAAAAAGTACTTTGGACCACTGAGCAACAGTCCAGTGTTGCTTCTCTGTAGCCCAGGTCAGGCGCTTCTGCCGCTGTTTCTGGTTCAAAAGTGGCTTGACCTGGGGAATGCGGCACCTGTAGCCCATTTCCTGCACACGCCTGTGCACGGTGGCTCTGGATGTTTCTACTCCAGACTCAGTCCACTGCTTCCGCAGGTCCCCCAAGGTCTGGAATCGGCCCTTCTCCACAATCTTCCTCAGGGTCCGGTCACCTCTTCTCGTTGTGCAGCGTTTTCTGCCACACTTTTTCCTTCCCACAGACTTCCCACTGAGGTGCCTTGATACAGCACTCTGGGAACAGCCTATTCGTTCAGAAATGTCTTTCTGTGTCTTACCCTCTTGCTTGAGGGTGTCAATAGTGGCCTTCTGGACAGCAGTCAGGTCGGCAGTCTTACCCATGATTGGGGTTTTGAGTGATGAACCAGGCTGGGAGTTTTAAAGACCTCAGGAATCTTTTGCAGGTGTTTAGAGTTAACTCGTTGATTCAGATGATTAGGTTCATAGCTCGTTTAGAGACCCTTTTAATGATATTCTAATTTTGTGCGATAGGAATTTTGGGTTTTCATGAGCTGTATGCCAAAATCATCCGTATTAAGACAATAAAAGACCTGAAATATTTCAGTTAGTGTGCAATGAATCTAAAATATATATGAATGTTAAATTTTCATCATTACATTATGGAAAATAATGAACTTTATCACAATATGCTAATATTTTGAGAAGGACCTGTACTCTGAAATGTGCCAGGCATGGATGTGTACCAAGTCTTGCAACAGATTCTTAAATCAGTTTATTTTTATACAAAATAAATCAATTATTTTATGGTAAATGTTCCCTTTGCTCAATAATAAACTAAGCACACAATATTTAAACAAAACACAGTTGTCTTATTTTTGTAGTAAAGGGATCTGTAAAATGTAGATATAAAACATAAAAAGGGTCTTGCTGGTTGGCATTTTAAAAAGAAAGGCTTAAAATTTTCTATTGTTTTTGCTTTAATTGTTTTGCAGTTTTTTTGTTTGTGTACTCTGAGCAACAAAAATGGGGTAACTGGATGCTCTTTGTTCATAAACTGTTGCTGTATTTAGGATTATAAATGTCTGTGCCCAAGTCTGTTTTTCAGTTGAGTCGCTGGATGTTTGTGGTTCTGTTTACTATAAAATTACAAGCAAAGGAAGTGGGTACTGAAAGACAAAAACTTTGGGTTGGACCCAACATTTTTCAGTTTAAGATGATTTGAAATTGTTGTGTTGTGTTTTGTCCGTCGTCGTATCATTTCTGAGCAGCTTCCCTGTCACTCTCACCCCTGCAGCATGATGCTGCCACCACCATGTCCCACCATGACATGCGGTGTTTTTGCATGTAAACCAAAAAGTTTAATTTTTTTCTCTCCGCTGACCAGAGCGCATTTTTCAGCTGCCCCCACCATGTTTCATGGTGGGTGTGGTGTATTTATGTTGATAGCTTTCCACCACAAACAAAGCATTTTGCATATAAGGTAAAAAATCTTGTCTCCTCTAACCAGCTAACAGTCTTTAACATGTTTACTGTTAGGGTGAAGTTCAGTCATGCAATGCACCAGTAGTTTTAATGGACCAGTTATGCACTGGCAGTAAACTGTCCCACAACATGATGCTGCCCCTCCCATCCTTCCCAGTTGATACAGAGTTCTTGGGTTTCAAAGGCTTACCTTAACTCCTCCAGACATAGTTCTTGTTGAACTTTGTCTCATCTGACCTGTTTGATAATTTGTTTCTAAAAGTAATTTATTTTAAGAATTGGAAAGAAACCAGTTAGGACCTGATGCAGGACCTCAATGATAATCGGTGGCTGTTTGTGTCTTATTTGTCTTTGGGAGTCACCTTGTTGGTGGAAAAACTGTATTGTCTTTGGTGGTTCTGGTCCTTTTGGTTCTGAAGTGTAGTCTTCAGTGTAGACACAACGCTGTATGCCTGGTGCTTGGGAGCTTTTTCATGCTGGTATTATGCATAGGTGAGTGTTACCAGACTAATGATACTAAACAGTGGTTGGGCACAAGGATGAAAATGAGTTTGCACAGCACTGTCTTCCGATTGATATACAGTATGTATCCAGGCTATCAGGTCTGCAGAAAGGCAAAGGCACTGAAGAGATGAGGTGGTTTGATATGCAATCACTGTCCTAGAAGTAGCTGCAGAGATGTATGCATTTTTGGAAGTTGTGTGTTTGAAATGTTCTGCACTCGACTGGATGAGGAGGAAGCTAGGTGTTTAGGCCACAGTGAGTATGTGTTTGGCTGCATGTACCCAAATGCATGTATGAATGTGTGGTGTCTGTGGAGATGATGAGGACACGGTGTTTAGCCCTGGGACCTGTCTAGTCCAGGGTAACACGGTTTACTGTGTGTTTTTGTGTAACAGGTAGCAGATGTTTGTGCTCGGGGGAGAAATGACTTCCTCTGTTATTGTCAAAGAACAGCTGTTAGTGGGCCAAGTGGGAATCTGGGAACTATCACAGCTACTGGGCCTCGTCTTACCTCCATGCTGACTTTCACACACACATTATGAATAGGTCTAGCCATTAACAAGAAAATGCTTCAGTACAGCTACAGCTGGGTTTCTCTTAGCTTCTGTGTTTCTCCAGGTTCTTCTACATCAGTGCATTTATAACATTCAGAAAGACAAGTAATATTAGCAAAATGACTTGCTAAACGTAACTTAGAGATGACTATCCACTTAATTTGGATTTAATCCATTTCCAAAATCCATATTATAATAAACTAAAGAAACCCACTCTTGCTGCTGCTATGGGATTAATAGCAAAGTATCAACCAGGTGCTATTAATCAATGCATTAATACACCAAGGGTTTTGGTGGTTTGGTACTCTAGAGCATACCTTTGTAGGCATAAAGACAATAGCAGGGACTCTAGAGAAGCGGTTCTTGCCTGCCCATCCACCTGGGAAGGGTAATAAAACCATTTCCAAAACATTTGTCATTATTTACAAGTGGAAAACATTTAAGACAGCCTCCAGTCTGCCCTGGAGTGGACATTCCAGAAAAGGTACCCCGAAGGCAGACTGTGCAATACTCAGAGATCTGCAAAGAGCTCCATCTGAACCTCTACAGGTCTCCATATGTTACATATTAAAGTTTGACAGGATAATTAGAAAAAATACTGAACAAATATGGCTTTTTTTTAAATAAAGGGGATTGTTTTCTCTCTAAAAACAATATGGTTGTTTTGTGACTGAAAACCAGAGACACCATCAGCACAAACACCTTATAGCAGGTGTCAAGCATGGTGGTGGAGGGATGATGATCTGGGCATGCTTTGCAGCCACAGGACCCAGGCACCTTGCGGCCAGTGAGTTGACCTTGAGTTCCTCTTTATATCAAAGTGTTCTGGTGTCAGATGTGAGACTATCTCAGAAAACTGCAGCTTGGGTCATCAGCAGAAACAATATTCTGAAAAAAGAATGGACTTTATAAATTATACCAGTTAAAAGATATTACTCTGCGCTTCATGCTTCAAGGTACACACTAAAATGGAATGATATACTTTCTTTTAACCAGGACTATACATACATTTGCTTTTATATTTATGAGTGTAATTAAAAACGAAGGTTCAGAATAATCCTTTCGTGTCGTATGAACACCCTCTTCACCTGCAGAGCCCCTTTATGCTTTCTGTCAGTCTAAACAGCCTGAAACGTGTCTGCTGCCGCATCAAGACCAAACATCCACCTCTAAATCTGGCTTTTATACTGACTACTGAGGAAGAGGAGTTTGTGAAGCTGTGTTATGATCTTTACCTGAAAGAAACTGAAGCGAATTATAGATACTGTGAAACAATGATCAAAGAAAATACACAAAAGTTTAAAGTTTTCTGCAATTGGAACTAATGTAAAGTCTCCATTCTTGCAACTTAGACTTGTTTCCAAGTTACTTATCCAACAATTCGGCATTTCTATGGTCACAGGAGGCGCAGGGACCTGGCTGTTATTGGCGGAGCTAAACTGTTGCTTAAAGGATTTTAGAAGGGGGTCTATCCATCCACCGCCAAAACAGCCCGACAACAAAGGACCATAGGCTTACATACTTCACATTTTTTGATTAAACAAAAAAGGGAGAAAACAACATGAATGTGGGGAATTAAAAGGAATTTAACTGTTTTTTGTTACTAAAATAAAGCCTGATCAATATTTATTTCCAAAATGACCGCCACTATGCAAATTGCCACATTTTTATGTCTTGACAATTTTGGCGCATTAAACCTTTTTCAATATACAGGGGTTGGACAATGAAACTGAAACACCTGGTTTTAGACCACAATAATTTATTAGTATGGTGTAGGGCCTCCTTTTGCGGCCAATACAGCGTCAATTCGTCTTGGGAATGACATATACAAGTCCTGCACAGTGGTCAGAGGGATTTTAAGCCATTCTTCTTGCAGGATAGTGGCCAGGTCACTACGTGATACTGGTGGAGGAAAACGTTTCCTGACTCGCTCCTCCAAAACACCCCAAAGTGGCTCAATAATATTTAGATCTGGTGACTGTGCAGACCATGGGAGATGTTCAAGTTCACTTTCATGTTCATCAAACCAATCTTTCATCAGTCTTGCTGTGTGTATTGGTGCATTGTCATCCTGATACACGGCACCACCTTCAGGATACAATGTTTGAACCAATGGATGCACATGGTCCTCAAGAATGGTTCGGTTGTCCTTGACAGTGACGCGCCCATCTAGCACAAGTATCGGGTCAAGGGAATGCCATGATATGGCAGCCCAAACCATCACTGATCCACCCCCATGCTTCACTCTGGACATGCAGCAGTCTGGGTGGTACGCTTCTTTGGGGCTTCTCCACACCGTAACTCTCCCGGATGTGGGGAAAACAGTAAAGGTGGACTCACCAGAGAACAATACATGTTTCACGTTGTCCACAGCCCAAGATTTGCTCTCCTTGCACCATTGAAACCGACGTTGGCATTGGCATGAGTGACCAAAGGTTTGGCTATAGCAGCCCGGCCGTGTATATTGACCCTGTGGAGCTCCCGACGGACAGTTCTGGTGGAAACAGGAGAGTTGAGGTGCACATTTAATTCTGCCGTGATTTGGGCAGCCATGGTTTTATGTTTTTTGGATACAATCCGGGTTAGCACCCAAACATCCCTTTCAGACAGCTTCCTCTTGTGTCCACAATTAATCCTGTTGGATGTGGTTCGTCCTTCTTGGTGGTATGCTGACATTACCCTGGATACCGTGGCTCTTGATACATCACAAAGACTTGCTGTCTTGGTCACAGATGCGCCAGCAAGACGTGCACCAACAATTTGTCCTCTTTTGAACTCTGGTATGTCACCCATAATGTTGTGTGCATTTCAATATTTTGAGCAAAACTGTGCTCTTACCCTGCTAATTGAACCTTCACACTCTGCTCTTACTGGTGCAATGTGCAATCAATGAAGACTGGCTACCAGGCTGGTCCAATTTAGCCATGAAACCTCCCACACTAAAATGGCAGGTGTTTCAGTTTCATTGTCCAACCCCTGTAGGTAATCTCACTAAACCAAGTATCGGTTACAGTGTACGGCAATAAGCAACATCATCAGCGTGCGCCATCCATCTGTGTCCCCAGAGACCATCAAAATAAAACACACAATGCCCTTGTTGCGGCATTTATGTGCCTTGACATAAATATGGCAATAATGAGGACGAGGAGGATGAGAAGAAGAATGTGGACGCGGTTGGGGAAAAGAGGCCAACTTAGGATGCCGGTGTTGTACGAAATTCAACTACTCTGTTCCCCTTCTGTGACCACTGTGAGCTTGCCACACACAGACCGATTTTCCTCACCAGTCTGCCATCCACTAACACTGACCTCACAGGACTCACACCTAAACCTAAAGAACTCTGTGGAAACTCTATATGGTGAAAAACATGTACCGCCCCCATGTTGTAACACCGGTGCTGTGTGACCAGGGGAACACATTATTTCAGGGGAACCAAATTTCACACAAGACTGATTTTATGCTGCAACTGTATTTATCACAGGGTCTCTTTAGTCGCATGACGCTAGTAACGGCCGCCCTTGATCCTGTCTCACATGTGATGTAAGACCATAGATTCAGAGCCACCACTAAAGATTTCTGTACGACTTACAATCCTCGTCTTTCGTCTGCAGCAGCCCAATCACACAGTGTATACAGGCCATTAGACAAGCTTTCTTGCTACCAGTACTCAAATACATACCCATCTCAGGACATTGTGGAAATAACTAGGAGTTACCTTAAATCTAGTTTAAACAATTTTTTGACTTGGGTGTCACACCCATGTGCATATGCAGATGTAAAGCAGTATGACTTGGTGTCTCGTTAGGCTTTATGTCAGAATATGTCTGTTTACAACAAGAGACAGTTTATTTCCTTTTATATTTAGCTCATCTTTATTGGGATCCATTTTTGCCTAACTGGGGGAGTCTGCTATTTTGCCTACCCCGTATCCGTTTTTATGTGAATGCCGATTGACGCATGTCTTTGTGCATGTTTTTTACTGGACGTAGCTGTGGATTGAAGTGCAATTATTTGCACTTGTTCTGGCTGTGTGTAAGTTTGTGTATAAAGGGTGTACTCTTGCTGCAGAGTGTGGTCAGTCTGTGGTTGCGGCAGTGGGAGGGACGGCAGCGCAGGCTGATAACAGAGTCTGAAGGGACCTCACATCCACCACCACTATTTTTACTGATCCCAAAAGCAGAGGAAAGCTCGCTGCAACACACACACACAAAAAAAACTTGCATGCAAAAGTAGTTTGATGCCTTGCTATAAAACAAGGCGTACAGAACGTCTTGATGCTTGTCATATTTAGCACTGTGGTGGTTGTGGTTTTCGGTTCAGACCAGAAATTATGCAACCCGGAGCTATAAAGGCAGGTGTTTTTGGCCACTATTATGAGATATAGAAATTAACAAGGAGAAGCTGCATGACATAAATATTTCATCAAAATCAAATTGAGGTTAGCAGATGCTTTTACTCATTTTATCAGAGGCTATCCAGTTCAGAGGTGGACAGGAGTCCTTTGATTTAATAAATCATGCATCTCAATACATTGGATAGTTAATTTATGCAATTTAATTCAAAAAGTGGAGCTCATATTGTTCAGATTGATTGTGCAAAGTGTGAGCTATTTTAATGATTTATTTCTACCATTTTGATTCTCAGAAGATTAAAATATTAAATCAGGCCAATAAAAATCTATCTCTCATACAGAAATTGTGTCAATCTTTGGGTATTTGGGGAGCAATGTCATCTGCTGATGTTTTCTTTTGTTTTGCATTAAAAGTCTTGTTTTTTGTGTTATTTGTCTAATGTACGTTGAGGTCCAAAATGATTCATACTCCTGGCAGTTTTGGATTTAAAATAATTTTTATTTAAATAGTAATTTTTTTCTAATAGGAAATTAGCCAGGCAAAAGTAGTAAAAAAAAGTATCGTTTTTATTAAAAATGTTTTTGAACCTGTGCTCGATGTTCCTGAGTAGAACATAAACACAATTGCCACTATAGTCCAGCTCCCATAGCTGCTATTTTCCTTTTCTGCTTTTTTAGTTGTTCTTCTATGGTTGTATTGTAGTGTCATTTCTGGCGGGGAAATATTTAAAAATGGACAAGTATAGATTAATTTTTGATGTGGAAAAATGTACATATGACACACTCATTCGTCATAAGAATGTAAAAACAATGGCCAAAAAGCTATTCTGGAGAGAAGTCTAGTTTAAGTGAACATATGAAGAAGGAATGTTAAGCTAATACTTTAAAGTTCTCTAACAGATTCAAAAAGTGGACATTATAGAGTAAATACAGCAGCTTTTTATTCGGTGGTGATTCCCACCAGTGTCTACCTCATCAACGGTGGGAATCACTATAGCAACCAGTGTTTACATCAGGAACGGTGGGAGTCACCATAGCAACCAGTGTCTACATCAGCAATGGTGGGAGTCACCATAGCAACCAGTGTCTACATCCGCAACGGTGGGGTCACCATAGCAACCAGTGTCTACCTCACCAACGGTGGGAATCACCATAGCAACCAGTGTCTACATCAGCAACGGTGGGAGTCACCATAGCAACCAGTGTCTACCTCAACAATGGTGGGAATCACCATAGCAACCAGTGTCTACCTCATCAATGGTGGGAGTCACCATAGAAACCAGTGTCTACATCAGCAATGGTGGGAGTCACCATAGAAACCAGTGTCTACATCAGCAACGGTGGGAATCACCATAGCAGCAGTGTCTACCTCAACAACGGTGGGAATCACCATAGCAACCAGTGTCTACATCAGCAACGAGGGGAGTCACCATAGTAACCAGTGTCTACCTCAACAACGGTGGGAATCACCATAGCAACCAGTGTCCTACCTCAAGAATGGTGGGAATCACCATCGCAACCAATATCTACCTCGACAACTGTGGGAGTCAACATAGCCACCAGTGTCTAAACGTTTTCTTAACCCATGTGTTCTACAGTACTCTTCTTTCTTGTATTTCAGTCATTTTGTATTAATTAGAATATTATTAATATTATTGAAAAGTTAATTTATATCAGTAACTCCATTACTAAGTGAAACACATTATATAGATTATAGAACTAGAGGCTTGAGCCTTTATTTCTGTTAATTATGATGATTTTCTGCTCACAGTAAATAAAAACATGACATTTATGATTAGAGTATTACATCAGACCAATACAAAACATTTTAATACAAAAATGTGGCCTTAATGAAAAGTAGGGTTAAAACCTGCTTAAAGGGTGTTATTTTGAAAAGGAACTTTTAACCTGACATACAAGCCTCATTGGAATGCATATTTTATTCATTGAATATGATTGGACTACATCAGTAAATAAGTTCCACATTGTTAATGTTCCTAACAGAATGAAGTAGTGAAAAAGTCATGATTTGCTTAAAATTATTTGGTTGTCAGTGAATGCTTCTTGGGGCTATGCGGTTCTGCACTCTTTTGGACTTTTTGACAACGATTTAAAGGTTCTTGCTTCTAGCAAAAGTGTCTGATGGTGAGCAGGAAGATATGCCAAAAACAAATCTGAAATATTCTGAAAAAACAAAGTCTAGCGCATTTTTCTGTGCTGCTGTTTCATTGTCCCTGATTCATTTAAACTTGATTCATTCCAACATCCCCTCCCACACTGGGTGTTATTCTCCTCTCTGTCCTTGGGAGGAGGAGGAGGGAAAACGGAGAGGCAGCGCTTTCTATAAATATGTCGTTTTTCACCATGCCGGGCTGGATTGAGCCGGTTGAGCCTCCGATGCAGGGACTTCCCGGCTCAGAGCATAGTTTTGAAGGGCAGAGAAGGAGAGTGTGTACAGGGGAGCCAGGGCTGTTCAGGATGAATCAAACAGTTTCATGGAAGAAAAGCTTTGGGAAACAAAGCTTTTCTTCCTGACTGATGTTTGGTGTTTAAAATAAATTACCATCTACGTTGCATGATTATTTTTGGACATTATTTTAACCTTTTTTGTTTTTTGTTTTTCTTGGTCTAAAACAGTCTCTGCTCACATAGATTGTCTTGTGTTAAATTTTCTGACAGAGGAATTACTTGGAAGTATTTGGTTTTAGACGCAGGTCCAGCCACGGTTTCTGATTCCCAGAAAAGCCATCATTGAGTGACAGTCAGAGGAAAAAAAAGATTCAGGGGAGGTGATAGCTTCCTGTGCGAGCCAGTGGGTGTTGTCTGGGCGTGGAGAAGGCAGGAGAGGGAACGGGGCGGGCTAGGACTCGGTGGCCATCCTTGGTGCTACGTGGTCGGCCTGGTTTTTCCCCATCTTGCCTTCCCTGCACGGCATAATGAATGGCTTCCTACTGGTCTGTGGCCGTGGCCCCAGCTTAAAGAGTATACTTACCAAGGCCCAGAATACACACCCCAGCAGGCTAGCCAGCCTGTGTCCTTTCCTCTGAACACTCCCAACTACTGGTCCACCTGCTGCAGACTGGCGCAGTTTCTCTTTCACATTAGCCACACTTTCTAAGTGGAAAGCATTTCTTTTAAAGCACAGGTGGTTTTCTTTTTCTTCTATCTACAGGATAAAGCTTATTAACCTGATGGGGACAAAATTGTTGGTAGCCCTGGTAAGGAAGTGAAAAAAGTTCAATCATTGTCCTGAAGATTTAGAAAGATTCAACCTTTTAATTTGAGCACATTTTGTTCAGTCAGGGAAACAATTCCATGTTAATAACTGTTTTATCAAAATCACTGATAACTGGAAGAGAGTTTCTAGAAGCTTCTAATTTTTAAATCATCTATATTTACCTGGCCACCAGGCATGGTAAGGAAGATGGTAAAGGAAGTTAAAAAAAAAATCTCTAAAGCTCACTGTTTGAGAATTGCAGCAAATAGTGGCATCTGGGGATCACCGACGATCATTAGAGTCTACCTAATGTCTGCCTTTGCCAGCCAAACTCGGTCAAATCAGACCAAGGTTTGGCTTTTTGGCAAAATAAAAGTTGGGTCTGGTGTAAAACAAGTATGTGGAAAAGAACCTCCTAAGCACAGTGGAGGACCTATGATGCTGTGGGACCTTCTCTCTTTAAAAAGTCTGGGGGTGGTGGCCTAGTTAGAGAGTGTATGGTATCATGAACTCTTTTCAGTAGCGGACTTTTTTAAATAAAAATCTGGTGGCAGAAAACTGAAAATGGGTCATTATTGGGTCTTTTAGCAGGATGAGTATCCAAAACACATGACCAAATCAGCAGTGGTTCACCATACACGAAATCAACCTTGTACGACCGTCTCAGTCCCAGAGCCTTAATCTCATAGAAAAACTGTGGGGTTATCAGAAGAGACTATAGGAGACTAACTACGCCTGTTGGCAGAGGGGGTTTGGTTTACTTTCACATTGGTCCTTTTGCAAGCCGTGAATGATGTTGCCTTCTTTATCTAACCATCAGGTGCACAACACTCACTCATTTTGAACTCTAGATTCAATTCTATTCAATTCAGTTCAAAGGTCCCTTATTCATACCAAAGGGAATTGAATTCTCACAATACCCTCCAATTTTACATCATTTGCTGTTATTTCAGATTTTAACTTTGTTCTCTCTTTTCTCTTCCTAGAAGCTACACCTGGCCTGACTCTGTGTTTATCTGGGACACCTTTCTGGAGGGGGGCATCATCCAAGCTTCTGCTGGCAACAACTTAATGCTCACCCTCTACCGATGATCCACTTGGCCCTGTCTTTTAGTGTTTAACCCTTTCTCTCTCCTAGACATGGCGATTAACTGAGCTTAACTGTAACTAATTATATGTGCTCTCTTTCAGACTCTAACCTTGAAAACTGGCTCAGAGTTTATCTGTTCTTTCTTTCTAGGTGAAACAACTAATGGAGCTACATCCACTAACATTTACTTTTCCTTCCCATAGAAAGTACTCCTGGATCAGTGCTTCTGTGTTCTTTTTGTGTCTCTGCTCTGTTCTCTCAAATCCCCAGTCGGTCATGGCAGATGGCCGCTCACACTGAGCCTGGTTCTGCTGGAGGTTTCTTCCTGTTAAAAGGGAGTTTTTCCTCTCCACTGTCGCTACATGCATGCTCAGTATGAGGGATTGCTGCAAAGTCAACACCAGTGACTGTCCACTGTCTCTACATGCTCATCCAGGAGGAGGGAATGCTGCAAGTCACTGACTGGATGCAATCTGCTGGGTTTCCTTAGATAGAAAAACGTTTTATCCAATTTGAATAAATAACTGAATCTGACTGCACTGTTCAATGGTTAGTATTAATTGGAATGTATGAACCTGACTGTTGTGAAGTGCCTTGAGACAACATGTGTTGTGAATTGTTGCTATATAAATAAAACTGAATTGAATTGAATTGATGACTGACTTCAGAGAAGATCTGCCAAAATCCATCTGATGGTAGCAGAAGAAGAATGTAGAATAAATGCATTCCTCAGAAAACTATGAGTGTAACCTTTAGGTGTTTTTTAGTTATTTAACATATCCATCTATCCATCTGCCTGTCTGGTTGTTTTTGCAGCTGCCATATTATAAACCTGACCTCTGTAGAAACATCTGTGGTTAATTCATGGAGAACTTTTGTTTTTATAGTTTAGAAATGGACAAAAAGTTGGCTGAGAACTACCCGGAAAAATGTAGAAGCATGACAAAAAAACGTATAAGAACTTATTTTTGTTTGAAGTTCCAGACAATATGCCAACTCAGGATAAAATATTGTTCTCTTGTTTATCTTGTTTAGTGTCATATGAGGCTGGACAAGTCACCCAGAACCTTCTAAGCAAGCCTTGGGTTTAAGTCCAGCTTTTAAAGGATAAAACATAAAGGCATTGGGACATTCACACCTTGTTAGCTTCTGATTGACTAAGGCTTTAAGTGCTTGTCTGTGACAGAAAGCTGGCACAACCTGTTGGTACTGGACCCACCAAAACGGTTTCTGTAGTCTGGGCCGCATGTTTGAATGTAAGAATGAATGAAGCAGTGTCTATTTGTCTGCAGGTGCTGTTTCTACTTCGCTCCTTCCAGACTGACTCACACAGACCCCTGCCAGCAAGAAGTGGCATCGAAGAGGCCCTCCATCAGCACATGTGGCTCGCTTCTAGGTAATCTTAGACACACACACATGCACACGTGCTCAAAAAGACGCACAGATAAGCACCATTCCCCTCCTCCAGCGCGCTCTCCAAAAGAAAAGCTCCTTGTTTGTCGTACATCCCCTGGCTGGCTGCGTCTGCTTCATGTCCTGCTAAGGCTTCTATTTCAAAGAGACTGCCTGCTGACCTAACTGCAGACCCTTTCACCCGTTCACCCTTCCTCATCTTTCAACCAAAGAGCCTCTCAATGTGGGGCATCTGCCCAGCCCTCCATCTCCTGACTGGCTGAGGTCAAGCCCAGGTTTCAGTTAGATAACACAGGATGAGCCCTGCTAACTCCACTTGGTTACTCTGATGAGGCTTTATTAAGATGACGAGGTGAATTCCTGCTCCCTAGAGCGCGCCAAGCGCCTGTCCTTTTGATCACACGGCACCATCAAGCCAGCCGCCCAGATCTGAGGACGTCACAGGTCAAAGCATCTCTGATTTTGGAAAAAGAAAAACCTCCCATATCATCCAGAACACCACTAATTTGAGGAGGCCGCCTTCCAAAGAGGATGGAATGCATTGTTCGTCTGGTCTGAGTCAGTGTTGGGCTCTGGCCTCACACCGTCTCTGTCTCGTGTCAGTTTGGACGTTTTTCTGTCTCCTAGATGTTGTCAGTGCTGGAGCAGTGACGGCCAGAGCTTGGGGGGTGGGGTGACTGCAGGGGACTGTGGCATTGCACGTCGGGCCCAGAACCATCACATTAAAACATCTGACCCTGTTGTTTGGATTGTTATCCAATGACTCAGCCTTTAGGAGCCTTTTATTCTAACAATATATGTCATAATGAAATGGTAACTAGAGGTTGAATGATGCAGGTTTTTCTTTTGTCAACATTAGTACTGATATTTTAAATTCAGTTAAAGTGGAAAACAATACAATATTCATACAAATGGCATTTACTTGAATATTGTATTGTTTTTCAGCTGCCATGTTTAAAAAAAACAAACTGTCACAGTAAAATAATCCACATAGGTCTGATTAATGAGTAGAACTCTGTGCACTATGCTGGTTATTCAGTTAAGTGTAGTCGAGCTTTTTAACATTAAGATACCAGTTTTCTGCTCCATAGATTTCCCTCCCTGTGAGGCAGTGAGTAAGCTCTCCTGCTGATCTGATGGACTGTGCACTAACCTTGAAGCACACGCTTGTAACCACCCATGCACAGCATATTGAAACCTTCGGTTTCAATATGAGGCTTTACATTTTTTGCATCTTTTTTCAGTCAACGAGACAAATAGAAATGGCTCTGAAAACAAATTAGCTTCAGACATTACCACACAGACAAATGATCATTGTCCTCTATGCTCTGCCTGTTTATTGGTAGACAGGAGGTGGGCATCATTGACATAAAGCACCTCATGAGATTCCTTTTTGGTTGAGAGAAATACAAAAAGCTTAGTTCCAGTTTACACAACGTTGTTTTCTGGTGAAAATGGAAAAGTTTAGTTGTATTTCTACTTTTTGTTTAAACGACGACGGTGAACGTTTTCTTGGAAAATTTGATAACGTGTCCCAGAGTGTTATGATGTGAAAACGTCCCGGTCTCCGTTGTCATTTAGATGGGAAAAATTGAATCTTTGTTACAGGAAACCATGGCACATGCACAGTATGACTGAAATCATTAGGAACTAATGTGCACACTCACATCATAACGGCTGCTGACCAGTTTAAAACCCACAGAAGAAGAAGATACAAACACTAACAATGGTGCATTGCTGAGTCCTTGCTTGTGCTGCTGACTCTTCTGAACCTAACAACGGTTCTTCAACAAAGTGCTGATTTTCTCCAAGGGTTTTGTAGGCAGGAAAGGTTTGCTCATGTTGTTGAGTTTTACTGAAAATACTGTTAACTAGTGGCTTGGCAGGGGAATTACACTGTTTTCACATTTCTAGTGTTGCTGTGTGAACAGAAATTGTAATTAAGACATTCTCATATAGACGTTGTTAGGATTATGATTATTGATTCATTAATATTCATCAAGAATTATAATTCAAAATCATAATTTGAGAAAATAAATTTCTTAACCAAAGATCCTAATTCATGAATCGAAGCCAGAGATGTCCTCTGGTGTTGTAATTGTAGCCTAAAGCCCTTGATAATTACAACCGTTAAATACTCAGTAATAGTCGATAACTATTACTAGATGTCACTGTTTAATCAACAGTTTCTGCTGAAACGTGGGGAACTTTGACCTTATTTTGACTGACAAATCACTCTTGCACAAAATAAACACAAACGTCTTCTCTTTATCTAAGTGAATATTTATTAAATCAACAGCCCTGATACAATCCGCTCTCCGATTCAATAATCTTCGCCTAATCAAACATGCAAAGTTCTACACAAAAAGGGGTAAAATATCTAACAAACAAATAAAACAAAACAGCAGTGGTGTATATGGAATCAAACCAGCAGTTATGGCAAAGGTGATAATATGACAAAGGAATATGGTGTTGAACGGAGTTTTGGGAAGCGGCCCGCCAGAAATGTAGCTTAGTTACAGTGAGCTATAAAACTTCCCCCACCGCTGGGGATGTTCGAGAACACAACTTTTAGCGGCAACTAATAAAACCCAAAGTTCAAGACAAAGAAAATGGTTGATTTTCATCATAAGGTTATTAAACAGTTCAGTTTTAAATGTGCCCTGAGCTTTGCTCTCAGGTGTTACAACAATACGGCAAAACACACACAGCTTGAAAAGCACAGCGGCTTCCAGATATCCACAGCACATCAAAGTTTCAATAAAAGGTTGCATGCACATACAATTCAGAACACATTAGACTATAAGTGGCGATTCTACATCACACTAAAACCTCCTCTACCCTGCCCAAGCTATTCCTAATAAAGAAATAAAAATAAAAGGTGGATTTTACTTGTCATTGTCTCCTCTGAGCAGAGGGAGAGAGGGGGGTGAAGAGTTCCACGCGTCCGCGGATACTCAGCAAAGCAGTCCGTTTTCTTCCTTGGTGGCCTCCGTGGCAGAAAGGTAGAAAAATTATGACGGACCGTCACTAGTCGACTGGTACAAAAACAAGGAGGAAAAATTGCGTCTCCTTGAAAACTCCGTGGTTTTTGTTGGTTACGTGTTGAACTCATGTCTTCGATCGGTAAAGTTGAAACTTACAAGCCTTCTTATTCCTGTAAGCTTAATTCGCTTAGTTTTCTCGTTGGCCAACGAAGGAGAATGAATGAAATCCACTTGGGACCTCTTCTCCAGAATGTTGCTTCAGTTGCGTGGTAACCGCGTCTTGGTCCCAAGCTGAAAAGCAATTGTGGGGAGTCTCATATATATAGGTGCTGTGACATCAGAACTGGGACGCCCCCGTCTTATCAGCCGCAGTGGCCGCTGGGATTTGTAGTAGCGGACCGTCCTGGGATACAAAATGGCCAAAAACGCCGGAAGCCCTGGTAGCGTCCAGCAACGTGCAAATGGTCCAATATTCAGCAAAACATGGTCCAACAACGTGTTAAGAGAAACTGGGGGGAAAACAATCCAGTTTTCAACGGATCGTTGTCCTATAAACAGGCCCTGCATCACCATCATTAGTACTAAAGTGAACATATATTATTGTACATAATAAAAAAGGTTAATCAAAAGTAGGTGAATGTTAACATCATGGTTCATTTAATCAGAAAACCTAGTATCCAAGCATGCATGTATTACTTTCCAGGGCGGACTTGTTTCTCACAGCATGGCGGACACATTGATGAAACGTCTATGTTACACACTGTGTGCGGCCCAACCCGTTTAAAAATCAATGTGTGCCGTCGATGCTTATTGGTGATACTTTAAAATACTCCAGATCAATCATCTGACGTTTAGTGTTAACTTCCTCACAGGACTCATCCCTGCCTCTCCATCGTCTCTGTTTTGGTGTGTGTGTGTGTGTGTGTGTGTGTGTGTGTGTGTGTGTGTGTGTGTGTGTGTGTGTGTGTGTGTGTGTGAGAGAGAGACAGAGAGAGAGAGAAGCATGGTGTTATTAATATCTGGGTGATGACAGCATGCAACCAGCTTACACACTGTATGCTTTGTAGCAGAGCGATGCGGTCCTATTCCTGATGACGCATGCTGTACCATGCCCACACATGCAGCTACATCAGTTTACAAGTAAAATAAACACCATGATTAGAAATTAATAAGCATTACAGTGAACTGGGTATTTAGTGATTTAATGAAGAAAGATGGAGTAAATCCTGGATCTGTTTGGGCCATAAGACACTCGATTAGTTTTGCCCTTAAGGATCAGAAAGTCACATCTTTGTCCGTTTCAGTCTTTTTTCCTGCAATCCTTTTGACCTAGTGACAACAAGAACTTTTTTGTCTTGGTCATTATACTTAAATAACCCGATTATGACCGCCTGCACCAAGTTTCAAAAAGCAGCGTTCCTTTTATTTCTTTAATTACTCCGATAGAAGAGGGATAAGAGTTGATACCCTGATGAGAGAGTGTGGCTGTAGTCCCAGAGCCAAGCTGGTCTGTCAGTGAAAAAGGAGAGTCTGTAGAAGAACGTGATGTTCTGATTAATACTGTTGTCAGTTGAACTTTTTATCAGTTATTTCCGCTCACAGCTAGGTGTCGCACTGATCTGACTGTTTTCTGTTGAGGCACAAAAGCTGATGCTCCTTTTTCATGAAATGCTTTAACAGTTTTTTTGATTATAATGCTGGTAAAATTCTGGTGTTTGAAAAAAGAGAATAAATTAAGTTTGTTGTTGACAAATTGCTCTCCAAACCAACCTGGCCCTCTGTGGGAAAGTGTTCACCCCCTTAAATCTGGAATAAACTGTAATTCATTACATTTCTTGCAAAGGCAAGTTCAAGTTCATCAGCCACACTCAGGCCTGATTACTGCCAGACCTGTTGAATGCAGAAATAATGTGACCAGAACCTGTCCAACAACATAGGCTATTGTGCCCCAATCCAAACAAATAGTAAAACAGATGCAAAACAAAGTAACTGACATCTGTCAGTCTCTTTTTTGGGCTTTGAGTCTCCTGTGAATCCCAGTGAGATCCATTTTCCACACATAAAGAAAGCATGCACCAGTAGTGAACCTTTTAAAGAGTGGCCCGGCTACCAAAATTACTCCAAGAGCACATCATCCAGGAGGTCACAAGAGAACTGAGAACAACATCAAACCACTGCAGGGCTCACTTCCGTCCGTTAAGGTCAGTGTTGATGAGTCAACGATAGGAAAGACAGACTGCAAAAAAATGGCATCCACTGGAGAGTACCAAAGCCCAAGAACACAGCGGAGGAAGAAAAACACGAAGGCCTGTCTCACATTTCCCAAAAAAAATATCATGATGATGCCACGACTCCTGTAAAAATATTCTCTGGACCAAGGAGATGATGGAAACCGCACTTTGCGGAGGGTTTGCATTTCACCACATCTGGTATAGAAAAAAAACATTATTCGTAAAGTCAAAGATGGTGGTGGTATGACGCTCTGCAGCTGCTGCTGAAGGACAACGTCCATCCATCAATTTCTGACCTTTGGTCAGGTACACTTATGGTATGCAGCTGGTAAATGATCTAAAGCACACCAAATAAAGCTCAGTATGGGCTACAAAAAGAGATTTTGAAGTGGCCTAGTAAAAGTCTAAACAAAAGTCAGATTACAATGAGTTTATGTGATAATCCTCAGAAATCCTTTACTGTGGCTGAATTAATATAATTCAGCAAAGTGTAGGCAAAAAATCATCCACAGTGACGTAAAAGACTGATTGCCAGTTCTTAGCATCAAAGGGAAGTTATTAGGTTTGGCGGGTGATTATTTTTTTCACATAGGGCCATGTTGGCTCCATTTTATAACTGAAATCATTATTTGAAAACTGCTTTTTGTATTTACTCAAGTTGTTTTTTTATTTGATCAAAATGTATTTTATAATCTGAAACTTTTAAGCCTGACTAAAAAGGTACTCCACCCACTGATGTTCTGGATGCTGCAGTATCTGTTTTCCCAACCTTAACAGATGTTTTTCCCGAACCAGAGTTTTCGCATAATGGCCTCAGTGTGCTGTTAAATGGTTAAAAAGCTGCCATAATGTTCTGGCGGTGTGTCACATGAAACATGTATAGCTCAACATATATCTTACCAGATACATTAATCTGCAGCCTTTAGTAAGCTCTCGTCTTTCCTCTGCTGTTCTCTTGCTTTATAAACTTTGTCCTTTGGTTTGAACATTGTATAACTTGTTGACTGGTGTTTCAGCTGCTCTCTGTGAGCTCTTTTAACTACACCCATAGCTGTCTGGCAATATCTGAGCCCAGCAGAAGGCAGTTCAAAGGACACACACTGTCAGAGAGCTGCAGCAGCCCACACAGTCTTGTTTTCACTGTAAACATTATGACAAATACTTAGATTCACAGAAATTAAGCTTGATACAGTAGATCAACGGAAGCACTGTGCATGCCCTGAAATACAGTTTTGCCATGATTGTTGAAGACCTGCTGTGCAAAATGTGGCCTCATGTTTCTCTGGGTTGCAGCTGAGGAAATCATAGACGGCAGACCTCTTCACATCTGTTTCCCCCACATGCTGGGCAGTTGAACAATATGATCAACCAGCCTTATGCAGACCCACAAAGCCAGCCAGCCTATAACGGCGCTGAACATGTCTGCCTGCTGGGCAGGCTCATTCTGTTCATTAAAAAAGAAAAAGTTCTGATAAATCGCTTATAAATTATGTTAACCAGCACGGACACCAAACCCACTGGCACCAGAAGATCACCAAGAGTTTCAACATTTAAAAGATTTATAGAGTTGTGAATGTTGTGACCCAGTTTAGCCATGAGACATGAGCCTGTTTCTGAAGATCTTCATCTGTGATCTTCATGGAAACCAGATGATCTTGGCTGGAGGCTGCATTATTATCTGTCTGAATCA
This sequence comes from Girardinichthys multiradiatus, assembly GCF_021462225.1. Taxonomy (NCBI): domain Eukaryota; kingdom Metazoa; phylum Chordata; class Actinopteri; order Cyprinodontiformes; family Goodeidae; genus Girardinichthys; species Girardinichthys multiradiatus. The sequence goes on along the minus strand of NC_061814.1, from coordinate 38,080,697 downwards.
ATAAGTGGGTTTGAAACACTTAGGCAGTCTTCTCCCTGATAAAAGAGATCCTTCATCCTGAACAGTTTGCGTGTTTGTTTTCTCCCAACACATTCAAAAGCTTATTTAGTCTCTGTGAAAGCTGATTTTCATCGACTTTTTATTGGCAGATCAAATACAGGGTTTTGTGTCTGTCTCGTTTTTAGGCAGAATTCCTGTTTGGTGACCAGAGGAGCCTATTTAGACGTGTTGATGTGTCTTTGTGGGTCAAAGACCAGCCTTCTGGAAGGTAAGATGTTGCTAATAGGTCACTATCTGTGTAAAAGTTTTGTAAAAAAGAAAAAAATACCAATCACATGCAACAAATTCTGGTTCAGAACCTTTTGCAATGAAACTTTAACAAGAAATTGAGGTCTTACCTACTTGGGTTCTAAAGTCCGAAAGATTTACGACATCTCTGCATCCACTCCTGCAACATTAACGTTTGAGAAGTCCATCCAGTTTCAGCAGGATCAGAACATTTGCATACTGAATCTTTAAGTGTTACTCTGTTAAATAAAAAGCTGCTACGTTCTTACTGCTCATCTGGAAACTGTATTTTCTCCTCATGCCGCTGACTAAAGTTATAATGAAATCATATTATTTGAAATTTCAGTGGAAAGTAGGACCTTTTTGTGGGCATCACCTACAACAGTGGTTTAGCTCTTTGTATTGGCGTAACACCACAGGCCCGGTTTCTGACCCATTATATCAGGGCCCGGAGGAAAGCACCAGTATGAGGAACTCCAGTTTACATTCATTGTCAAATATCTTCTATAAGTCTGTTGTGGAAAGTGTGATCTCTTCTGCTATCATCTGCCCGGGAAGCAGCATCAGAGCCAGGGACTTAAAAAAGCTCAACAAGCTGATAAAAAAGGCTGGCTCTGTTCTGGGGACTCCTCTAGAACCTCTGGAGATCATTGTGGAAAGACGGATTCTTCATAAAATGAAGAACATTATGGAGAACCCTGAGCATCCTCTTCATGAGACTGTTCTACAACAACAGAGTGTCTTCAGTCAGATCTGCAGTAAGACGGAGCGCTACAGGAGATCCTTCCTGCCCACAGCCATCAGCATCTACAACGACCCTTTGAGGAAACCCTCATAATGAGCTACAACAACATTTAATTTCCCTTTAGGATTAATAAAGTATTTTTGAATTTAATTGAATTGTCATTATTTTCATACACATGCAGTTAAACTTAAGATTATTCATAGCCCTCCTAGATTTACAGATAAAGTAATTTTTTCTTTTTACAAACATGTTTCTTCTGGTACACTGGCACTGGTTAGTACTGTTGCCTTCAAGCAAGAAGAAGCCTGGACCATTAATACGCACCAGGATGGATTCATGGCATCATGTTACTATCTGAATGTCACAGCTGAAGTAAAGTCTCATCCGACCCGGCATCGCTTTGTTCAGTCTGCTGTTGTCTAGTTTTGGTTTGTGACCCCAGTTTCCTGTTCTTAGCCGACAGTAGTTGTACCTTGGGTGATCTCCTACTGCTGTAGCCCCTCTGCTTCAAGCTTCAGTATTGAGCATTTAGAGACAGACCGAGACTAGTGGATATTTTGGCACCAGTTGCCTTTCTGTCATCTGGAACCACTTAGCCCATTGTCCACTGACCTCTGACATCAATATGACCTCTTTTGTCCATGCATCTGCCATTCACTTGATATCTTCTCTTCTTTGGAGCATTCTTGTAAGTTTCAGAGATAATTTTATGTGAAAATCTCAGAATATCATGCTGTTCGGCTTCAACAACCATGCCTTTTCTCCCATTTTGATACTCGATTGAAACTTTTGTGAGTTGTTGTCACAATTTCACCTTGATGCCTAAATACATTGACTTCTTTCAGTGGGATTTGCTAATTCACCTTTTTGCATCACCTTTGGCTCATCATTCTTTGGCTATTTGTTTCTGATTTTTTTCCCCCCTAGTTGAGATCTGATGTGTTTTCAACACGTTCCTTGAATTTATTTTAACTATGTATTTATTAAATACAATATTTTGCAAAGACTGTAAAGTGAAAGACAGAAGGAAAATAGCATCCAGCAAACATCCTGCTGTCTGGTGTTAAATCGGTACCAGTTGCCACCTCGGATTATCCAACAGCAGTCTTTATTTCCACTATAAACAGAATATCTTCCCATACCTGAACCGGGTTGTAGAGTAATGGGCCTCTCTCTGATCTCAGCTCTGAGGCTGTAAAGGTGATCCGTTTAATAAAAGTGAAGACCAAATAAAACTCCTTTAGAGCATGTGCCTGGAACCACAAATTAGGGTAAAATAATTCAAACGTTTATCTTAAAATTAGTAGTCTTTCTCTAATTTCTCAAAAGCAGAATATTAGATAGCAGCTTCAAATGTAGTTTTCACATTTCAGATATTTGCCTAAAGTTTTATTTCTGTAGCACAGCGGTGCTTAACCTCATTATGTAGACACTGAACTCTCCATTGGGACCAAGTTTCACTTTGAATTTCCTGAGCTGGGTTTGCTGCCTCGTCCTCTTTGAGAACCAAAATGTTCTAAACATATTGGGTAATCCAGTGAAACCCCCCCCGGTGAGTCCGTGGGTTACTGCATGTCTGTCCGCCGCCAACCTTTGCGGGTCCCTGCAGCGAAGGAATGTGAAACCAAAGGCAAGCGTATCGTCTGACAGATGGCGGGTTTGGGCTTATGACCCAGTTTATGGAGCAGTGTTGTATGGGTACGGCAGAGGGGAGGGACATCCACGTTTTTGGGTTGGCCATGTGCCGAACACATGTTTTGTCTTGACAGAAGTAGAGAGGAATTCTGGAAACGTGGAGGAATTTTAGTCCACTCTTCTTTCAAATCTTGCTTCAACTCAGCTTCAGGTTTTCAGACATTTGTTTCTGCACAGCTCACTTTAGGTCCCACCGCAACATCTAAATCAGGTTGTGGTCTAAACTTTGACTGGGCCACTGCAAGACCTTCATTCATTTCGCTGTAGATTTGCTGCTGTGTTTGGGATCATTGTCTCTGTTTTGGTCTTCAGTTTGCTGACTGATGGACACGTATTTTACTCTAGAATACCTTGGCATACCAAGGAGTTCATGGCAGACTTATTGACCGCAAGGTACCAAAGAGCTGTAGCTGAAAAACAATCACATATCATCAACCCTCCACTACCGTGCTTGACAGTTGTGCTGTTTTCTTCAAATATTATGACCAAACATTTCTACTTTGGTCTCATCTGTCAGGGGACATTGTTCCAAAAGTCCTTTCTTTAGAGAGAGCAGGTTTTCTCATGGCAACCTTTTGAAACACATTTTAAAAACTAACCGAAGCCTGTAGAGTCTGAGATTGACGGTTTGTGCATTTCTGAGTATTTCACGTCTGACATTGCTAGAACATCTTCTCCAGCTATCTTTAATATTTTGCATTTGTAAATAATCTTTCTCTGTGTAGACATTGTTTGGAAATTGCCTTAAAACCCAGCAGCTGACTGCTACATTCCCTCTTAAATCCTAAAATGAAGATTTAGCTGAACTGAAAATAACTTTAAGTCAGTGATTTGGGTTTAAAATCTATCATTGAAAAAAACAACTTTTGTTTTTTCTTCATTTGCTTAAAATGTTTCCAGTTATCCTTTAGGTCCGTTATTGTTAAATGGTAAATGGACTGAATTTATATAGCACCTTTCCAGTCATACAGACCACTCAAAGCGCTTTACACTAGAGCTACATTCACCCAATCGCACTCACTAACGTTCACACATTCATACACCGATACACAGATCGGCAGGCAACTTGAGGTTAAGTGCCTTGCCCAGGGGCACATCGACATATGGCAGGAGAAATCGAACCTGCAACCTTCTGATTGCAAGACAACTACTCTTCTTACTGAGCCTCATTGTTCTGTTTTAATCATATCAGCAGTGGTAACCCAAGTACTAGAGTGAATGCTTGCTCTTGTATGTATAATGTAAGCAACTTTGAAATATAGATGTTGTAGGAACTCGGTATTTCAGTTAAGAAGCCAGCTGGAACTAATTATAAAATATTATAAATGGAGATGAATTCCATAAGTCTAAAACAGCCGGTTTAAAAAGATAAAGGCGAACTTGAAAAAAGTTCTTAAATCTAAATTACCAGCAGTGGAGTGGGACTTAATATGTAAAGACAGATTGTTTCAGAGTCTGGAAGCAGCTGGTTAAGTTCATATAAAAGCAGCAGGATCTTAGGAGTGCCTGGCACCGGGGTCGGAGAGGTGAACAATCCTCTTTTTCAATATGACTTCTTGTTATTCCCCTCTAACTGGCTCCTTGTGTTAAAGTAGGAACTTTGCATTTAACAGCCAGTTCTTCTGGAGTCTGAACACAGGTCTCTGTGCACTGCCCTTTGATCCACGCACTCATTTAAAAATAAATCCCCTGCCGTCTATTGCTTCATCTTTACTTCTGCCAATCTACCCTTTCTTTGCTTTCCAGCCACACCAGTAAAATAAGCTGAAAGGTTTGCTTTAGAGAGAAAGAGAGGGAGTTGGAGCAAAAAAATATATAAAAGAGCAAGCAAGTTGGCTAAAATTTATCTTTCCAGTACTGTGTCAATAAATGATGAAGACAGCTTCATTGTACTCTCTTCTGGTTGTGCTAAGTTGTTGCAACTGTCCACAGAGAGAAAGCAGTGCTTAAAGGTATGTTTCAAATTTCTTTAAGGGGTCAGCCACACTTGAGAAAGTGTAAACTGTCCTTTTTTAATCACTCACCAGCTGTCATTGCCTAAACTTGGAAGACTTAAAGGTATAACATTTATTTTCACACATATTGCATTAAATGTGCTATTGGTTTCAGATTTAATAGAGAATAGGTGTCCAAAATCAATGACCTCAATGACCTCACGTTCTTTTCCATTTGTATCATGTGATGACTCTCTCAATAAAATAATTAGACCGTCTCCCGTCAATGGGCATGTGCAAAATGTGAGTTTATCCAACTAGACTTAGAGATTTAAAAAAAACCATAGACATCTTTCAACTTTGTTTTTCCATACTTAGTCTTCCAGTAACATATCTTCAGAGAACGATTGATGTTCCTTTCTGACAGCTTGGTAAGCCATGCAGATCCAAATGTGGATACTTGCACCCATTTCAAATTAAGATGTATGTCTTCTTTCAAGAGGGATTATGCTCAGACCGCTGGAATCCAGTGTCTAGTTAAATAAATGTGGAGATGTGAGATGTTTCTCCTGTCTGCAGATTTCCCCCTTTTAGAACAGTGTTTGCTAATTGTGCGTCAGTTTACTTCTATAGTGATGATTCACAAAACATTTGTTTTAAAGACACTTTAAGGTACAAACTGGTCCAGTTCGTATCAAAATATATAGAATCTAGTGTGGTTCTGTTTCAATTAAAATCATTCCAATTCATTCCAGTACAATACAATCATATATTCAGATGCAGATCCAGTTACATATAATCCTGGCCAATTTAAAAAATAAAAACATAGACTGTGTTAATGAAGTTAAATGGAAGCAAAGGCACCATCAATTATTCTCCCCCAGGAAAAAGATGCAGCTAAATACAGACACAATGAGCTAGGAATACTTTCTATCAAAAGGAAAAGGGGGAGTTTGCGTTAAAGGCAGCGGCAGCTTCATCAGACATGGCTAAACACTTTATCACTGTGCCGAGATGGGAACGCAAACATCTTGGAAGAAGACGGCTAAACATCATAGTCCTGCACCAGGAGTTCCTTCTAAGGGAAAAAAGAAAGAAAGAAAGAAACAAAGAAAACAAGAAAACTCAGTACTGGCTATAACACCATCTATAGCTACGTCTGGAAAAGAGGCACAGCTAAACAAAAACGCACTGGACCAGGGGTACTTTTAATTGGAAAGAACATAGAGCATGAATAGTTCCAACAACTAATTTGTCCAGTAAAGAGAAACAACTAATCACAGAAGCACTGACCTAAAAGTACTTTCTGTTGGAAAGAAAAACAAGTGTTACTGGCAGCTTTTGCACCATCAGTTCCTTTTCATAGGACGGAGAGAGGAACGCTGAAGGAGTAGTTTCTATGGAAAATTCTAATAAAGGAAGAGTACACAATGATAGGGGCAGGGATAGCACCGTCAGTGGCTGCGTCCTGGAAATGGTGACAGCTGAACACAGCAGCACTGAGCCAGTAGTACTTTCTATGTAGAAGAAAATCCAAGAGCCAACAGAAAGAAAATGGTAGCAATAATAGCAAATAATAGAAGTATGAAGACGAAGAAAGATGTTGATAAAGTTCTTCGCCAGTAAACTGTAAAGCTATGTTTTTATAAGAAATATAGCACTTTGTCAGGTTCATGCAAACACACACGTGTACATGCTGTGTTTGGGATTTGATTTTCACAGTTTGGGTTATGACAATGGAAACTGATGGGAAATCCAGCTGCTTGTTTGCATGTGAGACGTTCAACCTCAACACAGCAAAGTGTCTCAGCTTTTTGTTGCTTGTCTACAGCGCTAATAAAGACACAGCACACTTATTATGGTTTGTGGTGCAGCACTTTTCCCTTTGCTTTGCTCACTCATACCTTCATCATTTTCCCTCCATGTTGCATAACAAGCTGTTTCAGAATGAAACGTTTAAAAATGAACCTTTTTGAATAGTTTGGCGGTGAAAGTGGTTTTACAGCACATCCTCCCTCCATCCAAACACAGCTGACGATGAGTACAATCCTCGCTTAAAATTGCAAAAAAGCTTGTCTCATGTTTATTTTAACCAGATGTTGTGGTTGCATTTAGTTTAAATATTTGACCTCTTCCAGAGCAGACCATCAAAGATGACCCACAGTGCACTCGCGCGATATGAATCTACTTCCCAAAAACTCTGCTTCATGGGAAATAGTTTCATTTCCTTAAAGTCTGATTTGTGTGTTTGTTATGTTTCTGGACTGCCAAAGTCAGAACAGAGAGCAGAAGTTCTGTTTTCATTTGCAGAGAATTACAAACACCAGCAGGTTTGTTTTGCCTCTTTCAAGGTTTAAGTTTCATGCTGTAAAGCAGATGCACAGGGGAAATCAACATATCCACAGGCTGTTATTAATGGTTGGCCTGACTGGATTCTCTGTATTCCTCTGTCTTTTCGTGATTAGATTCAACAAAACGAGGGCAACTGTTTGGGTGTTCCTCCTCAAGGGAAAAATGTTGAACTGTAGTTTCTCCATAAACGTTTTCTTGCTTTTTGCAGAGCTAAAAAAATAAACTTCCCTAAAAGCATCACACTGTTTTACTTGAGATGTAGCAATTACGCATTGAGATCCAATTTAAAACCGCTGTAAAACTCCAGTTCTATCCATCCATCAATGTATTGGGGTTCCTCCATTCGAGTTCAGATTTTGGTGGTAACCCAGACCTTCCTCACCCCAGGGACACTTTCTAGCTCACTGTTGGGGATCCCGTGTTTTCTTAGGCCAGAAGGGATACAGTGGTAAGAAAATGCATTTCCTCCCATTCAGATTTGAACACATTTATGCCTTTTTGGCACATAAATGTATGAAATCATTAAGAAATATTTAACATCAGGGCTTTGGTAACCTGATTAAATACAACTTTCAGTTTTCAAATTATAATTTTAGCAGAATAAGCTTTATTGGACATGTTTTTTGTGCCAAAGAATTTGACTAAGGTTTCGCGCCCTCACGGTACTCAGAATGTAAAAATATTAACTTTAGAGGAGATATCTGTACAAACTTGGCAATAAAGCTGATTCTGATTTAGTTTTACTTTTTTTTCAAAGGCAGATTATAATAGTGCAAATATTCATATTTGGTTTCACAGTAGAGTAGCTGACTACTCTGGCTCTAAGGTGTTCATGAGTAGATTTATTAAACCTTTGTGTTTCTGCCGTGAAATTACCAATTTATTCTAATATATGTATATATATTTGATGATGAATTGCAAGTTGCTACCTGTTGTGTACAATTAAAAGGGCCAACGCCATAGTTTTTAATTTTCCAAAGGGTGAATGGCACATCCAGAGCAGGGAAGGTGTTTTCCTGCCATGGAATGTATTTATTTTATGCAGTTTTATTTCAATTTCATAAGTAGAGGTTGTCAGCTTCTTAACTGTGTGTGTGTTATTACCTTAAATTGGCCAAAAATCTATTTTTTTCCTAAGCCAAAAAGTTGTTTAGCCTGTAATCTTAACACTGAAAGGGTATGTCTGTTTGTAAATTACTGCCAACAAAAACAAACGAGGAGGCCACTTGGATTGCTTGATAAAGGCAAATGCAAATCTGGAGAAAATGTGCAAATCAATCTGACACATGTTGACTTAAAGCAGTCTGAATAGAAGTGAATAACCAAAAACTCTGCTGTGATCAGAACCCTAGTGGGTGTACATGTGTCTCTTTTTAACAGTCTATTAAAGTCTCATACTAAACTATTACAGTTCCCTCAACTCTGCAGAGACCTGAGCCTTCGTCACATTTAATAGCGTTGCATTCCAAAGCTTTGCTCGCATGTTCTCAACAGAATATCCAAGAATATCAAATACTGGTCCCTGTTTATTTGAGTTTGGGTTTGGAGCAGCTGCAGGTTTTCACCTGTAGACTGATTTAAACAAACACAGCTGTGGGAGAACAATGGCTATTTATGAACCGGGATGAGAAATAGTGCTGAAGTTGCCTTCACTGGATCACATTTCATTAGTGTAGGAAACAATTCCTCTCTCCTCTATTGTCCTTTTTAATAGACATCATAAAAACAACTTTAGCATTTTTATTATGAATTTTACTTTACTTTTACAGTTTGTTTTAGAGGAACATTTATAGTCACGATGGATGGATGCCAGGGGGTGCTTATTGCTGTTTGGCTCGTATCTTCCTCACAGGTTCTGTTTCGATCTAACACGCTTAAAAAAATAAAACAAATAACAAAGGTTTGTGTTAATCATTGGCTAATACTAGAGACACATTAGATAGTCAAAAACACATAAACTGGTTTGGGATTTTCATAAAATAAGTAAGGAAACCCAGTCCGGTTCTGAGCTTCATAGCTCAGGCTTTTGGTTGCATCTTGGCCTGATCACCTTTATCATTCTTTATTTATATCGTCAGGTATGAATCACAACATAAGCCTCACAGTTGACCATATACACAGGTGACAAGCTAACAGGAGCATGTTGCTACTGTAGCCTTTCCAGGTTTTTCTGTGCTGGGCTGTGACAGACAGCTGTTTTCTCTTTGACACGCCTATACTGCGGTCATCATCCTTCCTTCATCACAGCTTCCATTACTGTACCCTTAAACCTCTATTATAATCATTAGGCTATGCTTTGGCCCCAGAACCCCCTGTGAGGATCAGGTTCTACAAAAACTTGCCCTGTCTCCAGTAACGCTGAACATCTCTGGAGGAATGTGGCATTTCCCGCTCTTTTGTGAGGGCTGCAGAGCCAGATAGAATTGCATTTTATAAACTGTGTGTGTGTGTGTGTGTGTGTGTGTGTGTGTGTGTGTGTGTGTGTGTGTGTGTGTGTGTGTGTGTGTGTGTGTTGAAACTAATTGAGTTGGCTGCTAAACCCTGGTCTCTGTGCAGTCTTGAAGGCATTATGCAAGGAGGGGTGAAGCTTTAGTGTGGCATTAAGTTACTCTTTAGCTTATTGGAAGTGCACACTCAACTTTGTGGACATCTTATGTGTGTGATCACAGGTGCCTGGTTGGGACAACTCTGGGCGTTTCCAGAATGACACTGACACAGCCTTTCCTATAAATGTCCAAGTAGAAAGAAGCAGATGACTCTGGCCTCTCTGAGTTGGTCTGTGGTTGGCTTCTGCTTACCTCACAAACGTCTGTCACTGTTCGATTTTGATGTTTTCTTAAATCAAAGTATTGGACTCAGTTTAAATAAATCCCATTTGTGTGTGAAACCAATGGGAAAAATGTCAGTTTTTCAGATTTAAAGGTTTTAGTTTAGTTTTGGCCAAAGAGTGGGTCAGGAGTACTTTCTATGGTTAAAAAGCATGAGTAGTTCCCTAAGATAACACCATAAATGACTATGTCCATGAAAGGGACACAACTGAAAACTAAGCCCTGAGCCAGGTGTACTTTCAAAGGATGTACTCTCTCCAGAATTGAAGAACAGAGAGAACACAGTGTTATTCAAATTCAATTAAAATTCTAAATCAAAAATACTTTTTTAATCCCAAAGAATGTAGCTCATATGGTGCAGGTTTCTTCAAATAACCGTTAACCGGTAGATGCTGATAGCTGTGGGCAGGAAGGATCTCCTGTAGCGGTGTGTCTTACAGCAGGTCTGAAGAAGCCTCTGACTGAAGACACTCTGTTGTACAACAGTCTCATGAAGAGGATGCTCAGGGGTCTCCATAATGTTCTTAATTTTATGAAGAATACTTCTTTGCACAATGATCTCCAGAGGAGTCCCCAGAACAGAGCCAGTTTTCTTTATCAGCTTGTTGAGCTTTTTTAAGTCCCTGGCTCTGATGTTGTTACCCCAGAAGATGATTGCAGAAGAGATCACACTCTCCACAACAGACTTATAGAAGATATGCAGCATCTTGCTGCAAACCCCGAAGGTCCTTAGCTTTCTCAAGAAGTACAGTCTGCTCTGTCCCTTCTTGTAGATGGCTTCACAGTTGCATCTCCACTCCAGTCTGTTGCCCAGGTGAACACCAAGGTATTTATACTCCTTCACCACCTCCACTTCTTCTCCCATAATGGAAATAGTGTTTGACCTATTGATGCTTCTCTTAAAGTCTACAATCATCTCCTTTGTTTTATTCATGCTCAATATGACATGATTGCTTCCACACCATGCCACAAAGCGGCCCACCAGCTCCCTGTACTCAGCTTCTTGTCCATCTCTGTGGTGCTCCTGTCTGCTGACTACCTGGTTAGACACACAAACTCTCACAAACTCTGGTCTGTTTGCCAGGTAGTCTTTTATTCTCTTCACAGGAAGCTGAAGAAGCCCTGCGAGGCTAAGGTTGAAGAGGTGCCGCAGAATCCCACAAAGCTGCTCTGCAGAGGCCTACAGGACTCTAGGGCTGACACAATCTGGACCTGCAGCCTTATTCCGGTTCAGTCTTTCCAGTTGTGTTTCACCTGACTGCTTGAGACACACAGATGGAAGGGGGAAGCCAAGAGAGTATCAGCATCTTCTGATTTGGTTGAAGATAGACATGTAGAAGCAGAAGGGTCCATGGCTGAGGTGGAAGATACAGCATTTGAGGTGTGACAGAAAAGCTGTGGGTCAAAGACAAACAATGTCTGTTTGGCTGTGAGCACGAGAGGAGGATGCGGAGCTCTCCTGCCTTTTCTTGTACACCCCCTATCCAACTGTTATCTTGATTTTAAGTTGCTTCTGTATACTTCTCAATAACTCCTGCCTCCCTCTCTGAAGGCTCTTTTTGTTAAGCATGTCCTTCATGTCACTGGTGATCCAGGGTTTGTTATTGGGGAAGGATCTCACCGTTAGGGTGGGGATGGTGTTATCCACACAGACGTTTATATAGTCGGTTACACACTCAGCCATGGCATAGGTGTCCTCTCTATGTGGCTGCCACAGTGTGTTCCAGTCTACAGCCTCAAAGCAACCTCGCAGGGCTTCTTCAGCTTCCCGTGACCTTCCTCTCACAGTTCTCTTTATTACAGGTTGTCTCTGAACAAGGGGATTATATTTCAGAGCAGAGAAAAATAACATTGTGATTTGAGTTGCCAAGAGGAGGTCTTGCTTTAGAGATGTGTGAATCCTGAACATTTGCATAAAACAAATCCAATGTTTTGTTTTCTCTGGTAGAGCAGCTGACAAACTGTTAAACATTGGAAGTGTAGCAGAGAGGGAAGGATGTTAAAATCACCAGATATTGCCATAAACGCATTGGGGTGTTGTGTCTGTATCTTAGCAACAACGGAGCTGATGACATCACATGCAGTGTCGGCAACAGCTGATGGTGGAACGTGAGCCGTTGCCAAAATAACACAGGTGAACTCTCAGGGTACATAATATGGTCGAAAACTTACTGCTAATAGTTCAATATCTGGTCAGCAGTAATACTGGATTACACTATCTGTTGTTCACAAGTACTCCCAGTCCACCTCCTTTGCATTTGCTGCTCCTCTTTAAATCACTGTCTGCTCGTATGGTCAGAAAGGCTGGCAGAGAGAAGCTTGAGTCAGGGATATGATCCTGCAGCCATGTCTCAGTGAAACACACAACACTGCATTCCCAATACTCTGGCTGGGTCCTTTGTAGGGCTTGGATTTCATCAAACGTTTTGCAATTCTGGCCGAATGATCTCACATTGTCCATCTTAATCAATAGAAGAGGTGGTTTGAACTTCCTCCTTCTCTCTCGTCTCTTAGTTCCTGCTCTGCACTGGCAGCGCCTCCTTTTGAACTCACCAGGGATTTGGGGTTGTAGTTGAAGTATTATTTGAGCTTCTGAGGTATTAATCAGCTGTTCCCGGTTGTAAAAAAACAAAAACAAAAAAAAACACCTTGTTGCTATGGTGATGCATCATGACAAATGTCCAGGCGTAAAAATATATCTGCAAAAATCTTTCCAGCTGCACACTGTCCAATACCAGAGAGGATAATCGTTCCAAATCAATAAATTGTTATCCGAACAAGAGGAATTAGAGTTCTTATAAAGAATATATCAGAATCAAAGCAATTGAGCCACTCCAACATGCTTAAGCGGCGGAATTCTAAAAAAAAAAAAAAAATTATTTTGTTAATTGCTAGTGATTCTTTAATGGATCGTAGCAAATGACGAATGAGGAAAACCTTCCATGTCCTCTAGCCTATGAATGCTGGTGTTGCTGCTGGAGGACACACTGGAAATATAACACAGGAAAACCTAACCCATTCTTACTAAGCTTTTAAAAAAGGGATGCCCTTAAGCTAAGTCCTAAAATATAAAAATAACTCCTTAAATCTCCATACCACTATTAACTTCTCCTAAAAATGCGACATGTTTTATCTTTCTCAGGTGTCATAAGTACATTTAACCTACTGCTTTGAATTCACAGTAAAGGTTTCAACTTCATCATTAGCTAACATTGACCTTTATGTGTTTCTCAGATCCAGGGGCCAGTGTTCTTTGTCAGACTGCACTCTCAGTTCTCATGGCCTCAGAACTGATCACCTCCGACCCTTCCTCGGCTCCCCTTGGCCCCGGCACCACGCAGTACCTCCTCAGCCTTGCCCAGGTGGGCCTCAGTGCATGTGTACGCTTTCCTGATCGGTGGAGAGGCTTTGAGCAGAGAAAGCAGCTTCTGGACAGTCTGCTGCATAGTCCACAGTATGAGGTGAGGGACCTAACATTGGAGGGCATCCTGAGAAAGCTGCATGAGGAGGAGGAGGAGGAAATCAAGAGTAGCCCTCGGTGGCTCGACGAGACCGCCGTATCTGACCTGACCAACATGGCTGTTCATGAGACACATCACCAGTGTTTGGCAAAGGTGAGACCACACACGCTCACACAAAAGCACTGGAGGAGGTGCATGTGTTGGAGAGACTGTTCTTGTAGGATTGTAATTTATTTGCAGGTCTCCACTCTAGCTTTTAGATGAAAGTCCACTCTTTATCCTGGTTTGGGAATGGTTTGCTAGTTGTGTTCATAAAGCAGGAACAAGATGCCAACAGACCTGCTCTTTTAATCCAGTTGTTAACCCTGCTTGTGTCAGTTATACACTGCTGCACATGGGTTTATATTTTTAAATATCCATTCGTGGATCATTAATTTCACTTTAGGCGCTGCTGTACAGGCCAGCCTTTAATATTAAATGTGCCGGACCCTGTAAAGTGGACCGTCTCCTGCTCCAAGGACATAGTGAACGGGTTCTAAAAGCAAAAACAGAGTAGACAATCATCTCCTCCTACTTTGTACTGCTAACAAAAACAGTTGCTCAAACATTTGATAATGTGTTTGCTGGTGGATGCTCCATGCACCACGTCTTTTAAAGGGAGCTTCATTTTAAAGCTTCAGTTTCAGGTTGGAGCCCAAATATGATAAGTAAAATATGACCAGCCGAAAGAGGCACAGTGAAAGATCTAGAGGTGGGAAAAAAAAGGACAGCTTCAGTACGTCCAACACCTAGCTTTCTTCTTTCTTCATCTTCCTCTTCCTCCCTCTTCCCCTCTCAGGTCCTGCAGGTGTTGTGTGTGTTGAGCTCCAGAGGTGAGCTCTCGTGGAAGAATGGTGCAAAGACTTTGTCCCAGAAGGAGGTCCTGATGCACCTCCTTACTCTGGCTCAGAACTTTACTCACAGGTCTGTAAAGCCACATTGATTTCATTTTATGGAATGAATTCACACAATTTATTAAAATACAAGAATTTATTAACAAAAAATAAGTCAACTCAAAGTCAAACATATTTCAATCAACAAACTCTTTACTATGCTAAAACAATCCAACTAAACTCAGTCAGTCATTTTCTACCGCTTATTCCATTGTGGGTCGCGGGGGAGCTGGTGCCTATCTCCAGCAGTCTATGGGTGAGAGGCGGGGTACACCCTGGACAGGTCGCCAGTCCATCACAGGGCAACACACAAACAACCAAGCACACACTCATTCATACACCTAAGGGCAATTTTGAGAGACCAATTAAGTTAATTGACAGGCATGTCTTTGGACTATGGGAGGAAGCCGGAGTACCCAGTGAGAACCCACGCATGCACAGGGAGAACATGCAAACTCCATGCAGAAAGACCCCCGGCTGGGAATCGAACCCAGGACCTTCTTGTTGCAAGGCAACAGTGCTACCAACTGCGCCACCGTGCAGCTCAACTAAACTACCAAGCAGAATTAAAGAATTACGAAGACTATGTACAATATAAACAAGTTGATTAAAGATCATTGAAAATGATGACCAAAAGAGTGATGCAACATTACCATGCAGTGTTTATGTTTGAGAACCAAGGATTATCTTGAAGAATCTGGAAGTGAATGTAAGTTAGTCTTGGAACCAACTTAAGCAATAATCAGCAAACATTTAGACAACCAATGCAAGATCAGATAACATATTATTTTAATAAAATAATGTTTTAAGAATGATTTGCTGAATAAAACCAACCTTCTAGATGACTAATTCTCAACGGTGTCTCATTAGCGGCCTTTTAGTAAAATAATATTTAAAGAAATATTATTTTGAAGAAATGGGCTTAATGGTGTTTACTTAGTTTTCAAGTTTGGTAAAATGATATTTAGGAAAATGTTATTTTACTGGATTGAAAACTAACAACCTTTTTGGGTAAATATTCTTTAGGAGACAAGCACTTGTTCTTAGCTGTTAGCAGTTAAAGCTAAGAAAAGAAACTTATAGCTTATCATCTGAATCAAACACATACCTTTAAAATACCATTAATAAAAGGGTTAAAATGCATAAGCGTGGAGGGCGCGTTATGGCCGATCTTCTGTCTTTAAAATCACCCTTTAAATAAAGTTTGTCTTAACTTTAAAAAAATAAAACAAACATAGAACACATAAACCGAGCACATGTGCTCAGCAGATAATCTGCTAGCACTAAGATGGCTGAGTTTCAACACAAACAAAACCAAACTTCATAACTGCAAGTTACTGCTGTAACCATGGTGATGCGGTCCCGTTGTCCTTCCTTCAGACCGGGAAACTGCTCCACTCGGCATTGTAGAGACAGGGTCTCTGCTGGGAACTCTCTGGAACACAGTTTGCTTCTGTAGACCTGAGAGAGAAAGTCAAGCAACACTTGTACCTTAATTACCCCGTTCATGAATGAATACTGGATACACAAACAGCAATTCATTCCTACATAACTTAGTGCATATGATCGGTGATCGTATGACACTCTTGAATCCAGTTTGAAGATTTATGTCTGTTTGCCAGCAAAGAGACATTAGCGTGGTGTGTCCCTCTGTCCAGTTCCCCTGGAGGACCTGCATAGAATAGACAGGATGTAGCCAGAGCAGTGCTTTTATTTGGACAGTGACGTCACAGGAAGTCCGCTGTTACCCCTTTTCCTGGCTGTGCTGGAAGTAGGTTAAAGCAATTTATTTTGAAAGTTCCCGAAAAGTTCTTACTGGCCATTCATGTTGTCCCCATGGCTGGGTCCCAACATACTGATGCTTCATGTCAAAAGGAAAACGTTTAGAGAAAACGAATCACTAGGTAGTTGGTCGTTATGGCATGCCTGTAGTCTGTTAACTGATTCAGTAATTTAGGCTCTATGGATAAATATATTAGTTTTATTAGCTTAATAACATAAATTTATTACATGCCTTCCAAATGTTTTATGGAGTGAAATTACATAAAAGAAAAAGAAAAATGGGAATAAGTATAGAAACCTGTGGAACAGTGCAGTCAGGAGCTCTGAGGTGGAACTTCTGGTATTGTTCATGAAAGAGTCGAAAAGCTACTGACTTTTCAAAAGGTTTTCAGACAAGGCTGAGATTGGATATAAAGTATTGGATAGATCAATATTATTTTCATATTCATCAGATCTAAAATACAATTATTGGTTAAAGGAAAATCACCTTTAATTGGTTTAAATTGGTTCTAAAGACAGGTTGGTGGTTCTAATTCAGAAAGCCCAAATAGGGCAAACACAGCCCAAACTCACCAGGTTCTGTTTTAATAAATAATGCTGATATCACCGTAAACAGAGGGAGCAATGCCACAACCATTCTCCCTCATTGAAACGAGTTTTATTCGATGTTGTCACCACTACTGAGTTAATGGAATAAATGGCTCAACAGAGCTTCGAAAAACCGCTGCGCTAAATTAACCTTAGGTTGTTCTTGTTCACTCAATGAAGCTAGTAGTCCTACTTGTTTGTAGTTATGTTTACGCCTGGGTTTGGGATAAAAAGTCCAATTCTTCACGTGCTCACAGCTCTGAAACTGGACCGAGACTTCTCAGATTATTTCTGCATAAATGTCCAGAGTTGATTTTCTTTGGTCTTTTCGGAAATTATTGAGTTAAAGGTGAGATCAGTAAAGAGGTCTATAATTCTCTAACTGTTCTGGGTCAAAGGGTAGGCTTTTTAGGTCATTTATATTCACAGCAACTTTAAAAGCTTGAGGTACACAACAGGACGGATACCAGCTAAACCCAAATCAGGTTCTGTTATAATTGTTAGAGCTGATATCTGCCGTAAAGAAACATGGAAAGAAAAAAGGTCCGTTCCTTGTTTAAGTGAGATTTTCTGTCCAAACAGCATCAAAGCTGTCCCCTCTCTGCCTTTAGCTCTGATATATTACAGCCCTTTATCTGCAGGGACTGCTGCTGTTACCTGTTGGCCGGCAGGTTTCCTTTCAGGGTAATAATCCATGCAGGACGGGGCACTCCTCACTTGTTTTTGTGCTTGCTTGGCTTGCCAGCAGTTCTGTGTTACTGTCCCCGATCCTCAGAGGGGGCATTTTTTAAAGGTGTGGAAGTGTTTCTGCGGATGAAAGCTGATATTTATGCTCTCAAAGGCCTTCATCTGCACCATTATCCTTCTGTAAGATTATTCACACCTGCCCAGCATGAGCTGGTGTTTTCATCAGAGTTTATGAAAGAGTCGTGAGTCATGGATCCTCTGTCTTTTACCGCAAACCCATTTGGCACTTGGTGTTCCAGTTTATGTTTCTGTGCTTAGACGGTAAGCCCTTTGACATCCACTGACAGACACACACACCTATTCTTGACAAGCCACGGCTGTACTTTTCTCACCCCTGACAAGAGAATACAGGCTTGAATGAGGATTGGATTACAAAGCCGTGTGAAGCCTTTTCCTGGCCACAATCTCTGCACACAGGGATCCACTTTCCCTTCAGCGTGGCCCCAGGGTTATGATTAGAGCCCAGGAGGGATGAGATTGGGTTGCCGGTTGCTCTTGTGTGCTGTGTGATTAAATGGCACTCAGGGTATTGTGACTCATAATGTCATGGTGAGTACCAGCACACTTCTTTTGTGGAGAGCAAGGCAAGAAAGTAAAGTTATGAGGGTTTAAAGGATGGCAGGGAAGTCCTAATTGAACCTTTTTATGAGCTCTGTTTTCTTTAATAGTACTGATCTCAAATTATTGATTCAGGGCCTAGTCAAATCATTCGTTTGAGTTATTGTATCGGAGTCACTGAGTTCACCTCAACTTGGTGTCTCTGCTTCTATCAGCAAGAGGACCATCATATAGTAATTAGTACCAAGCCTCTAAGCATTTTTAGCAGATTTGTCTATTATCATCACTCTCTCCTGTTTCCATTATTATATAGGGCTGCCACTAACGACTATTTGTTTTTATTACTGATTTTATTACTTAAATTATTCAATTTTCTGCACAAAATACAGAACTCGATTTTTGGTTGTGTTTTGCAACAGATTTGTCCTTTTTAAAGTATGAATTATATATAAAATATATATCACTATTTGTATTCTACCTTTTTGTGTATTTGTAAATAAAAAGCCAAATTATTCTGTCTGTATTTGAGTTAAAATAGGCATCATTTCAGTAATTAATTAATCTTCAAAGGAAAAACAATCTGTTTCTATTACGCCAATTATTTAAAATGGAGACTCTAACTTACAAATGACTTGTATTTAATAACTGTATTCATTATGACTATCTGATTTAAATATGGTTCATATAGATGCTAAAATTATTAAATTACACATCAAATAGACTATCAGATCGGACTGAAACAGAATGAAGTCAAATGATTAGGTTTCCTGCATATCAACAGCCGCAGGGCTTTAATCAGGCAAAGATGGGTCCAAAGTTTTCCATAAACTATTTGATTATTATTTAGGTGAAACTGTCAAGGCAGACAACCTGTCTAACTTCAGAAGCTTCTCAAAAGCTGCTCTTCTGAGAAGCTTCTGATGAAGCCAAGATGAATGTGTTTTTTTGGCTGCACCAGTTTGTATTGGCCTTGCAAATAACTCATTCTTAAAATTTTCTTTCAGTACCACTAAAAGGCAGTACAAGTACCATCTCTGGTTCTTGTACCAGAGTTTGAGAAATGTGGCTTTAGTCCACAACTTAGAAAACCATCGACTTGTTTGATTTAAATCTGTTGCTCAGACAAAGCCAAGCACTCATTCAAACTCAGCTAAGAATGGATAAAAATGATGTGCGGACTAACAGTACTGATATCAAGTATCTGATTGAAAATTCTGTATTCTCAGATAAAAACAGTTCCCTTAAGGCACAAATCCTCACTGGAACATCTCTGAAGGACACATCAGTTTTCCTGAATGTCTAGCTGGACTCTGAGGAAGCTGTGAGAGAGTCACAAAGGAGGGACCTGCATTCCTCTGTGTCAGCATTAAAAATAAAGCTGCTGATTTTAGATTTAATGCTTATATGAGATGTTTGATTTTCTGTTTCAGTGTGGAGCTCCTCTCTGGTGCGCTGACGCTGGCCTCCCAGCTGGTGGTGGAGCTGGTGAGCTCTGATCATCAGGTAAAAACCCAGACGCACTTCCTGTCTTTAATCACCATAAATGTTGTTTTGCGACATTTTTATTCTCATGGAAAAGAAATCCATCTGATAAGGACTTTGTGCATGTCAAGAAGAATACGTGTTAACCTTCGTAATCTTAGCTGCCAGGATTTCATCTGTGTCCATAATGGTTTATTTTTCCGATTCATGTAGGATCCAGCTGTAGTGGCGTGTTTAGTTCACTGGGGGGCCCTGGTGTGTTCATGCTGTGGAGAGGACCAGCCTGTGGAGGTGAAGCTGATGGTTGCCAAGGTGCTAGTCACCTGCTCATCCTCCCTGATGACCAACCCTCATCTGTCACTAGGTGAGTCTGAGTCAAAGCAGCAACCTGAGAGGGCCCAGCTTCTCCGGAATGCCTTCCAGGTGTTGAACATCACGGTGTTTGTGTCTTAGGTTTCCCTGCTACCGTGTCGCTGTGGAGGAGTCTGTTCACGCTGCTGCAGGATGAAGATCAGGATGTCAGAGACTCTGCTTCCGACTTTACCTCCAGGGTGCCAGCTCACCTGCTCAGTAAAGGTAAACACTCAGGGTTCTGCTCACCGTTTGATAAGCATTACAGCTGTGGGTCCCAACTTGAAATGACAACCCTTTATACCCGTCTCAAGAGATTGGTATAAAGGGTGAAATAAAAAGTAAAGGTTAAATAAAAAACATTTATTGTTTCTAAGGTTCAAAAAAGCACTTTTCCAGTCTGGTGACTAAATCAGGACAATACTGTCTATGAAAGAACATTTTCAATATACTTAAATACAATTTATGAGCAAAAAGAACACAGAAACAGACAGATGTTAATAAGATGGCAACTTGATGACATCACTGTTATGCTAATCATTGTATGACATCATCACCAATTTTTATCATTTCTTAAAGACTGAATGAGCATGAAGTTGTGGATTCAGCACAGATTGAATATTTGGTCCCTAAGTGTAGAATTTGATTTGAGCTTTTTCCACATCTGAAAAATGGAAAGTATTGAAAAAACTTCCAAATTCCATTGTCTAAAACTTCCCACCATCCATCCATCCATCCAGTTTAGTCACACACTCGTCTATCATTCCATCCACCCATCCAACCACCTCCATCTCCACCTTCCATGCGTCCACCCCACCCTTCACCCATCCAACCATCACTTCCATTCATCCATCCATGCATTCATGCAGCCTCCATCCATCCACACAGTGAGGATTGATTTGAAAAGGTTTTTATCTGAAAACAGCTTTAATTTCTGGTAAAAAAAAAAAAAAAAAAAAAAATTTAATTGTTTGAGAAAATAGTTTGAATTGTGATGTGAAAGACATGTAGAACCCTGTTCTAGTGGAGCATAAACTTGAACATCGCTGATGCTATCATCACAATGATACTGCACTGGTAATTAGCAAGAAGAATTGTGAGCGTATTCCTTCCCAACAATGTGAAGACAACAGCAATAACCCAGAGCCTCTAAAATAAAAGCTCATTTGTATAAACAGACACATAAATACATTGTGGTGTTAAAAAGGGGCTGTTAACATCATTTCCTGCTCAGGGTTGGGAAGCATTCCTGGAAGGAAGGGCGCTAATCCTGGTTTAGCAGTTTGGATGTGAGAGTGAAGAGTGTCTGTTTGTGTGGTTATGTGTCATTGTTTTTGGAACATCTGATGCCTGTTAACTGAAGAACTGTATAATGGTACCCAGTGGAGCTCGCTGACAGACACATTAATGACATGTTTAGCCTCACAGAAGCTCCATGAGGGGACTGACACCCTGACTGCTGCTCAGACACATAAACAGCTTCCTGCCCGCATTTGGCTGGTTTCCTACACGTTTCCAGCTCCCCTGCAGACTCCCACCCTCCACGAGTCTTTGCACCACCGGATGTTATCACCTAACATGACGTGAAGCAGCAAAGTAAAAAACAAGTGGAGCCGGTTATTTTCCTTATCGATGAGGTTTTTGACTTAATTCATACAGGTTCTGTTCTTTTCTGAATAAAGGCAATAAGTGGCATCAAATATAATCGGATTATCCTTGTGCATTTAATGAAATTCATGTATAATATTCAACATGCTGCTATGTTACACAACAATAAGAATAAAAACAAGACTGACTGATTCTTTGGGACCAAACTTGGTGTTCTGTTGTGGCGATACTGTTCTGTCTACAAGTGATGAGCTGATTAAACCGTAAACCAGAATCTTTAGTCTATGAACAGAGAAGGACAAATTCAGAGTGATAGTAAAAACATTCTGAAATAAAAAAAATACAATAAAACAATTAAGGAAACAGTGTGAGGCTCTTTTAATATTTCGACACATTATAGTATCTAAGGTGCTAAAGGTCACAGAGAGTGTTGGATAATCGGTGTGAATGTTGAGATTGAAAGCAGTGAGTAAAAGTGGGATTTATTGCCGTTGATATCCCCAGTGCTGCATCGATATCTTAATTTCTCCCTAACATCTTGCGAGGAAGCCGAGCATAACACAGATCAGGAGTGTTAACCACGGCAGAGACAAAGTTTTGCTGCATTCTGTTTTATTTGTGTTGCCCTATAAAAGAAAAACTACATTTAAAGTGTTTTTTTTTTGTTTTTTTTACCAAATCCACAGTGTCTTTAATCTAATTTTATTTAAGAGCAAATCTCCACCAAGAAATGAAAAAAATAATTTGTCTTGGGGCTAGTTCAGATGTGGACCATTGTTTTTACTTTTATTAATTGTTGACTAACTACATCAGATTTAAAATAAGGGTTGAAGGTTGTTTTTCCTTTAAAACCAGAGCCTGTTTCGTTATCTGGGGACTCAGGAATCCTGTTAACGTTTCTGGAAGTGTTTTAGACCTTTATTTATCTTGGAGCATTGTGCATAGTGTGTGTTCTATATGTGTTTATGTACATAAGGCCAGACAGGGTCAAGATAAGCTATCAGCTGAAAATCAGGTAGAATTGGAGGTCAAACAGCATGACTGAGATGGAAAGGTCTGTTTTCTCTGTGGCAGGAAGAAGAACACAATGGCGGTAATTACAGAGCGGGTGTCCTGTGTGTGTAGAAGAGTGAGCGGGTCATCTTCCCTTATCCATTCATATTCATGGCTCTTTTGGGGACCATGTTTTCTTTGTGGGAGGCACCATTTCACCTAACATTAACAAGAAAAAAGTATCTAAGTTTGCTTCCTGGATTCTTGGGAGGAAAAATCCACGGCTTTTTTCCTTTTTTGTTTTTTTAATAAGATCTTGCTTAGAAACCTTTTGAAAAAGTATTTCCAGCCAGTAAGATTGTCCTCGACATTCATAGTGGATGTTAAAAGGTTTCATACACACTGCAGGAATGCAGCTCAATGAACAGCATATGAAATTAGATGCTGGATTGGTAATTCTCCATCAGATATCTATGGGACTTCGCTGGGGCAGCTGAATTCCTCCTACAATAAAAAGAAAAACTACAGAAACTTGAATACTGGGATCGACTGGATCAAATGCAGCATTGAGATCTAATGGGTCTATTTCCTGAGGCCATTAGAATATCATGACTGCTTCAGTGCTGCGATGAGCTCTGAAACCTAAAGGAAATGCCCCAAACAGGTTTTTACTGTGGAAATGCTCACATACTCCATTAGCAACTATTTTAACATAAAAGGAAGATTAGATATAGGTCTGTAATTTATTATGGCATCTTGATCCAGAGCAAGTTTCTTATCAAAGGTTTTATTACAGGAACCTTCTGATCTACAAGGGCTGTTTCAAGCAAAAATACTCCTTTGTTTGTTTTCTACTTTTGCGCACATATCGAGCCTGAAATCTTGTTGTCTTAATCCCGGCTTTATTATTTTATTATTTGAGCTCCACAGTGGAGAGCTAAAGGGGAAAAATGTGCCATGTTTTATGACTGTGACACTGAGGTTGTTTAAAGCATGTTCTGTGTGTGTGTGTGTGTGTGTGGAGGGGTTGCGACCTACCATTATCTCAGGCGTTAGCTGCTTCAGATGGAGGTGGCGAATCCTGGCCCTTTGATATGGAGGACTGGGAAAGTTGTGGGGAATGAAAACCTGCCAAACAGCTTGAATTAATCTACAAACAAGCTCAGAAACTGTACAACTATGATATGGTTATGAAGTCCCCCATTTTCTATATCTCCCTAATCTCTAAAAAAAAAAAAAAAAAAAAAAAACTATTATCCCCCCCACCCCCCTCCAGATTGCAAGACGACTACTCTGCTGGGGCTTCAGTTCGAAGCATCCAAACACAAAAAACACCCGTAGAGGAACTTACCTGTTAATAAATAGGCTACTTCTGCTCTATGGTTACATTCATTTGTGCAGTTTTATTGCTAAACAGCACAAAATAACTGCATTTTTATTTGTTTGCTGCTCTCATAGGACAAACGGGAAAGATAATAAAACTTTCAGTCCCAGCTGACTTGTAACCGTATGAGATACGAATGTCTGAACGTGCAGCTGCAGATTTAGATTCTCTTGAGTTTATTTCTCCTTATTGATGTGTTTCTTTCCAAGCCTATAGAAAATGAAAATCACTGTTTGGCTTGATTATGATTAATGAATTAATACTTTGTTCGGTGATCCAGAACTGGTCTCAGGCATAAGCAAACAAGGCTGCTGCGTATAGCCGGCCAGCCAGCAGGGGGCACCAAGTAGCAGCCTTATTTTTTCCTGCCGGTGCTGCTGGGGGAATAATTATGTTAGCTACTTCTGGTAGGATAGCAGTAGCTAAGTGGTTTGTTTCAGTGAGTATTGAGCAACTTTTTAAAGTTTTTTAGCTGTTTTGCTAAATTACTTCTTTTTGTCTGGTAAATTAATCAGGCACTTACGATCACGTCCTTTTAAAAGTCTGGACATGTCTACTTGTTTTGCTGAACCTCTAATCAGATGAAGCTTAACCTTTGGCCTCAGATGGTGTATGTTAAACATGGATTATAAGGGGGATAGATCTTGAAACCCCAGATCTATAGTCATGTTTAGAAAGAATGAACATTTATTACAATTTGCTCAGAACGTTGTTGAATATCAGATTTAAGAGAATTTAAAAGTATTTTCGTTTAAAATCTTAATTCGTTAAAGATGTGAAAGTGTTGCCAAATGTACTTGGTGTAATAATGCAAAGAAAAGTTGGAAGTTATGTCCTGACAGAGCTGAGCTAGTCCATATCAAATAGCAATGAACACTGAACGCTTGGGTGTTAAATGCCCAACAAAGCTTGAAGTTTGCCCCCATTCAACCTTGGTCCGGCTCTGTGGTGATCCCTGTCACACAAACACCAGCAACACTTGATTTTATACAGGCAACGTGCACGGACACCAGTTCTGGCATGGTCCTCCATTTTCCTTAATATATAGAATGAAAAGAAAAGGAAAACAACAACAATGCAGTTATAAGCGCAGCCACGTTGCTGCAAAATGTACCTAAATGTTTGCATTTTGAAGATATTCTAGTTTAATATTTGGGAGTCCAGCAGCTCAGTGCATAAGATAGCAGATGTTTATCTCTACCGGTTAAATGTCTGATTTTCACCTCTGTAAAGCACTTTGTTTTGCTCTTGAAGGTATGAAAAGTCCTCTACAAATAAAGTTTGATTGATTCTGTGTTTTGATGGAGTGTCGGACTGCAGGACAGCTGTCCCAAGTTATGTTGCTTCTAGATTGTAAAGAGATAATCAGGCTGAATCGAGTAGAAAGTCAGAAGCGAAGATGACCCAAACATGGCCCCTTCTTGTTTGCTGTCAGACGGATGGCCTCACATTAGTGTCTACCATACTTTATACAGAGGAGTTCCTGACCGACTCCATCAGGCTTTCTCCTTCCACCCTTCCAAACGAGCCATCATTAGGGTCATAGGTCGACTCATTGTCTGCAAGGTGCTGTGGCTGTCAGTTTTAACATGTTCTGACCTGTTAATGTTTGAGTCCTGCTGGGATGGTTAATAATCTGAGGTTGTCTAGTGAAAAATGGTTCTCTCTATAAAAAGATGGACTTCAAATAGTTAAATGACCTTTTGACCCCTCCCAGATAGATGAGCAACAACTTTTGATTCTCTAAGGCTACTGCTGACGTTGTCCCGCCTTGGCACTCAGGTGCCTTTTATTTCGGGGAAGCATTAATGGTGGACTTTTCTCTATTAATGTTTTTTGCTTTCCAGCTTTTTTTTTTTTTTTTACAAACATATAAAAGCTGTATTATTTTTTTATCCATTTCTTTTCATCTAAGGTTGTATTTACCTGGTTCTACAACCTGGAACTAATTATTTTATGTGTTCAATACATAAAACTAAGAGAAAATGTTTTTAGCTTTTTTACTTAAGGTCCACAAAACAAAAGAGCATCTCTTAGGAAAGACCAGTTCTTTTTTAATGAGTGTTAATTTAGCAGCTCTGCTTGTAAAGCATAATGGTTCCGGCTGTTGATGCAGATGAGCCCTTACATTTAAGAATAGAATAGAATACTTTGTGGTTTTCAATCATGATTTTCTTAATCTGTCAACAGGACAACGAAGGTGCTCGCGTCAGATGAGACAAAAGCTAAACTTTTTGCCTGAAGGTGGCAGTAAACATACAGTAGGGATGTTTTTCTTCAGCAAGGACAGGGAAGCTCGTCAGAGTTGATGGGGTAGATGGTTGGAGCTGGGGTGAAGGTTCATCTTCCAGCAGAACAGTGACCTAAAACATACAGTCAGAGCTACAACAGAACGTTTTAGATATAAGCATATTCATGACATTAGAATGGTCCTGTTAAAGTCCAGACCTAAATCCAGCTGAGAATCTGGAGCCAGACTTGAAAATTGATGTTCCCAGATTGTTTCCATCCAACCTTACCAAGCTTCAGTCTTTAAATGTTCAGAGTTGGTAGGAAAATACCCTAAAGGACTTGCCACTGTATCTGACTTCTATTAAATGTTAATATTAAATGTTTTACGGAGTATTCTTTCAGAAGGCCTGAATATGAATGAACAGCACACATTTTTAAGATTTCTATTTGTAAAAAAGTTTAAAAACCAACGTTTTTTTTTCTCCACCTTATAGTTATGCGCTACACTGTGTTGGTCTGAACATTGTCTGTTCCTGTCTAGAAGAAGAGCTGAAACATCTTAAGGTACAAATAACAGTGATGCTATTTCCTTTCATCGTTTATTCAATTTAAGCTTCTAACTCCACGTAGAAAATGGATCCAAAGGTCTCGTGCCATCTTCAGCAGCTCGCTTCAGAACGTCACCCTTGATGTGTAAATCGTCTCTGGTAGGAGATTTTCCTGATTGAAACGGTTTGAAGTCTGTGTTGACCTCCAACTGAGGCAGCCTTTGACTTGGATTTGATCCTTTCTCTCAGCCAACCTCAGACTGAGGTTGATGACTAAACACCAGAAATCAGGAGCTTCCAGGATGTTCCCAGACCATCACATTTATGTTAATGTTCACCACTCCACCAGCTTTAGTGCTTTGTTTTTGTCATGTTTCCTGTTACTGTTGTTGCCCTTGGTCTACGCCCCCCCCCCCCCCCCCCATCACCTACCAGAGGAAGTTGGGGCTGTAAAGTGCGTGTTTTTATTTCACACCTCCATCTCTATCTCGCACTTTTGCTTCCTGGAGTCTCGGCTCCAGCCCAGCGTCTGCAGCACACGCTGAGAGTGTGACGGCTCGTTTGAAGAAGAAAGACTGTTCCTGTCACCTTTGCTGGAGGAGATGGTGGTGTGTGTTTTTGTTTTGGTAGGCGAAATCAATGTTTTTAAGCAGCCTAAAGACCCATCTTCACGCAGGCCATCTGCACACGACGACAGTCCATTAGAGACAGGAGTGTTTTCCGTTTCTGTTAACACTTCTAGATGACAATGGCTTTTTTTGTTTGTTTTTTTTGTTTTGCGCCACTACTTTATTTTTGTTGTTTTTCCAAAGTAGGCAGACAGGAAGTGGAGTAGAGAGAGGGGGAAGATATGCAGCATAGGACCTCTGGGTGGGGATTCAAGGATGGCTGCGTCGAGAACCGAGGCCTCTGTATATATTTATAGTTTGGACATTTTCTCATTTTTCGGATTAATTAACCAATTCCCAACCGACAGTCTGCTGGGGGAGCGAAGAAGTCACATGACTCCTCTCTATTCTGTGGAATAGCTCCACATCCTAACCAACCTACTGCAGAAGATTACCTTACTTGAATCTCAAATGCAGAAGTTGACAGAAAAGCTGTTCTGAGTTGATCGGGAGAACAGAGCTAAATGCAGGACGATCCTGGAAGAAAGACTGTAACAGACTTGAGACTGTGGCCAAGCTCCACCTTCCAGCAGAACATCATCCCTAAATCTACATCCAGAGCTACAATAGAATGCTTTGTCAAAGCGTATTCCTGTGTTCAAATGGCCTAGTCAAAGTGTGAGTCAATTTGTCTAAAGATTTCTCTAGATGTGCAAAGCAGGTATAGACATACAGACTTCAGCTGCAATAAAAATAAAGGACAGTTTTATTCGGAGGGGCATAATAAAAAAGCAGGGCACGCTTTTCAGTTTTATACTTAAAGAAGAACTTTGAAGATCACAGTTATGTTGGTTTATAATCTAAAATCCCAGGAATATTTTAAGCCACTGTAGATCCTCACTATTGTGCAGACGTCACTGTTTCTCCTGGCAGTAGAGAATAAGCCCTGATTGGAGGACAGGCAGATGTAGCTGAGAGATCTAGATGATGTTTCTGAAGGAATGAGCTTGCAGCACCACAGCAAACATGAGGACACCAGCACATGGAAAACACAGAGCAGGAAGTGTTTGGGATTTCTCTGATTTCACTGTCCTGACATGCCCCCAGTAAACCCCCCAGTGCCCCATATCCTCCTCTCAATGGGACATCTGACACCCCCTTCAGCTGCAGAGGCTCAGTGTGGATTACTGAACAGCAAAGGTCCTTTTTAATTTACTCGAGTGACTCTAATGGCATGACTGTTGATGAGAAACAATGTGTCTGCACTAATTCATGAAAAATAACTGCCTTGTTCCTTATTTATTGGTTCACATTCACCAAAGATCCACTTTTGACCCTTTTGATCATGCAGTTTCTCATTAGTGTGCTATTTCCCTCATACTTTATGTGTTTATCCATTGCATTTTTTAGAGCAGGTATCAACAAATGGAGATAATATAGGAATTGGGACAGAGAATGTGCCAAAACACTTACACCACCACTGAAAGAGCTGCAGGGATCTCCAAGTACTGGTTCTGTTCTCTATACATCTGGTCTAAGAAGTAAGGTTGCAATACAGAATCCCCTTCTACCAACCAGAACACCCAGGCCTGGTTAAAATCTCCCAGAACCTTGTAGGAGAATGTGTTATGGTCCAATGAAACCACACGTAGACTTTTGGGCCACAATTTAAATCGTTACATTTGGCATAAAAACAACCAATCAGAAACTCATGCAGAAAAAAACTCTATAAACACTCAATACTTCCTTCGGTAACAATGGTGTGAAGACGGAGTTTACAATGTGAAAAGAGCACCTCAGGTGTTAGACTCCAGTCCTCGAGGGCCAGCATCCTGCAATATTTAGACGTGTCTCTGCTTCAATGCTCCTGAATCAGGTAATTAGGTCATCAGCAAAGTTCTGTAGTGTGTCAAGACCGGGGACATTGTAAAAGCTGCTGGACACGGGCCTTCGAGGACTGGCGTTTGACACCTTTTGTTAAATGGCTGTTCAAATAAAATCAAATGTGACCAGCGCTCTGCGACCGAGCTTTATTAGTCCATCCATTTGTCCTGTCCATGAGCTCATAGTGAAGTTTATTTATACTTTAAAATAGGGAGTACTTCATAGACAGTCATTTTATCTGATAATAATTCAGCATACAGTATAAGCCACACTACACATCTTTTAAACATGAATGCATCGATCAACAAAGCAGCTAAAGAGTTTTGTATTAATAAATCACTAAAAGTTTAAAAAGCTTATAAAACTGCTACTATGGGTCTCCTGAGGCAGCACAAGGTCAACCAACGTCATGTACGCCAGCTGCCGGCGACTCCACATTACACACACCCAGGCTCTTCATTCATTCACCAACTGATATTGTCGAAGCAGATTCTCTGCCAGTCTTTCAGCAGCGAACACACACACACACACACACGCGCGCGCGCTCTGCCAACCAAGAGAAAGACTATCCCCTTGAGAAAGGAGGCATTTGGCTGCAAAAGCTCAAGGAGGGAAAATCAAGTCAAGCGATGTGTGAAACCTTTGTAGGAAAGATGATAAACTCCATGCAGCTAAAATTTCCTATTATATCCCTGAATGTTGGGGAAGGCGGGGATGTGTGGACTGTTGAGGCCTAACTTCAGAGGCAGGGCTGTTTCAGAGAGAGGCGGCTTCATGGTAAAGAAAGGAATTTGTCACTCAGGCTCTTAAACTCTTAAATCTCTTCTAATACATTACAATCAGCAGCCTGTAGTGCTCACAGAGAGGCTTTCCCTCCATGCTCAGACTTCAGGCTCTACTCCGATTTTACGCCTCCTCTATAGAGATGAAAAGCAATCTGGGCTCGCAGTCCCGGACCTGTTTGTGTGTTTTTAACTGTTTGTGTGCCGTGGGTGGGGGGTGTTGCACACTTCCACCTTCCCTCACTCTTTCCTCCATTCCCACAGTGGTAGTGTTTTGGCTGGTGGCTCTGAAAGCCTTTTGAAGTCTGTGGTGTTATCAGGGTGTCAGCTGTGGTAAGAAAGGCCATGGTGGGAGAGCAACACACACGTCTTTTATCAGCAAGCCGCCTGGTTTCTCTGCTAGTCCTTCTATTTCTGCTCCTTCTTTAAATATATATGTTTTGCAATATGACATGATTAATCAAACACTTAAATCCAGAAACCAAATGAGTAGAACCTGTCTGATGCCATGAAGTAGGCTAAAAGATCTGAAAAGCAATGTTTCATGCTTCGATCTAAGGAAATTCAGGAAAGAATGAGAAACAAATCCATTGACATCTATCAATCTGGAAAAGGTTACAAAGCCTTTTCAATTGTTTTGGGACTCCAGTGAATTACAGTGAGAACAGTTATCCACAAAGGGAGAGGACACGGAACAGGTGGGAATCTTCCCAGGGGTGGCCAGCCAACCCAAATTACTCCAAGAGTGCATCAGCGACTCATCCAAGAGGTCACCAAAGAAACCAGAACAACATGTAAGGCTCTGCAAGCCTCACTTTCCCCAGATAAGGTCGGAGTTCCCAATACAACAATAAAAGGTGGTATAAATGGCATCCATGGGAGAGTTCCAAGGTTAAAACCACTCCTGACTAAAAAGGCCTGTCTTGTATTTCCCTAAAAAAACATCCTGATGATCCTCAAGACGTCTGGGAACATATTCTGTGACTGACGAGACAAAACGGGACCTTTTTAGATGCTGTACGTTCCGTTACATCTGGCATAAAACCAACAGCATTTCAGACAAACTTTGTACTGACAAACTAACATGGTGGTGGCAGCATGATGGTCGGTGCTTTTTGCTTCCTCATGACCTGGATGACTTGCTGTAATTGACTGAACCATGAATTCTGCTCTCAAGCAGAAAATCCTGAATAAGAATGTCCGACCATCAGTTCATGACTTTAAATCCAAGTACATGACCTTTAACAGGCGGCTCATGCTCAAAAACCCTCAAATGTGATGGGATTAAAACAATTCTGCAAAGAAGAGTGGACCACAATCCCTCCAAGGTGATGTAAAAGACTTATGGCAAATGCTTGATGGTTTCAACTAGTTATCGGATTTAGAGGGAAATAACTTTTTCACACAGGGTGAGGTTGGTTTGGATAGATGTATCCCATTATTAGTGTAATTATCAGTGGAAAACAGGTTTTTGTGTTTATCCAGGTTATCTTTGTCTGATACTAAAATTAGTTTGATGATCTGAGATGTTTCATTGTGAGAAAAATGTTAAATTAGTGGAAATATCTAAGGTGGCATCTTCAACACGTAAGCGATGCTCTTGGAGATGACTTCATATTTGCATGCTGTTGCAACAGCTTGCAGCTTATTTTTGACTCCTCTCATACACACCCCTCATGATGGCTGGTTATATGAGTTATAGTTCTGTTTCTCGGAAGGCTGTCCAAGCCCTAGAGAAAATACGCATGCATGTTGACACCAAGTTTGGATCACGGCATCATGAGAACATGTCCAAGTTTTAGCCCTAATCTTCTACTCAGGCCCAGCATGTGCTGGTTGGAGTGTAATGGTTTCCTTGCAGAAATGGAGGAATGCGTGTAGCCGCTGCTGCAGCCAGTTTAGGTGCAGATTGGACTCATTAAGCTGGCTGCTCTTAGTTTTTCCCTGCTTCCCAGCAGGTTTTTGTCAAGGTCCTCCTAGAAGTTCTCTAATTACAGTTTATTTATTAACCAGCAAATATTTGAACAGGATTTCTATATCCTGGTTCTTGGAACCCACTGTCCTGTATGTTTTACATGTTTCTCCACGTTAAACACGGCTGATTTATATAACTGGATTATTAACAGGCTTCTGCTGAACTTGATGGCCTGCTGAGGATGTAATTCAATCATCTGAATGAGCCACAGAACCACACACTAAACTAAATAAGTCTGATGGTACAGGAAGAAGAATACACACGTCTGAGCTTTCCAGTGGTATGATGCGAATTGCCCACTTGGAAATGAAAAGCAAAGATCTGGAAAATTATGGGAGAAAGAATATGCTACTGCTGTCCAGGCTGCATGAAGGAGCCAAAGGCAGCAATTATGACCACTAACAGGTTGAAGTGATGAACCCTGATCTCTCCATCATGGCACCTGTTTGTGGGATCGATAGATGAGGCAGCAAGTGATCATTTTGTCTACGAAGCTGATGTTTTAGAAGCAGAAAAAATCCATCATAAGGATCTGAGCAGGTTTAAAAGAGCCTAATGGCTAGACGACTGGGTCAGTGCAGCTCTACTGGGCGTTACTGCTCTGCAGTTGTAAGGATCAAAGTGGTCAGTAGAAGAAACCATAGGGAACAGGGTCATGGTCCCATCCAACAGACGAGCTACAATGGCTTAAACTTCTGAAGATGATGCCGTTTCTGGTGGAAACGTGTCAGAATTCACAGTTCGGAGCTGCTTAGGTGAAGATCAGACGGGATGCTGATCGGATTCCTGTCCATCACCTGATGTTCTAACAATGGGAACACAAGGTTCTGAACTGGACCACAGAGCAATGAAAGAAGATGGCCTGGTAAGCCACGTTTTCTTTTGCATCATGTGGATGATCAGGTGTGGATGTGTCTTGTACCTGGAAAACAATTGGCATCTGGCACTGGGATTCTCAATTTTCTGCTAGAAAACCTTGAGTCCTTCTCCAGTTGACATTATCAGAACCTAAGATGGTCCAGGAGTGGTTTCAGGAGCACAACAACAACGTTGAGATGTTGACTTTGCCTCCAAATTCGCCAGACCTCAATCTAGACAAGCATCTGTGGGATGTGCTGTACACACTAAACAAGTCTGATCCATGCAGATCCCACCTTGCAATTTCCAGGACATAAAAGGTCTGCTGCTAACATCTTGTTGGTAGAAACCACAGAACACTTCCAGGTTTTCAACATGTGTGAGCGTGTTTAATGATAACATTGTGGTTCAGATGTTATGTAGTTATGAGATCCAGTCTGTGTGACCAGCCAGGTCACATACATTTAATTGTTCTCTTTTGTCCTCAGATGTTCCAGGTGTGTCCATGTGTCCTCCAGCAGCTTTGGACCTGGGTGTGGAGCTCCTGTGTGGGACGTTTGAGCTTTGGGGGCAGCTGGGTGCCGGGTTTCTTGCCCTCACCCAGTGGCTGATGGGAGAGGAGGATGGCAATGATGAGGAGGAGGAGGCAGATCCAGCTTCCTGTCTGGTAAGCCTTTGTTTGATGGTGACAGTTTCACACACTGAAATAATTCTAAAATACCAGCCTGCAAGCTGTGGAGTTTATTTCAACAAGAGTAATGTTTTTATTTAATAATGGTTACTCAGGGCTTTGGAAATATGAGCTGGTTCCATCATATAATGCATTCTGTTGAAGTGATATTAAGCTTGCTGTTTCAATGATTTTAAAAAGGATAAAAAGTTAAGTTTTCAACTTGTTGCTTTCATTTTGTTCTTCTCACACAAGCAGACAAAATAGCAGAGTGTTGTTAGACACCAAGGTTTCTGCAGAAATGAACAGTAAACCGCTGCTTATTTGGGCTCTTTACAAAGATACAAACCAAGGTCACGAATTCTCAAGTGTTCAGTCATAATGAAAAGAAAGTACACCCTGTTTCCATTTCAGGGTTTTTCGTATCAGGACATAATAAAAATGATCTCGAATTTTCCAGGTTTTTTAAATAATCTAAATTTAACCTAAAGTGCTGCTAATCGAAAGCATTTGATTGACTGATCATCATCAGTGTGATCACCTCTACTCAAGCAGGAGTTTTGGCAGTTTGTTGCTCTGGACCATTCAGGTGTGAGTTAACCCAACGCCAGGACGGAAAGAAATCAGCAATGAGCTGGGCTTGAATCACTGGTGACCGGTCGATGAATCAGCCACTAGTTTGGCTCCATCAGATTCAAAGATCAAGCTAGGTCATAAACTTTCTGGAAAAGTCTGATTGTTGACCACTTTTCGCTGGTTAGAAGTCCTTCCACAGCTGTCTCTTTTTCTCCTTCCTCCTTTCCCTCTTTTCAGGGACTGCTTCCGACATTGTGGGCCTTAACACCCGTAACTTGCTGTTCATTTATTGTTGCATTGAGGTCTCTGTCGGAACCTTTCTGGAGCAACAAAATGCGTAGTTTGACATTTTCATTTATGCAGCATGACAGAAGTTACTATTAAACATCATTACACTTATTGGGATCCTGTAGGATTTTCTTAAATTGCACAGTGTGTGTACTGTAGTTATAGGCAGCTGCTGACCTCCCAGGAATTTCACCCAAAGCTCAGAGAAACTGCCAAAAAAAACCAAGAGCTCCATCTCAGATCCTAAACGTTCTATAAGCACGTTGGTGGTGGTGTAATGGTTTGGGCTTTTTTTGCAGCCACAGAACACAGGCAGCTTACAGTGAGAACATCTGTCTGACAGCTATTGTGTTCTGATGCATAGAACCTTTAAATTGAGAGCATTACAAGAACCAAGTTAAATGTGTTTCATAGCAACAACATATTCATCACCTAACAGGTTGGTCTGGTGAGTTTAATATAATCTTTGAATGTTTGCTACACTGTTGTCTATGATCCACAGCTGGACTGGGTTTTCAGTGGAGGTTAAATCTGTTATAGTTGCCCATGCAAATATATAATCCAGCTTTAAATCCAGTCCAGTTAACCAGAGTCCTTCCTGTTGTGACCAGGATGAAGAGGACTTCCTGTTTGAGAAGGGCGAGCTGAACCTTTGGGCCGAGCCGCTGCAGTGGGTGAAGCTGCTTCACAGGCACCTCTGCTCCCTCATCGTCACGTTAGAGCAGAACAAGGGAACAGGAACTGTGGATTTTGACCAGGTCCATCAGATCCAGACCCAGGCCCAGGCCAAAGTCCTCATCTCCCAGCAGGCTCTGAACCGCCTCCCAGCACTGCCGCAGTTCTCCTGCACCAGGGAGCACGCTCGGCTGACTCTGCGGCACCACAGGGCGGAGCTGGTTCTGGATGTTCTCAACAGGTTCAAGTTAACGAATACATTTTTTTAAATTCCAGACATTTTTAACATTTTTTTAACCTGCTACATGCTGCTGGTTTTGTTTTAAGTCATTGTTGAATGTGTTTTTATTCATGTCTTCACCTTATTAAAACTCGTTTTTTTTAAATCATTTGTTCCTATTTCCTGAAATGAAACTCAATCACTCATTTCTCTATTGAATCTTTTCAGTTTTTCACCTTACCACCCCAACCTTATTGTATTTTATTAAGGTTTCAGGTGATAGACCAACACAAAGCGGTGCATAATTGTGAAAGGATAATACTCTGCTGTGCATGTGTTTTCAAGCGCCTTTTAATCTGATACCACTAAATAAAACCCAATACAACCAACTCCCTGTAGAAGTCACCTAATTAGCAGTTCTGTGAAGGCCTCAGAGGTTTGTCAGAGGACATTAGAGAACAAACAGCATCATGGAGACCAGGGAACGCAGGTCCATGGTAACTCTGGGGGAGCTGCAGAGATCCACAACTCGGGTAGGACAATCTATGAACAGAAAAACTATTACAAATCTGACCTTGATTAAAAAGTGGCAGGAAAAAAGCCAAAAGAGGTTTGAACACATCATCCTTATGGTGAAACGTGGTGGCAGCATCATGCTATGGAAGTGCTTTTCTTTAGCAGAAAAGGGGCTTGAGTAGATAAACATTTTTTTGCATTTTTATTGGTAAAAACAATTTGAAAACCACTATTTTCCTTCCTCTTCACAATTAAGCACTGCTTACTGTAAATCCCAGTAAAACACATTGGTGTTTTTGGTTGTATCGGCACAGAATGTGAAAATGCTAAAAGCACCTTATGTGTAGAAGCCATAGGAACGATCCAACCCCCGAGCTTGTGCCGTAGCAGCCCTCTCAGCGACGTTCACACACACACACACACACACACACACACACACATGTCTGCTAGTTTGGAGCAAAACAAGTCGGCGCCTGCAGCCGGACAAGCGAACTTCAGCAAGCTGGACTTTACGGCCCTGTGAGAGCGAGCGTTTACGCCGACACGTCACCAGAACTGCACTTAAGTGCTCGCCTTCTCCTACAACGTGTGTTTATATGAGGTGTTATTCTGCTGGGAGATTTAATTTACAGCAGGATTCTTCCCATCGGCCTGCGTTTTTAAGCTTCCCTCTAGTTTTGC
The DNA here is from genome assembly GCF_021462225.1 of Girardinichthys multiradiatus. Lineage (NCBI taxonomy): Eukaryota > Metazoa > Chordata > Actinopteri > Cyprinodontiformes > Goodeidae > Girardinichthys > Girardinichthys multiradiatus. The sequence goes on along the minus strand of NC_061814.1, from coordinate 38,044,456 downwards.
TGCTTATGTAATTAAGAGGCAGGCACAATGGACTACTGTCCTCTCTCTCTCTCTCTCAGTGTGGACTCATGTTGCCCTCTCATGCAGCTGGACCCTGCTCTGTCCCTGGTATCCTTGTTCCCTGCTACAGTAAAACTGATGTCATGTTTTGGAACAAACCGACGTTTCCCCCCCAATAAAAACCGAGCCGTGCGATGGGCTGAGCGGTTTCTGCAGAGGACATGCTCGTTTTCTTAGGAGCCTCACAGAGTCTGTTCGCTACATTAAACTATTGTCCGCAACTTTGCACAGCACAAATAGTCCCGGGGCAGCCCTCAGACTAATTTTAGGGTTGGTAGTAGTAGATTCCAGGCTCTTATGTCACTTGTTTTTCCTCTTGTTGCTATTTTCTTTTTTTTTTTTTTTTTGAACCAAGCCATTCAGTACTTGAGAGTATTTTCTGTCATGTCGTAAAAAGAAATATTGTATAACCACTCCTTGAATTATGACAATATATGTGTTGCAAAAACCAGCAATTTCTGGTGATATGTGTGGCACTGGGTTATTTCTTTACAGCCTCCTGACTGAAATATCTGCCTTTTAGAGACCCATCCTCTGCTGCCAACTCTGCAATTTTTCCACTGTGGGTTTTATTTTACTTGACACAACTCCAAGAGCAGACTGAGAAAGGTTTGACATGTTCAAGATATTTTATTTACATTTTAGAAACAGGAAAATGATTATAGTCCAAGCTTGTTATTGGATATCATGCAACCCGCAGTCTTTTCCCGCTGGTGCTCAGAATCACATAAAAAATTTTTATTTTAACAGCACTTGATTAAATAATTTAGGTAAAAATGAAGAAGAATACTATATTGAATTTATATTTTTATCTCCACAAAAAAGAAATAAAAATACTTACACTAGACATGGGTCAATAAAATGCGTTGACAGTAAGGAAGTTCATTTTGTAGTATAAGTAATAAAGGGTTCCCAGAAGCTATGGAAGCCATCTGTTGAGCCTCGACTTTGATGTTTTATCTTTTCCAGCTTTAAAAAAAACATTGTAGAAAGTAGTAGAAGGTGGAGGCAGATTATCTTCTCACCAGAAAATTATCTATTGATGTGCCGTTAAAGAAGTAAAATTAGATTTGACTGTTCAGCTGAAGATGAGATAAGCCAACACAAAGTAGTGCAGAACAGTGAAGTGGAAGGAAAACGACTGAATGGTTTACAACCATTTTTTACAAATAAAAATCTGAAAAGTGTGGCAGACACATGTATTCAGCCCTCTTTATTCCAATACCTAAAACAAAGATCCAGATTCTACTTTGTAAACAAAGTCCACCTGTGTATTTAATTTCAGTATAAGTCAAGCTGTTCTGTGAAGGCCTCAAAGGTCAGTCAGTCACTCCTTAATGAAAGAGTGGTGAGAAGAAAGTTGTTTTTTTTTCATGCAAAACGCAGTGTGGCATAAAACTAACAGTGTGCATCACCTTGAACACCCCTATAGTGAAACATCATGGAATGGAAGATGAATGGAGATAAAAACAGGACAATCCTGGAACAAAACCTGCTGGAGGCTGCAAAAGACTTCAGATCAGAGATTCACCTTCCAGTAGAACAACCCTACATGTAAAGCTGGAGCTACTATGAAATGTTTTAGACCACAGGTGCCAAACTCCAGTCCTTGAGAGTCGGTGTCCTGCAAATTTTTGGATGTGTCTCGGATTCATCACGACTTAATCAAATAATTAGGGTAGTTACAGAACTCTGCAGAACCTGACTGCATGCCGAGGAGGTAATTCAGTCATTTCATTCAGGTTTGTTGGGCCAGAGACAAATTCCAAGACATCGGCCCTCGAGGACTGGAGTATGACACCTCTGATTTAAATTAAAGCATATTCATCTGTTAGAATGGCTCAGTCAAAGCCCACACCTAAATAAAACTGAGGATTTGTTGCAAAGCATGAAAATTAAAGTTCACAGATGTCCTCAATCCAACCAGACTGAATTTAGGGTATCTTGCAAAAACAAAATGGTTAGTCATTTCAGTCTGTAGATGTCCTGACCTGGTGGAGATATACTCCAAACGACTTGCATCTGTAATTACAGTGAAAGGTGGTTCAATAAAATATTGATGAAAGGGGGAGATAAAGTTAAAAGCATGCAACAATTTTCAGATTTTTTATTTTCCATTTGAATTAAGTTTGAACAGTGTGTTTATTACATAAAATCCACTGGAGTTTGCAGCTGTAACATGACAAAATCGGAAGGGTTTGCACAAGAAAGTAGATTTCTCTTTCAAATCTCTGAACCCAAATTCATTATAAAAAGTTTGAAACACTTTTCTAATCTGTTCTGATCTGGCTGGAGGTTGTCTGCTAGAGCTGAGAGATTGTACAGAAATAAGACATGTTGCCTTCTTTGATCGTCATAGGAGGAAAATTGTGAAGTAGTCCTCAAAGGTGGATGGGAGCATGGAAATGAGGAGGTGTTTCTTTTTACAAGTTTTCATGTGACCATGAGAGGTGACATCATGCTGAAATTGTGCCTTTTTCTTAATGAAGCTTTTCGTTTAAATGCCTGCTTTTAGGTACATCTGCAGTTGCAAAGAAACTGAAATATTTTCTCTGCAAAAACTGACTGTAGCTTTAAAATCTTGTTTCGCGCCGGCTCACCAGGGGGCGCGCTGGTACTTTTACAGTCAGTTCACTGTTTGCTCTCTGGAGGGCACTGTTGCTCTGCTGTTCCATATAAAAACCACATTCCTGCAGTCTGGGCTCTGAGACAGCAGAGCAAAATAAACAAGAGAGGAGTTAAAGGAAAAAAAAACGATCACACTAAAGCAAATCCTTCATGTTTTACTTTATTTCAAATCACAACCAACTCAAGGTTTAGCCCTGACATGGATTTCCTGCAGTGTGGAAGCTGATTATGCAATCAGTGGGTTCTAAAAATTGTCCTGCACTCTTGTCTGGACTCTTCCTGGCTCATATTTGTGGTCTCACCCCATCCACAGGGAGAGAGAAGGGAGGGGGAAAGGGATGGGGGAGGCACGGTTTCCTTCCATCACAGAAACATGTGTCAGCTCCAGCCAGAGGCTAAAGGAGGGGAAGGTTCAAATCTCTAGGACTTTTCTCCTCTCTGTCGTTTAAAATGGGCTCTTATCTTCACAGCAGGATTTCATGTAAAAGATACAATTGAATATAATCGAGGCAAACTTTGCATTGAGAAGATTCTCTGCAGGGGATCCTCCAGAAAGTTTTGTAGACGGGGGGCAAGATGGCTGCCACTCATCTTTGGGGGTGACTTAAGGAAAGGAGCAGAATTTAGCAACATTGCTATTAAATTTAGGTCCATTTAAAAATATAAACATTTTCCTCTTCCTTGAAAGAGTTTAAACAATCTAATAATCTTAAAGTTCGTGTTTTCAAGTACCAAAAATAAGCTGAACATTAATTCAATAAGTTATGAAAATGTTTGCTGTTTCACTGAGAGGCCTGATGGTGGACCATAAACTGGATAAAATAAATATGTAACATATGCAGTCAATGTGGTGGAGCAGTTTACAGCCAAGAAGAGAGAGTTTTACCTTCGGTCTGTAAACTGTTTGTAACACTCCCATAAGGACAATCTGGAAGGACACAATGTGACTTTGCAATGATTTTCTTTTGTGTGTTTTGTTAACCTTAAGCAAAAGCTGTGACCAAGCAACCACTCTGCACTGCTGTTAGTTCTCACCACCAATAATGAACCGAAATGCTGCTCCAATGCACAAGTGCCCAGATGGTTTTATTAAAGGTACTCTTTGGTGGTAAATTTGTTTGCTTCAACAAATGTAAACGCATGATAAAAACATATCTGGGTGAGAAAGTGTGGATTCTGACTGCAGGATTTCGCAAAATACATTTTATGTTAGGGGCCACGAGGAAACAAAATGCTATTTCTGCTTTGTATGTATTTAGTTTGATGACATCACAAGAGGTATAGGGTTAAAACGAGCAGCTTTTGACTCCACTTTGATCGTGGAATTTGGTCATTCCATTTCTGTTAACACATCTGCATGACAGTGTTTTAAATGCAATCTTTGTGTACAACACACCAGGAGAAATTTTAAAAACGGTGTAATTTCCCTGCCACGCCACTAGTTGGTGGTATGTTCTTTGAAACACAACAACATGCACATGCATACAAACACTTGCCGTTTTAAAGACAGGGTAGAGATTGAGCACATTGTTGGAGAATTGTTGTTATATTCAGGAGAATTAGCAGCTCAAGCAGTACTCTGCAATCAATTGTTATTGCTGATATCTTCTTCTGTGGGTTTTAAACTGGTTGGCCTCCTTTATGCTGTGCATGCATGTGCAGTCTACTGATTGCAGTCACACTGCGCATCTGGCAGGGCTTCCCCATACAGGAGGTTTCAGTTTTTCCTTTCTAAGCAAAAAAGGAGACCAGGACGTTTTAAAAACATTCTGGAACCGGTTTTCAAATCGTGCCATTTTCTGAGAAAACTGTCCACCTTTCTCATGTAGAGGAACAATGGAAACGCAATAAAACGTTTCTGTTTTACCAAGTAACTGTCATGTAAGCAGGAATTTCATAATAACTCAACTTTAAAGTAAAAAGTAATTGCATAGGAACCTTGTATTTTAGAAGAGCTGATGTTTCTGATAAATGTATCCTGGAAAGGATCTAAAATCAAACACCAAACTTTTCCAGATGATGTAGGAACCCTGTCCTCCGTGCCTTATGTGATGTCACCAGAGGCATGTGTGCATGGAAGCTTGTTCTAGGGAGGGTTCATTGTATCTTGATTTAATCAAGAACTACAGTAAAATAACAAAACATAGAAAAACTGACCATGCCATGGTGTTCTTTAGTTGGCATATTGGTATAGTTGGTATATCTAAATTGAGTTTGACTAATTTCAAATAAAAGTCTAGCTAGCAGCTTTAAATTAAATAACTAACTCGTGAACTTTGCCCCTTCCCCTTATAAATGTATGCAGGTTGGAAGAGGTGGCTGTTGCCCCCGTGGTTTCGCCTATGAATAATTCCCTGCAATGTTCCACATTCTGTCTCAGGGAGAGTTTTCACCCACTTCCAGAAGTTTTCTGGGGTGTGTGGAGTGGAAGCAGGGAGTGGGTGCCAGAGCTTGGATTTCAAGGCGTGGTGATTAAACAGGCAGCCAACCGGAGAATGGATGGAGGTGGGGCAGGGACAGAGGAGGCGACTCCTGGTGAAAAGTTTGCCCGGACTCCCCTCGCCCCTCCCCGGCCAAAGTCTTGCATTTATACGCTGGGTGCTCGGCAGTCAGACACTCTGGTTCAGCGTTTCTAGAGGGGAGGGAGATAACAGCTACCTTCACAGCTCCACAATTACCTCTTTTATTTCTACTCCTCTTTTTTTTTCTTCCCCCGGACTTAACGGCACACAAAAACAATTTTGGGCAACTTTTTATAACTTTTCCACAACCAAAACTTTCCAAAAAAACACCAGTCGTGGCACAAACAACACCTCGTCGCAGTGAAGGATCCCGCTCGGTCCTCCATGAAAGACGGAGTACGGCAGCAGATTTGGGGAAGAGACATGTCAGCGACGGTCCTGTCTACTTTCTACGACATGGACATGCTTTACAAGGTAAAATCCCACTTTGTTCTGCTTTGTGTTGGGTTGCATGTGTTTGGGTGCAACTTGTTGCAGGCTGAGTCACACACACAACAAATGTGCGCAGAAGTAGCAGCGTATCTTTTTCTTGTCACCAGCAGGAGAAAAGCATGAACATGAACGCCCTCCACATAAACAGCATGCTGGATAAGAAGGCGGTGGGCGCTCCGGTCGCTGCTCTGGGCTCCGGAGGCTCCTTCGCGCCGGGATTTTTCCGCAGAAACTCCACCAGCAACCTGGAGGCGATGAGCAACGGCAACAAGTACTCTCTGGGCTCCTACAGCAGCTGCAGCAGCATGAAGGAGAACTCTCCAAGCGGCGGCAGCAGCGCCACGGCCCTCATGAACAAGGAGAACAAGTTCCGAGACCGCGCCTACAGCGAGAGCGGCGAGCGGGGCGTGCTGCAGCAGAAGCCCGGCTCGCAGATCAACTCCACCCGCTACAAGACCGAGCTGTGCCGGCCCTTCGAGGAGAACGGCTCCTGCAAGTACGGGGAGAAGTGTCAGTTCGCCCACGGCTACCACGAGCTGCGGAGCCTGACACGCCACCCGAAGTATAAAACGGAGCCGTGCCGCACCTTCCACACAATCGGCTTCTGTCCCTACGGTCCCCGGTGTCACTTCATCCACAACGCCGACGAACGGCGGCCCGCCCCGCCGGCCAATGCCAACGTGCAGGCGGCAGAGCCCCGCGGCTACAGCCAAAGGGACGTCCTACCACCACAGCAACTTTGCTACACCCAGAGGGACAGACCAAAGCTCCACCACAGCCTCAGCTTCTCGGGCTTCTCCACCCACCACGGACTCGAATCCCCGCTGCTCGACAGCCCCACGTCCCGGACCCCGCCACCCCCCACCTCCGCATCGTCCTGCACCTCCGCGTCCAGCTTTTACGACGACGTCCTGTCCCCCAGCTCCATGCCCTGCATCAACAGCGCCTTCTCTTTCCCCGGGCAGGACCTGAAAGCCTTACTGGCCCCGCTCGCCGTGCACACGGCCGGCGGCTACCCCAACAACCACTCCAGCGGTGCCTTCTACGGGAACGCGCCGAGCAACGTGAGCCTGCAGGCGCTGCGCCGCCTCAGCGAGTCGCCGGTGTTCGAGCCACCACCCAGCCCGCCGGATTCTCTCTCAGACCGGGAGAGCTACGCGAGCGGGTCCCTCAGCTCTTCCGGGAGCCTCAGCGGCTCCGAGTCCCCAATTCTTGACGCTGGAAGGCGTTTGCCAATCTTCAGCAGGCTGTCGATTTCAGATGACTGAATCTGGTTGTCTGCTTGGATTATAGACTGGTTGATTTGAGTGAGGAGTCAGGAGGTGCTGGTGACTGAGACTGTTCTGTAAGCAGAGGATATCAAAGTTTGGCTCCCCTCACCTCCTGGTCCTCGTTTCAGCAGCAGCCACCCTGCTGAAGTGCCTTTAAGCAAAACGTTTGATTTCCCACCAGCTGCAGGGGTGCAGACCCTGCTCAGACCTCCCTGGAGGGGGGACAAGAGACCAGTTTCCACTAGAGATGCACCGATTATGCTTTTACCCGGCCGATACAGATTTCCGGTTTTCTTTGTGGTCCGAGCGACCAATACTGATTTTTTCTTTCCTCTTTAGTAGCGACTAAACACATTAAAAGGATAAATGTGCTACAGGTTGCCTGATAAAGGTGGTAGTTTGAATCCAACAGAAAATGAAGGATTTATCCCAAACCTCTGTGGTTTTTACTAAACTGAAAATGACATGCTGTTTGATGCATTTACTGTATAGAACAAAAACTTTGGTGTTAGTTTTGTTGCATGTAATTAATACGAGGGGGGGGGGGGGGGGGGGGGGGGGGAATCATTTTTCAGGATTTCACCTGCAGATCACAAAACAAATCGTCTGATTCTGAGCTCTGGCCTGTCTGATCGGTGCATCTCTAGTTCCACGAGGATCAGTTAAGCTTCAGTTTCAAGTATCCTTGACCAGGCATTAGTTTAGTAGTGTTTGTTCTTGTATGTATTATAGCTGTATTAAAACTTAGCAAACAGAAGGCATTCCATCAGTGCCTTGCCCAAGGGCTCATGGCAGCCCCCCTGTCTCCCTCTCTCTCCCTGTCTTATTGCTCTATCAGGCAAGCCACTCTTTTCTCTCTCTTTTTTTTTTCCTTCCTGGGATTCGAGATGTGTGTAACATGACTTGACAAGAAGAGACTGAGCGGTTTCAGATTTCCTCCCATCCTGCCAAGAATATGCCTTGACTTAAAGTAACACTTTTCTTTTTTCTATTTTTATTATTCAACTTCCATTCCAGATCTGCCTTCTCCTAGCGCCACCCAGTGGTTGGTTTGGTTAGTCTGCAGTAGTTTGTTGCTTGGTTAGAAAGCACTCTGGAGTTTGGGTTTGTTTGGGGAAATCACTGCTGATGGTTGAATATATATTTTTTTAGCTGTTTTTTGAGTGATTTACATAGCGGTGCATAACTGGCTATGGACTATTTAACTTATTTATTATCTTGTGAAAGAAAAAAAAAAAACAAAGTATAGGCTACATTGGTAATTTGTGTCCATACTGTATTTATCAAGTATGATGAAGCAATAGATCTATATTCTTTTATGTTTAAATTATGATCGCCATTATTAATCTGCATAAAGTGGAGTGTATGTTCTTTTCACAGTAATATATATATATATTGTTTTTTTCTCTATTTAAGAGAACTTATTTGATATTTATTTCATTAATTTTGTTTCCTTGTTTACGTTTATTAAAACAAAAAGTTTGTGTGATTGCTGTTTGTTCCTGAGGCTGTGTCAGTGCCGTCGAAGGTCTTTTTTCCCCCCCTAGGAGGTTCCCTACTCTAGATGTTCTGTCGGAATAATAAACAGAGGTTGTACAGACCGTCCAAACCTTGCTTCTTTTCTTAGATGTCAGTGACAAAGAACCCAAGTCAATAAATTAACCAAAAAGTATTTGTTTTTTTTCTCCTGTTTTTGCATGAGGCCACACTGTGATTACAGCCACGTGCTAAAGAATGTAGCAATCCCTTGTGCCCTAGTATTATTGCATAGTGCCTATGGGGTTCACCATCTTTTTCCATACCTTTTTAAAATTAACCAAATAAAGTATTTTTCCTACATGGCATATTTTTTATATACACATTGAGCTGAATGTAGTGTTGGATTCTGCAACTTTTCATGTTGTCACCACTCAGACTCTCTGACAGAAGCAACCGTAACCTTTCTCCAAGTCCCTTTTCCTCTTCTTTTTTTTTTTATATATATATTGAAATCTAGTCTTGAGAGTTTGCTGCGGAGGGAAGTGAACGAACACATTTTGGTTTGTACATAGTAGGTACAGGGGGATGCGCACTATGTACTTTTGACTACTTTATCAGAAGTAAAGCTTTTTGAATGTAACAAAAACGGACAAAAAGACAACGAGAGTTGTGATGTTTCTTTTTGGGGAGTCAGTTCACTACAAATTGAGTGTGAGACTGTTAACTTTGTACTGTACATTTTTTTGTAGTTCTCCCAATAAAAATCATTTTGGAAAAGTTGGGTTGTGATTTTTGTATATGAATGAATATATGAAGACCCTCAACAGTTTTTATTTCAAACTTAAAGCTACAACCTCTTTAAAGACTGTTTTCTATATATCGGAACATAAAAACAATCAGATCATCAGCAGGTTCTAAGACGGATAAATCTAATTGCAAGGCTACAAAACCCCACAGGTTCCACGCTCCATGCTTTAGTGTACAGATGAGTTCATGGTTGAACTCATCTGCAGGGTCTCATGGCTGCATAACAAGCCCAGATCATTACCACCACACCAGCGTGCTAAGTACATCCCAAGATTTATCAGCTTGTAGAATCATATTTAGCTGCAATAACTCTCAATTTTTGCTTTCTGTTCAACTTTATCAGTCTTGTGCATCGTTGGTAAGAAAGTTTGGCCCAGTCTTTATTCTATTGCTCCAGTTCCTTCTAGTTTGCAAATATTTATTTATGCACAATTCTCTTAAGGTCCCAGCACAGCATTTCAGTCAGGCTGAGCTCTGAACTTTGACTGTAGATATGCAGCTGTGTTTTGGATAACTGACCCAGATCCTGTGGCTGCAATACAAACAGAAGTAATCATCCCTCGACCACCATGCTTAAAAGTTGGTACCAAGCATTTGTGTTGATATGCTGATTGGTTCGCTACAAACATATTTAATTTCAGTCTCAACTGTTCACCATTTTCAAACAAGCCATACTCGATCTGTCCTCTGACTCTAGAAGAGCGAGAAGTTCAAGCTGGACCAGGGTCCAGTAGCTGTGAAACAAGCGTAAGTCATTAACTTTCCACCGCCATGCTTCACTTGTGCCGATATCTTGGTGTGTTTAATTTTCATCCAATGAGGAAATCTGGACTGTCAGTAGTACCATGGTACCGTATTGTATCTGAGGATCTGGAATGTCCCTTCCTGGTAAGGTTACCAAGTGCCTTAAATATTTTCCACTGGTGAGTAATCTTTCACTCTGTACAACGGCAGACTTATAGTTTAGAAATGGCCTTATAGCCCTTCTCAGATTGATAGGTTCAGAACTGCTTCTGTATGGTCTTTGCTGATGTATTTCCAGCTTGGCATTGTGTTAACACAAACTGAAATGCTCCAAAGCAGCAATCTGCCAGAACTCCTTCCTTTATAGAGGGGGTCGCACTGATGATGATTGGTTAACGAAGTACTTTTGATCAACAGCTCCCAGCAGTTATTGTCCCACTTAAGTTCTAAAAAACCAGCAAGGGTGTACTTAGTTTGGCCACATACAGCTTTTCCGTTTTGGCTTCATTTTTATTTAAGAAATGACGACAGTTATGTGTTGTATGTACATCTGAGGTCATTTGTATTAGGTCCTGAATGTGTAAAACACTAGATTCAAAGGGTGTACTTACATTTTAGCATGATTGAAGGAGTGGGACAATAAGACTAAAATAGGCCAATAGCAGTAAAGCACAGGCGCAGTGACTGAGAACTGATAATCAACATGTAGCTGTTTGTTCAGACCGCTACAATTAGATTTATATGACCCTAAATGATGTTTGATCTGTTAGTGATCCACTAGCAAAACTGTGTCTCTGTGAACCAGGTCAGAGAGCAATGCATGGACACCAGTCATCAGCTCATAACTGATTAACTCTGCAGCTGTAAATGTGTTTCAGCTATCAGTCACCTGAGCTGCTTTGCTCTGCTTCACATTTGCTCATGTCTAGACCAGCTGAAAGGCCTGGCCTACATTTCCCAGTGAGGCTGCACTTATTGTTGTTGTGCCTGGATCTCCAGGAGTCTTTGAAAGAAGAGTATTATTTTTTCCGTTTTTGTTCTTCTATAGGACCATTCTTGCCCAGTTATCGTCGGTAGCAAAGGCATTAAGAAAATAAAGGCCCCGGGAGTCATGCGGTGCCTAGAGTTCACGCCAAGATAAGGCGGCCTGATAAGGGCCTTGGCAAATATTTACTGTGTCCTCAGGATTTCATAATGAAGTGTTTATCAGAGCAGAGCCATAGGGCCGCACAATGAGTAGGGTCTCTGCCAAGAGGGATACACGTACCTGTGACTCAGATTGTGTGTGTGTGTGTGTGTGTGTGTGTGTGTGTGGGAACATGACTGTGTGCGTCTAATCCAGCAAATCCACATTTTATGTCTGAGTATGCTGAAGTTGTATACGTTGTGCCTGGAAAAATAAAAAAAACATTTTCTGTGGAACATGTATATGTAGCTGTGTTCGTGTATCAGTGCATACAGCACTCTGGATGGTTAATGGTGCCTAGAGCTGCTACAATGAAAGGAAACACTCTCTGAGTTGTGATTAGGGCAGGAACAGTCGTGCTTCCTGGCCACCACCCATTTCCACCTCTTCTTCGGTCCTGCTGTTTTTCCTCCTCCGTCAGCTCCCCTCTCCTCTGTAGTCGCGGCTGACGGCTTCTAGAAGTTGCTATTTGTGTCCCACTGCTGCTCTGGGAAGCTCAGCGCTCGTCCTGGTATTGTTTTGGCATACACAGCCCAGACCTGCGGGTCAAGTGGTAATGGCAAAGAACAGTTCAGACTTTGTTAATATTTGGTGCCTTTAAAAAGTTTGTACACTCCTTGAACTTTTCCACATTTGGCAACCAAAGACTTTATTATGTTTTTGTGGGATTTTATGTGGTGGACCAACACATTACCGTGTAGCTATAAAGTGGAAGAAAGTGGATACATAATTTTCAGTATTTTGCAAAGATAAAAAAGCTGATTGTTTTCCTTACCCTGATATCCCTAGATACAATTTTGTGAAAACAAGTGCCGTATTAGTAAGCAGAGTCCACCTGTGTGTAATTTAATCTTATTTAATATACATCCGACTGTTCTTTCTCTGGCTTCAGAGGTTTGTTAGAGAACAAACAGCACCATGAAGACCAAGGAATACAGCAGACCGGTCAGGGAGAAAGTTATGGAGAAGTCAAAATCAGGTTAGGTTATAAAATCTACCCCAAGCTTTGAAAATCTCACTGAGCTCTGTTCAATCCACCTGGAAAAGAAAGGTGTATAGGGCAGCTGCAGACCTAACAAGACATGGCTGTCCACTTAAACTGACGGAAACATAGAGCAGACCAATGATTCAATTGTTTGAAAAGCTATACGTCCTGTTTGCAGTTTTCCCCAAGCCATGCTGGAGACACACCAAACATGTGAACAACGTTCTGGCCTGCATCTAAAGCGCACCACTGCACCATGAACACACCATCTCCATGTTGATACATGGTGGTGGCACCATCATACTGTGGGTGTGTGCTTCTTCAACAGAGATTAATGGAGCTAAATACAAGGCAATCCTGGTAGAAAACCTGTTAGAGGCTGCAGAGGAATTTGGTCTGGGATTGAGTTTCACCTTCCAGCAGGACCCAAACCTACAGCCAGATGGTTTCATGGTTTATGATCTTCATAAATGGTGTAGCCAGACCTGATGTGAAACTATGAAAATTGATGTTCTCAGACACTTTCATTCTGATCTGGGTGAGTTTAAGCTATTTTGCAGGGGAACTGTTTTTTTATCTGTTAAAGATTTGGAAAACCATGTATGGTTTTCCTTTTGATTCCAAATTATGATCTATTTAGTGTTCATTTATCATATAAAATCCCCCCAAAAACAATAAAACCTGTTGCTGTAAAGTGAGAAAACATGAAAATATTCAGCATTGTATCTGTGTACCATATGGGTGGAAGCTGGCCAAAAGGATGAAAGCAGCCTCCACTCTTTCCAAATTAGATCCTGACAAGGTCCTAACCTTCCAATTAATCAGGTTTCCCCTGCAGCTACAGAGTCAGTTGATTCACTTATAAAAGTAAAACATCTAAAACGTCCATTCTTTAATGAGCTATAACTGTTTGCAATAACTAAAGTGAAAGTTTAATTTCTGCTTCTAGCAGGGGAAAGCCCCTGAAAGTCCTCCTGGCACTAAAGCTCTGAATCACTCTGTTGTTGCAAATCAACCCTTGAAAGTCCCTTTGGTGTGTTCGTATGTGTGTCTGTTAACTTTACATGACCCATTCTGGCAAAGAAACAATCTGGAGATGCGTCTCTGTGTGTAGAGTTTGCCTGAAACCTACACACAACTGTAGCTACCAGCTCACTGTTCCTTTCTTCCTACAGTCAATCTGGAAAAATAACTCATTAGCCGTTGAGAGGTTTGTTTGTTTGGAATATTGGGTAATAAGAAGGCGGATCTAAGTCCTTCTTGAGCTAAGAGGATCGCTGCCAAGAGAGATAAGACTGACAGCTCCAATCTAACGACGGTCACTTAAAAATGTGGATACTGAGGAAGTAGCAACTTAAATAGTACATTCCTTCATTGACACATAAATCTGAATTTGATCTAATGTGACTTATAGCTTTCTGCTGCTAATGTTAGCTCACTAGCTTGACACAAATGAACATCTCTGTCAGCACCATATATGTAACCAGGGAACGTGATCATTTGAACCAGGGGTTCCCCTGGCTCATGACTACTCACTTTAGTTTCAGATCAAAACTGCACAGTCAGCTTGCTTAGTAAAATAGCATTTAGTATCATTGTCTTCTTGTTTTGTATTATTACATAGAACATATTCCACCTGGTGATGCAGCCGGAAGTTTGCATACATTTATTGCCATTAATGTTATATTAATTCGGTATTCGGCTCAAACATAAATCCAATGAAGTTCTGGTGAGGGAACATAACTGTATGTAGTTGGTAGTTTCTCTGTTGCAAAATGAGTTGGGTTTGTTTGACAGCACCCATTGAACTGGCCTTCACTCAGAACATAGGGAAAGTCGAAGAACAACAGTGGATTTAGGAAACATTGGATACATTTCTAAACAACTGCAGAATCTGAGATCATCTGTTCAACAACTGTATGTAAGTACAACTTATTTAGATGTGTCACTAGTTTTCTAGGTTCAAGAGGAAGACCCACACTGTCAACATCAGATGAATGGAAACTGTTTTGGATGTTCAGGAACACCAAGGAGTACGTTACTATTTCCCTATTGACAGCTGAAGATAGGCATCAGCCCCCCTACAAGCCACAGGGGGAACTGTGTTGTTCCTGTCATCCAGGATGGTTGGATGACTAGAACAACACAGGAACTACTGACTAATGCCTGGCATGAACTGGAAACTTTTGGAGCATTAGTGTCACTGTCCCTGCTAAGCAGGAACCTGGAGTCTGTGCCAGGAAACCAACCATGTGATGGAGATTAGGGGCTCCATCCCTATAAGTGATTATTGATATTATATTTATTTATAGAACAAATGTTGTTTGTTTAGTTTTATTTCAGTTATAGTGATAATTATTTAAACATTCTTTCAGGCAGAAGGACTGGCCATCTTTCTTGGACAGGGGGAATGTGGGGAAATGTCAGGTTAGTTGTTGAGTCTTACCTTTGGGTGTGTCTCCTTGGTAGGGTGGAGCATACCAAGAGGGGAGGTGCTCTGCAGAGTTAGATTAAGTTAAATCTAATTGTTTGATTAATTGTAGATTAGTTTAGTCTATTGATTTGCATGCACGTAAATGTTTATTGGTACCAGTTATTGTTTTGTGTTAGGTGGGGTGAATTATTGCGGTAAACCATTTCTTGTTTTATTTTGTCACCCCTTTAGCTGGCATGAGTGTTGGAACTATTCTAAAGTAGAAAGCCAGCTTCTTTGTTCACAGTGTGAGTAGAAAAATGTGACCTACAGTTTCAAATAAAAGCCATCTCAACTGCATTCCGTTGCCTCGCCTCCTTCCCACAACGCAGAACGATCCGCCGGTCGAAGTGACAAACCACTTTGAATGATCGCTTCCAACTATACCAAGAAGAATGTTTAAAGGTCAAATGTCCAGCCAGAACAATGCCAGAAGCGTGTTGATGGCTACAAACAGCACATGGTTGAGATGTAGCTATATGTATACATTTGGGATGTATGTATAGTTTTGACCCTCTGGTTAGAGAAAATCCACTGTAAATTCAAATTTGTGCAACCATTTTGTGCTTCATGAAAGTCATATAAGTTGCATGTTGTATAATCACTCTGGAAATATATCATCTAAATTTTTTCATAAGGTGCATATAAAAATTCACAGGATGCCGTCCTGGGCGGATGTTATGATCATTCACAGAGTAAAACCACCGACTTGACCCGGAGGGCGTAATATACATCTGCTTTCATTCGGCCTATGCGTCTCAAGCTGTAAGAATGTAAATATATAATCATCACCTTATTTCAGGAAGTAGCCTGCAGTCCTGTGCCCAGCTCAGGTGCCCCCTCCTGCTGCTGCAAGATGAGCCAGGAAAAGCTGCAGTGTATGGATCCTGAATAAGGTAATGTTGTTTGCCATGGGAGGGTGAGTGGAGAGACTCTGCCAGAGGTGGTCATGCTCAGCCGTTCGGGTCCGTCATATCCCTCTCCCTTTAATGCATGCCGAGCTTTAAATATTTACAGAGCATCTTATGAGAGAACCCAGTGTTTACTCTTTATGCTTGTGGCTCCACTTTGACAGAGTGCCGTGTAGAAGCGATGCAGAAGAGATGTTTCCTGATGCTAAGCAGTGGAAGCATGTTTATGTGGGAGTTGGATGAGATACTTACCTTCATCTCTCCACAGTCTGTGAGCATGAGCCCCCGGATATTGTTGGGAATACTGCTCCGAGCCCCCTCAGTGAATCAGCAGTGACCACCGACAGAGAGCAGAGGCCATCCGTCCGTCTGTCCGTTCGTCCATCTTCAGCTTATCTCAAATTGAATCAAGAGGACACAGATCCAGGAGGGACACCAGACATCTCTTTCCCTATAGACACTCTTCAGCTCACTCTGGAGGATCCCAAGGCTTTCCAGGCCAGAAGGGTCCTTGCAAATGCTCCGGGTTATCCTTCCAGTTCCCAGAAAACCTCCACAAAGAAGTTCACAGGAAACTAGCATCCTAATCAGATACCAAAACCACCTAAAAGAACTTCTTTCGATGTGAAGGAGCAGATGTTGTACTCTGAGTTCCCCCCAGATGACAGAGCTCCTCACCACTCATATGTCCAGCCACCCATATGGAGGAAACACATTTCAGGTGCTTGCATCCATGTCAGTAGGTGAGAGTCGGAAGATGGACGGACTGGTAAACCGAAAGCTTTGCTTTTTGCCTCAGCAAACTGGTCCAGTTTGTCTTCACCAAGATAAACTGGACCAGATCTATTACTTGAGATTAGAATCCAATCAAGCTGTTTATTTCTTGTTCCATCCTACCATCACTCATGAACAAGACACCAAGATTCATTAACACCTCCATTTGAGGCAGAGAAAGCAGAGTGAACAAACATTAAAAGAAACTTCTTCTCTTTTTCTATGGAGCAGAAACACTAACCTTTTATCCCTTGACATTTGCATAGCAACTGAGCTGAAACTCCATGAAAGCTGAAGGCTAAAACTGGACTTCTGCCACTTTTCTTTACTATTATTGAATATTAATTTGTTTTATATGTTACTGTCCTTGTGCATTCTGATGTATTTTAGGCATAGTTATGGGAACCGCTACAGTGGGAACAGGACATTGCTTACTCATGATTTTCCCTAAGGTAGTTATTTAAGACTGAACAAAATGTTGACATTGTTAATGTAAACAATTACACTCAAGCTAGTTATAACAGACTCCTATTGAAAGGCATAACTTATTTAATGGAAAGCTAATGAAACATTTCCACAAGTTTGGCAGGATCAATTTAACTACCAAGAAGATAGATGTTTGTATCTAATAAACAGAACTAGCTAATAATCTTTAGCTTCAAACACTCATTCACAACCTAAGTGTTGATGCCACCTTGAGTCTGGCCATCTTTGGTGTGTTTGGCATTGCTAAAGTATACAACCCTAAAATGTAAGGCAAACAATAATATTTTTTTCCAGAGAAGGGTATATGTTGTACACTAACGTTTATAGGTGCTGCTAATATACTTTAAATAAGTTGCAAATCATGCTAACCATTGTTAGCCAGTCTTGGTTAGCTTATTAGCTGAAATATTAGCAAGGTAAAGGCTTTTTTTCCTCCCTACATGTATAACACGGTCTTTCTGTCTTTATACCTCAACAACCTTTTCCATTTTCAATTTTATTTGTCTTTTGCCAAATAAATATATATCCTCTTAATCTGTTCCTAAGGAACACTTGACTCAGCTTAAAGGTGTGTGACGGACTTGCTAACAAGCTTTCTGTCTCAGCAGTCATAACTCAAATCTGGGAATGATCTGGCACCCAAGTTAACTCGAAAGAATTCAATAAATATAGATGATATTATTATGTTTTATTCAAGTGGCAGCAATGTTGGGTTTTCAGATACTTTTCATTAAGTCCACATTTCAGTATTGTGTTTTTTATTGGTCTGATATGACATTCTAATCTTAAATGTTGTGTTTTCTTTAGCTGTAATTGGAAAATTATCATAATTAACAGAAGTAAAGGCTTAAAAACATCAGTCTGTCTGTATAATGTGTTTCATTGAGTGAATTGAGTTACTGAAGTAAATAAACTTTTCATTAATATTCTGATTTATTGAATGTGAGTGGGTCATACACTCTGTAGTGCAGAAACAAAAAATAACTATCTATCCACTACACCACCCAGCAATCTGTAGCCCTTTATCTCTGCATATCAGTCAGCCTCTGGTAGCAATAGGAGACTCCTGTGAGGTAAAAAGGAAGAGACAGACAGCAGGTGTGTTTCAGCGCTGTGAGTTTGAGAGACGTAGCTGTAAAATTTAACATGTCCCATCTAGCTGTGTAATGCGCTTTACTTAGACCAGGCGTGGGTTCAGCACACGTGACCAACAGCTGGGCCGGGGGGGGGCTGATAAGGAAGTATGTGTGAGGCATGATGAGGGTGTGACCTGGTGTGCGAGTGAATCTTGGAAGTGTGTGTTGACATTTTGGGAGCCACACGTTTTGACCACTGATGTTGAACCGAGGGAAAAGTAGAGCAACATGTGGTGAATGAATTCTCATTGCAACGAGTGGGGAGAACATAGAGAAAAACATTTAATGAAGTTGTTTATTTGGAGACAATCTTCTCAGTGACCGCACGCCTAACCCCTTTTCATAACTGCCTTATTACTCAAAAAACACTTTTCAGCTTGGAAATGCTGAAGACTCCCTGAGGTCAATGTGTTCAGGTTACCATGAGTCCATCCATGGAAGTCCAAGCTGAAACGGGTAATTATGTGTAATCACCCAAAATGTTTATACTATACAAATAGCCTAAGTATGCTGAGTGAGTGGCTGTTCGGGTGGGGGTGGTTGGTGTTATGAATGAGATGGGCCACTCTGTGATTAGCCAGGCTCCAGGCCAGGCTCAGATTGTCATTCAGTAAGATAGAGGCCTGTTTTTATTCTCCATGCAAACATAATCATCCTGCACTGTGTCATATACTGTACAGTGTCCAGAAGATATAGTTTATAATGTGGTTTACATTTACTACACTGTCTGAAAAGAGAGTCTGGGCAAACTTTAACATCAGAACAGTCTTTTCTAGCTAATTTAGTCATACAGTAAAAAATGCTGGGTTATTTTCATAACTGAACTGCTGGGTAAAACCTGACAGGTTGTACGTTGGGTTTATTTGAGCAAATATTGGTTCAAAAGTTGATGTTGACAAACTTGACCTAATTTGTTGGGTTGAAGACAAGCCTCAAAAAAAGCTACCTCATCAGTCATTTTCTACCACTTATTCCATAGTGGGTTATGGTGTCTATCTCCAGCAGTCTATGGGCGAGAGGCACACCCTGGACAGGTCGCCAGCCCATTGCAGGGCAACACACAAACATACACCTAAGGGCAATTTAGAGTTACCAATTAACCTAACAGGCATGTCTTTGGGAGGAAGCTGGAGTACCCAGTGAGAACCCACGCATGCACAGGGAGAACATGCACACTCCATGCAGAAAGACTCCAGGCTGGGAATCGAACCCATGACCTTTTTGCTGCAAGGCAACAGTGCTACCAACTGCACCACCGTGCTAATTCGTTGGGTTAAAGACAAAAGAATCTACCTCATTCTTCAAAAACCACCATTTTCAACCAGACTGTGACCCGATCAGATATCACAGGACTTCTCTACTCTGAAATAAGACAGTAAAATGGGAAATCTAACAATTTAAAAGCGATAGGTTTTTTTTTTGTTCATTACAATGTATTGGTTTACTTTAGGGTTGTACAGCGGAGCAGTTGGTTGTATTGTTGCCTTGCAGTAAGAAGGTCATGGGTTCAAATCATGGACTGGGATCTTTCTGCATGGAGTTTGCATGTTCTCCCCATGCATGCATGGGTTCTCTCCAGGTATACTCTGGCTTCTTCCCATAGTCCAAAAACATGACTGTTAGGTCAATTGATTACTCTAAATTGCCCCTAGGTATGAGTGCATGATTGTCCTGTATGTCTCTGTTTTTCCCTGTGATATACTGGTGACATGTCCAGGGTCTCCCCCGCATCTCACCCAGTGGCCCCTGGAAATAGGCACTAGCCCTACCGCCCTACAAGGACTGGTAGGTATAGACAGTGGATGATGGATGGTTTATTCTTGGATTAAACCTACTCATGAAAGGTCTTTCCCAGATCACACCAGCTACGCTTCTGATGAATAAAGTTATAGTTATTTCTACTAAGAATAAAATGGTTGATACTGTCTTTTAGAGTTACCCAAATATTATTGGTGTAATAACACTTGTGATAGGTTATGGATTTCAACCCAGGTTTTGGTAACCTTAACTTGAACAGGTCAAATTAATCCAATCTTTTGATAGTCATCCTACCCCAGTATGCTGGGTCAAACCAATAATTTGACCCATCATTGGGTTACAAATTGTGTTATTTCTAACACAGCAGTTTATAGTGTGCACATTTTTTATTTTGCAAATCCCATTAAACATACAGTAATTTGTTGTTGCATTGTAACAAAATGTGGGTACAAATCTAAGGTTATAAATACCTTTCCAAGGCACAGTAATTCTTTGTGCTGATGGGAGAATTGTAATCTAATCTTACGAACATCCTACCAAAAATGATCTGGAATCAGCATCTGTTTAATGGCACTAAGGATGTGGTCTCTCATTTTCCTTAGACTGGCAGAGCTTATTGTGGTCTCTGTTTGAAGAAGCCTGTAGATAAACCAAACTAACCAGCTTTTAGAGCAGACACAGCTGAAGAGGGAGCAAAAACAACCCACATCACAAACAATTTATCGAACCATATGGGCTGTGAAGATTTTAGGTTTGGGTTGTTTTAAGTCTCCTTCTGTTGCTGGTCAAATATCTATATTTTCTAAGTTAAGAGCGTCACTACTGCTTTCAAAAATATTGACCTGTTTATTCTAAGTGCAGATTGCTTTCTGGTTATCGGGCATGAAATACTGAGATCAAGGTTAGGGTCCCTTTACGGTGTGACCAGCATCTGGGAGCAAGTTAAATGGGGATATAGGTCTTATAGTAGCGAATGTGATTCTGGAGAAGACCAGTGTTCCCTGATGTATAAGTCAGTTCTTTTTGGTCTAGTTGCAGTGTTCTTACTCACGTCCATGTTTAATATCTGTGGCTTTCAAACAAAAGCTGTATGTTGATACAATCTGCTGGCTAGCCAGAGGAAATGAGTGTTTGTGGGCTCACTAATGATGTTTCTGTTTCTCTTTCTAATGTGATCCTGTTTTTTTCACAGTTTCATTTCTCACATGTGTTTTCTTCTTTGTGGAGAAATTTTCCCTAAACTCCTTTGATGATTAAAATGCACGGCATGTCCAAATCAAGCCCTGAAAGCTGTATTTGTAATGAATCTGTTCAGATCATTCTGCCTCGGAGCACCAAGTTAATGTAACTTAATACCATTTATCAGTAGTTTAATTTTAAAAGTCATCACAAAAAGTCTCAGATGACTGATTCGCCGATTGAAAACATTTTGTGTTTAGTTTGCTATCAGATGACAATGCTGAGAAAATGTACACTTCTTTGCTTCAAATGTCAGCTGATAATCACAGGGAAAGTGGTGAAACCAAATACCCCAAAATCCCAGTTTGAACTGATACCAATGCAGGCCTATCAGATGGTACTGACAGGAATATAAGCTGCTGCTAGCATATTAAATAGTGTTAGCTACTTTTAGCAAACATGCTATTAGAAGTATGTTAGCCATGGCTAGCTTGTTAGTCTGCCATTTTGTGAGTGGCAAGTATGCATTCAAAACCAATACACATAGATACAAAGCAGCCTCAGCCCATACTCAATTCGCATTCACATTGTACTTTTTGCAAGTGAACTATAACTTGTAAACAAAGCCAGGTGTATGACAATTGTTGCTCACACTGGATAGGAATGACCTGAAATGGAGAAATACTCTTGTTTATTAGTTCTTGTGGGTTTAGATAACTTTTGGCAAAGTTATTTCACTTCAACCTAGCATTGGGAGACTGCTTGAACCCCCTCTCCTTCATTTTATAGCTAAACATGCTCAACACAACCGCTCTCTGTGTGTCTTTTTTAGCATTTGGGTTAAGTGTCTATCTGCCCAAATATCAAGAAGGCACAGTGTCTCCTCATTGCTCCAGATCTGTTCACGGCTCATTGTTTGTTGTATCCATGCAGTGGTAGTGACAGCAACACTGACGGGCTAATTTTTCCTATGCTCGTTGAGTCCAAAATGGTGTATGTTTCCTGTAGTTCGGTCAAATTGAGGCCAGTTCGTATTCAAGCCAGAAGCGGACTGTACCAGAGTCCGTTTGAAAGTGAACCGAAAGCACCTCAAAAATGGGTCTCAGCCAGTTGTTTGGTCCGGACCGGGGTTCGCTTGAGAGTATTCACACCTGCACACAAGGAGGGAAACGAACTCTGGTCCGTTTAAAGTGGAACAAACGTGGCAGGTGTGAATACACCCTTAGTTTTACACCTACATATAGTTTTACACCATATGTAACAGGACACACATCTTCCAGAAACTTCCGTTTTAGTCTGGTAAGTCCACAGAATATTTTCCAAAAAGTTTTCAGCCTTTGTTATTTATGGGTCTGCAGTGGTTTTCACCTTAACTAACAACAAAATAGATATTTTTGATCATTCTCTTTCTTAATGTTGAATCAGGAACAACTTAATTGAGGCAAGTGAGCCCTGCCACGTGTTAGATGTTGTTCTGGGTTCTCGTCTCATGGATGAGTCATTGATGAACTCTTGGCTCTTGGCCCTTTTGCAGACTGAAAGATGTCTGTGACCTTGCTTCTCATCTCTTCTGGAATTTCTTCAGATTGGTGCTTGAGTTGTTGCTGTTTGGGGTCTAAGGCCTTATTCAAGTGATTTTTGGTTGTGGAGGTCTGGCAGTAATCAGGCCTGCGTGTCAACAAGTTGACATTTATAAACTATTGCAACAGCACATATTTTTGGAGCTAATGAAGAACTTAACATATTTGCGTAACTTAATCATATGTGTTGATTTGCAAAAGTTTGAGCGATATTGTTGTCAGCTGTTCAGTGTTGAACTGTCACAGCAAGACTTTGACAGGATCCGTCATTTTTTGTTTTCTTTTTGCTGTAGTTAACTGCTTGCGTGGGAAAGTCTTTCTGACTTTCTTTGAATAGATCTGTGTCAAGTTTAGAAATAAACTATTGTTTTAAATTGGAATATGTTAGATTATCTTTAATATTTGCAACCATGTGTATGTGTGCATACACATTTACACACCCACCGTACACTGATCTCCATCACTGATGAATTACACATCTCCTTCAACAAAGGCTACTTGATGCCTACTTCGTAGAAATGAATCCGTACTTCGTGGGCACAAATTAGTATTTCGTGGGAACGAATTAGTATTTCGTGCGCAAGCTATATATATTTTTTTTCCCCATGTCAGCTCCCGGGTGCCGTAGTTTCATATCCACTTTCGTACCCATATTTTTCCCTCCCAATATGAAGCTTCTGCATCAAAACATAGGCCTTCTTGTCTACTTTTACCCAGTGTCCTTCTCACAGCTAAAGGATTTAGGGTTTTCAGTCAAATCCCCTCGGAGCATAGAAAGCTCACATCCAGACTCCCATTCAATGCCATTATAAATCCTCCTGGAAATTCTCTTGAAAACTGGGAGTAAGTAAGTGTTTCTAAACAGCCAAATGTCTTATACCTGGTTCACACGACAAGATTTCAAAATTGTCGGTTGATTTTCAGAACCTGAGTAACAGATTCTGTCCTACAGTTTGTGGTGTACAGCCACACGGCAAGCACAACACATCACACATGAACAGATTTTACTCACAAACATTCATATGTCAGACGGGAAATCTCACAAACCCTCTGGAGATCAAACGTAAGTTCAGAGTAATTCCCTTCTGTGTTTTCGTCACCTCGCTTTCTGATTGCTACACGTCACATTCAAAAGGTGGAAAGGTGGAAATTACCATAGCAACCAGTGACTCAGGATTTTCTCCTGTTTTTGATGTTTACATTATTTAGCTCAGCTTTTACATTAAATTTCAACATGTTAATGTAGTGATTTTAATAGGGATTTCTGTTTTGTTTTTTATTCTAAAGTTTCCTGCAGATACTCGTGTTACATTGATTCACAGGTCTGAAAAGCACGTATTGGGAAAGGCATTTACTTTGGATTCCTTTGTCACAAATGTTTATCAATCACAGTGTTGCTCCCAAACTGCTTGACGTTTTCCTAAGCAGATTCTTGAGCTTCCTCTGCTGTTGTGCACCTGTCACTTTCACAATTCAGTCTCCTTGCGTGACCGAAGGTCCTGGGCTTGCACAGTCCTGCAGGACCAGTTCTCTCATCAATGACTCCTTTTTCAGAATCAGCAGAGCAGTGCTTCAAGACAGACCACCTTTATCTAGCACTCTCAGCACTCTCATTCATATACCAGAGGGAGGAAAACTATCTGCAGTTAAACACACGTACAAACAGAGTGCGAAAAACCTGTGTTTGTGCATACTAACTAACCTAAACACCGTTGGGGAGTGAGAAAACACATCTTCTGCACTCATTTGGTCACCTTGTATGTATATCTACGTATCTAGGTCACTTCTCCATCTACAACTCTGTACACACACCTTTATTTACAGTGAATAAAAATAGATTTTATTTTATAAGATAGTTACATTTGTGTTGTGTGTTCCCAATTATTACTTTATTTTCTTGGCGGGACGTGGCACATGTGGCTGCAGTTATACATGGACCAGAAATTTTTTTTCTCATTGAAACATTTACCTTATAATGAATGAAGAAATGTATTTAAATGAGAAGAGTCATAAACACTTCTGCATAAAGTCTGGGTTATGTGGACTGGAATACACACAGTTATTTAGGTTGAATAAACAGCTTAAAACTACACATACAAACACACGCACAAACACACACACACACACACACACACACATACACACAACTATATTTCCTCTGACCATTAGATGTTTAAGTAAAGTGGGTGAACAGCTGATTAAAGCGAGAAGTATTCAGAAGCTTAAACGAGTCACCCCAAGACACCCTGCATTTCAGAGAAGTGTGACATCTTTGTTGGTTAGAAGGATAACCTGTCAGTGCATGCTTACACAGCAGCACGTTTCTGCTGCTCCCTGAGTGTGCAACAAAGGCTCAGTTTTCAACATAAATGGCATATAATTTATATAGAACCAATCAATAAAAAAGGCAGATTTTAGCAGGTGTCGTAATATATTTTCATTCAGAATAACACCAATAGTATACAAGGAATCCTCATTTGTTATGAGCCCACAAACTACATGCCTTGTTTCCATGTTTTTTCATAAATATGGAAGGTTTTGCAAGCGAATATATTCATTGTTTCTCTGTAAGAATGTGATATTTTTATGTGTTCTAAAACCTAAACACAGAAACACAAATCATGGTTCTTTTATCATAAAACAGACACAAATTGCATATTTCAGATATGAAACTTGATTAGCTGTCTTTTTCTGAAGGTCATGTAGGTTAAGCAACACATTTTATTTCATAAGGTTAAAATTGCTGATCCCTGGTCTAAACCAATTCATTGTGACTCTGATTGTATGTTTAGGGTTGTCCTGCTGGAAGGTGACACTATGCCCCAGCATCAAGTCTTTGCAGCCTTTAACAGCATTTTCCTACAGGATTCCCCTGTATTCAGCACCATCTACCTTTCCATTAACTCTGACCAACTTTCCTGTTGCTACTGAAGAAAAGCATCCCCACACCATGATGCTGTCACCACCATGTTTTAACTGGGGATGGCGTGTTCAGAGTGGTGTGCAGGGCTGCTTCTCTGTCACACATTGTGTTGGCTAAATATTTTCACTTTCTTCCACATATTTGCTGTGTCTCTTACATCACTTACTTCACACTGTACAGATGACAGATTCTCCCACATGAGCAGTGGATCTCTACAGCTCATCCAGAGTTACCATGTGGACCTCGTGGCTGCTTCTTGGATCACTTGGGTTTTGTTTAGGGGTATCTAATATAAGGACTGAAAACACCTTCCACACTTTACACACTCTCTTCAAAGTTTTCCATGACTTTGTGTTGGTCTATCAAATAATTTACATAATTTACATACAAGTGTAAAAGTATTAATACTTTTGTAAGTGTTAATACTTTTACTTGGCACTGTGGTTTATGCAAAAGCCCAAGAAAACATCAAATAAACCTTTTCATAAAGATGAGATTAAAAGTGAAGAAGACGATATGTGGTCAAATTTGTAGCCGTGCAGGCTGTCCTCCACTCAGCGGGTGGGTTGTTTGTCATTCATCTGCTGCTTCATAATTCTGAATTTTACCCAGATTTTGCGACTCTGGTGGCAACGCTGACCCAGAATTTTCACTCAAAAGATGACTTTGTGTGCTCTAAATCTCTTGTGTGACATGATAAGGTGCCACAGGTGGTCACGTTGCTGCTCTCCATCAGCTCCAGTGTGACCACAGTCCAAACACAACACTGTAACACTCTGTGTACTGTATTGACGCAGTAATGCCTGGAAGCCCTTAATCTGCAAACAGAAACTGTACAGTTCTCATGTGACCTGGAAGCAGCACAAGCTAATATAAGAAATGGAAGTAAATGGAATTAAACAACTTAGATGTATTTGTTTACTGTGCATGATTGGTGTCTTCTGGGCCTGAATGGACCTCATTAAGGGTGAAACTGTAAAACAGTACGTTAAAGCCTTGCTGTTGGTTACAAAAATCTATTGGTGCAATAAACAGAGTATGTTTGTGCCATTACTGAGCGCTGAGGGCTTCCTTTCACTGTAAATACTGTAAATTCCTCCAAATGGTAAACATCCCTGCCCCAACCCCCCAACCAGCTGAATTACTGCTGTGTTTGTGTGTGCTGGATGGTTGCATATAAATCTGGTGAGTCATGTGTGGATGATGAATTTGTTGAGGCATGTGAGTGTGTTTGTTTGTGAGTCATTATCTTACCTGAGGAGCACAGAAGAAGTTGGAACGAAGCTGCAGCATCTGACAGTGGCGTCAAACTCGCAGCCACTGTCTTTATTCTGTCTGTCTGTCAACTTACAGCGCTTTCCACACCGGTAAAAAGGTGTGAAAGGTCTTCAGACAAGCTAATCTTTTGTCACAGAAGCATTATCTCACACTGAAAAATCTAACCTTTAATTTAAGTAGGATACTGTCTACTGTACTACATTTATTCTGTGAAAACAAAACATCAATTTTAGAAAGAAATTATATAAATAAAAGAAAAATCAACAAAACCACAATTCTTGTCACTGTTCAGTGATGCCGAAATCATATTTTACTTTTAAATTGACCAAGGTTTGTTGCAATCATTCCTGGAGTTTTAATATGGTGTAATACAGAGGGCCATTTTCTAAGCCACTCCTCAAAATGGGAAAGACAAAAGATCTCTGGTAAATGGCTACAAGAAAATAGCTGCTGGCCTACATTTGCCCACATCCTCAATTGAAGCAATAGTTAAAAATTAAAACAAATAACCCATAACTGTGACAAACACGGCTCGACTAGGCCCAGCCCAGAATACACACACTAAGAAGGATGACTAGGGAGGTAAAAAAGTAATCCCTAATGCTGATGCTAGAAAACTACAGCATTTTCGGGTCACAAGTCTCCATTGGAACCATTAGATCCTAAACTGTACATGCCAGGAAAAAGCTTTCTCTGTCCTACCATCCCAATTGTAAATATGTGAAGTTTGCTAAACTCTGCTGGGAATTTTAGGATGAATATGTGGAAAAGCCATCAGTGCAACTCTTCTCCTTTAAATGTCCTGGGAATCCTGTTAGAAAGCATGGCATCTGGAACCTCTTGAACTAACATGAGATTTTAAAGAACATTTCAGTGGCCTCCGCTAGACAACTGAAAATGGATCAACAGGATAAAATTCCAGAACAAATGTGCAGATCATTTATTTTAGCATTTGTTGCATATTTTTACCAGAGAGACAAATAATTGTGAAGTATGGTGTGTCTGACAGGCTTCCTCCTTTGTCACCCCACATGGGCTTCGGAAGTATAAACCTCCCTTTGGTCCAGAGGGTTAAAGTCCTATCGCCTCCCTGCCTCCAGATACTGTTATCAGTTGGAGAGTGCTTGGTTTCTGCTGGGAAGGAGGTCATGTTCCCAGATGGCAGGGTCAGCTCAGAGGGCAAGAGGAATAAAGGTGAGGAGATTAAATATTCCCTGTCTAAAATAAATGGGAAAATTTAGTTTTCCTAAGAATTGGCTTGGTATTAAACAACTGTACTGGCCAGATTGAATTCATCTTCAGTGGCACAGAGCTACAGGGGTTGGACAATGAAACTGAAACACCTGGTTTTAGACCACAATAATTTATTAGTATGGTGTAGGGCCTCCTTTTGTGGCCAATACAGCGTCAATTCGTCTTGGGAATGACATATACAAGTCCTGCACAGTGGTCAGAGGGATTTTAAGCTATTCTTCTTGCAGGATAGTGGCCAGGTCACTACATGATACTGGTGGAGGAAAACGTTTCCTGACTCGCTCCTCCAAAACACCCCAAAGTGGCTCAATAATATTTAGATCTGGTGACTGTGCAGGCCATGGGAGATGTTCAACTTCACTTTCATGTTCATCAAACCAATCTTTCATCAGTCTTGCTGTGTGTATTGGTGCATTGTCATCCTGATACACGGCACCGCCTTCAGGATACAATGTTTGAACCATTGGATGCACATGGTCCTCAAGAATGGTTTGGTAGTCCTTGGCAGTGACGCGCCCATCTAGCACAAGTATTGGGAAAAGGGAATGCCATGATATGGCAGCCCAAACCATCACTGATCCACCTCCATGCTTCACTCTGGACATGCAACAGTCTGGGTGGTACGCTTCTTTGGGGCTTCTCCACACCGTAACTCTCCCAGATGTGGGGAAAACAGTAAAGGTGGACTCATCAGAGAACAATACATGTTTCACATTGTCCACAGCCCAAGATTTGCGCTCCTTGCACCATTGAAACCGACGTTTGGCATTGGCATGAGTCACCAAAGGTTTGGCTATAGCAGCCCGGCCGTGTATATTGACCCTGTGGAGCTCCCGACGGACAGTTCTGGTGGAAACAGGAGAGTTGAGGTGCATGTTTAATTCTGCTGTGATTTGGGCAGCCGTGGTTTTATGTTTTTTGGATACAATCCGGGTTAGCACCTGAACATCCCTTTCAGACAGCTTCCTCTTGCGTCCACAGTTAATCCTGTTGGATGTGGTTCGTCCTTCTTGGTGGTATGCTGACATTACCCTGGATACCGTGGCTCTTGATACATCACAAAGTCTTGCTGTCTTGGTCACAGATGCGCCAGCAAGACGTGCACCAACAATTTGTCCTCTTTTGCACTCTGGTATGTCACCCATAATTTTGTGTGCATTTCAATATTTTGAGCAAAACTGTGCTCTTACCCTGCTAATTGAACCTTCACACTCTGCTCTTACTGGTGCAATGTGCAATCAATGAAGACTGGCTACCAGGCTGGTCCAATTTAGCCATGAAACCTCCCACACTAAAATGACAGGTGTTTCAGTTTCATTGTCCAACCCCTGTATATGTTTTTGGAAAGGTTGAAACAAGAAACAAGCATTCTTGTTGAAAGAACCATTAAAGAGAGGAGGACACAGTGTTTTCCACTGCTGCATTTAAATACAGATCAGAGATCAGGTCAGAAGAACTTTTACATTCACTAGCTTTATAAATGCAGTTTGGAAGAGATTAAACGACCATCTGCGATGCCAGTTTGTCAGAAGAGATGTTCCTAGTGACATGATCATGTGGCTTCATCCAAACTGGGTCTTTGCTTGGTTTTTATAGAACCAGACTCACTTTAGCAATGGGACTACATTGATAAAAATACCTCGAAAGATCACACTGAGTATACTTTTAGCTTGTGAACTCAGCAGCATTAATAAATATTTTTCAGACATCTAAAAGAAAAATATGCAAAAATATTTGACTGTCCTCAACAGAGGCACTGATGTTCCCATTTTAACAAAACAATGCTTTAAAGTGAAATTTGATGTCAGTCTGCTGGTTTTCTCTGAGGTATCATGGGAAATAGGTCTGTCTCCATGCATCACATGCTGCTTCACACAGTCAAGCCCTCTTGCAGCTTAGTCACGTCACTGTGTATTCAACTGCCAAGTGAAAACAACACCACTTCCATTCAGTCTTTATCAGTACATCATCAGTTCGGGGAACACATGGTTTTCCTCATAGTGCTGTCTCCTCTCTCGATCGTATTTCCCACTCTTGATTTCTGTCTTCCACTCTGTCTCGACACCCAGAGAAGGCTTTATCAGGACTTTAAACAACAGCTTAAAACCTTTTTAAAAATTTTATTAAACATGACTGACGACTATAAAGTCAGGCTTTCAATCATAATAGAAGCTGTACAGGTTTCAGAGGGTCTCCGTGAGAAGCATCATTTCTAAGCGAGATGTGTCCGAAAGTGTTTCAGGGCACATGACTTTTGGACTGTTTTTGTCGGTTTTGGTTGAGTGTTTGCGTGTGAGCCAGAGAGACCGTCTGTTTGCTTTCTGTGGGTTTCCTCAGGCTGCGGAGAGCTTGCCTCTCCTTCTTTTACTATCATTCCGGCAGGTCCGGTGGCAAACTTGTGAGAGTGTGGGAGCAATTTATTTTCAATTCACAGGGAAATCAGATTCACAGATTTCACTGAATTTTAGCCAGGGGTATGAATAATTTGGGGCTTAACTGTTACTGTGAAGGGAGTCTGAAATGAAGCTTGGTGGTAACAGGTGAGCCAACATTGTATGTATTTCCACCCAACTACTAAAATATATATATGTATCATTTTTTAGGATCTTTCTCACAATGTATATGTGAGCCAATATTTAACCTCTTAAGCCCAAGGGTCCCCTTACAAGGGGACTTGGCCTCTTTCGTAGCTGACTAACTCTGAGACTGACACACACTTGTCATATGTCCAGATCTTCATCTGAGACTCCTCTTCAAAAGTATCTACTTTATTCTTATATCTACTGGCCACAGCTCAAACGGCATCCAAACAAGCACACAGATAGCCAAAATGCAACTTATGACCAAGAACTGTTTTGCAGTGTGGCATGATTCAACATGAACGGTTTTTCATTTTCTCTAGTCATCCTTTTTCATTATACACTGCCTGGCAAAAAAAAAGTTGCCACCTGGAAAAAAAAGGTCACACACTCTAATATTTCGTTCTACTGCCTTTAGCTTTGATTACGGCACTCATTCACCGTGACGTTGTTTCGAAAAGCTTCTGCAGTGTCACAAGATTTTTCACCAAGATCTTGCATTGATGATGGTAGAGTCTGACCGCTGTGCAAAGCCTTCTCCAGCACATCCCAAAGATTTTCAATGGGGTTAAGATCTGGACTCTGTGGTGACCAATCCATGTGTGAGAATGATGTCTCATGCTCCCTGAACCACTCTTTCACAATTCGAGCCCGATGAATCCTGGCATTGTCATCTTGGAATGTGCCCTTCTCCATCAGGGAAGAAAAACTCCATTGATGGACTAACCTGGTCATTCAGTATATTCAGGTAGTCAGCTGACTTCATTCTTTGAACACATACTGTTGCTGAACCCAGACCTGACCACCTGCAGCAACCCCAGATCATAGCACTGCCCCCACAGGCTTGTACAGTAGGCACAAGGCATGATGGCTGCATCACTTCACCTGCCTCTCTTCTTACCCTGATGCGCCCATCACTCTGGAACAGGATAAATCTGGACTCAGACAATATGACTGTCATCCATTGCTCTAGAGTCCAATCTTTATGCTCCCTAGCAAATTGAAGCCTTTTTTTCCAGTTAGCCTCACTGATTAGTGGTTTTCTTAAGGTTACACAGCTGTTCAGTCCCAATCCCTTGAGCTCCCTTCGCATTGTGAGTGTGGAAATGCTTTTATGTTCACTATTAAACATGGCCTGGAGATCTACTGTTGTTTTTCTTCGATTTGATTTCATGCCAATCGCCGATCACAATCATTCAGGATTTTTTTCCGGCCACATTTCTTCCTCAAAGACGATGGGTCCCCACTATCCTTCCAGTTTTTAATAATGTGTTTGACAGTTCTTGACCCAATTTTGGTAGTTTCTGCAATCTCCTTAGATGTTTTCTCTGCTTGATGCATGCCAATAATTTGACTCTTCTGAAACAGACTGACATCTTTTCCACGACCTCAGGATGTGTCTTTCGACATGGTTGTTTAAGAAATGAGAAGCAACTTGTTGCAGCAATTGGGGTTAAATAACTTGTTGGTAGCTGAAACATAATCACCCAGGCAGTCATTATCCAACGGGAGGCTCATACCTATTTGCTTAGTTGAATCCAGGTGGTGACTTTTTTTTGTCCAGGCAGTGTAGTTTGTTTGAATATATAGTTTGGAATTAGAGCGTGAACATAAAGAGAGCTGGAAAAATAAAGATTGTTTTGTTTTTTTGTTTTTTGGAAAAACTATAGTTTTATTAGCAAATATATCCCACATTTTCAATTTCAAGAATAAATCCAAAATTTCAATAATTGTGCCAAACTGTGCCAAAATGGCACGGTAGGCATCCACCTGGATTTGTTTCAGTCTAAACATGTATAACTTTTTAATTGCTTGTTGTGTTGACACCAGACTGGCTGATGTCACCAGATGTCACTCAGATGTTGTAGTTACAATTTATTGTGTTTATTTCTTTCTTTACAGCAAAAGTAAGAAGTTTCGTATGTAAACATCTGTTTTTTTAGCGGAAATAATTTTTTGGGCATCTAAACCTAATTTACTCAGGTCCAGAATAATTTACTCTCAAATTTTCACATCCACGTCATCCTCCAGGACCTTTCTGTTAGTTGGTACCTAGATTAGCAGTTTAGATATTGTACAAGTTGAGAAATGCCTTGTAAAGTATAAGTATGCATTTTTGGGAAAAATAGACCCTCGGGCTTAAAATGTTAAATTTAAGTCTTTTTGCACACCTGTTACCACAGCATAAATATGGATCATGGCAAGATTAAAGTTCTACTGTTTTAAATAGAGTGTTAGGCTCTTATACAGGGCAACTAATAATCTAACTGAGTGTTATTAAAGCTGTTGTAATGGTGTTGAACAACTTATTCAAACCAGAAAGCACATATATTTAGTCTTTAGGGTCAAAAAAAGGTTATAACCCAGAACAGCTAAAGACTAAAGAGGCTAGGCAGAACTTCAAGCAAATTTCGGGTCAGTGAGGTGAGGCATACCATCACTCGAGCAGGTGGGAAAGAGGCCTGGTAGGTCAGCGGGTGGCTGTCTAGATTCTTTCATTCTGGTGTTTAGCTATGTGACCGTTGCAGGCTCTGCATTTGACAGCTGCTAATATAACCCACCCTGGAAATAAGGGTGCCTGTGCCTGTTGGTGCATGTGCAATTGTGTCGTTTAAATGTACATGCTTGAGCCTGAAATAAGTGTAAGCTGACACAGCAAAGTGCTCTTACTTAGCGTGTGGTTATTTTTGCTTTTTCCTCAGGAGAGGTAAGAAAACATATGATATAGCTGAGCTAATGTGAACAGGATAAACAAGGAGAAAAGAGTGCAGAGTAGGAGCAAAACGCTCCACAAAATCCATGTCTTAGTTTTAAGGCTACATTTATCACTGTTACATTTACTTTGCGGGCTGCACGGTGGCGCAGTTGGTAGCACTGTTGCCTTGCAGCAAGAAGGTCCTGGGTTCAATTCCCAACCAGGGGTCTTTCTGCATGGAGTTTACATGTTCTCCCCGTGCATGTGTGGGTTCTCAGCGGGTACTCTGGCTTCCACCCACAGTCCAAAGACATGCCTGTTAGGTTAATTGGTCACTCTAAATTGCCCTTAGGTGTATGAATGAGTGTGTGTGCATGGTTGTTTGTGTGTTGCCCTGCGATGGACTGGTGACTTGTCCAGGGTGTACCCTGCCTCTCGCCCATAGACTGCTGGAGATAGGCACCAGCTCCCCTGCGACCCACTATGGAATAAGTGGTAGAAAATGACTGACATTTACTTTGCTTCTTTGACCCCTAAACCTGGAACAACAGAAAAGTCTCTCTAACATTTAATTATTTGGTTTTCACTCTCTCTACCTTTCCACTGAGAGGCAATTTAACAGAAATGGAAGTTGGTCTTTCCCACCTGACTCCCTCCTCCTGGGGTAATTTCACCACTGTCCAGTCAACACAGTCATGTTGCTGCGAGCAACAACAATCCATATTTCACAGTGCTTGTGCATATTTCCAGTTTTATCTACCGGTTTCTTACAAACATCATTGTAGATTGCAAAAAATCCAAACTGATCTGGCTGCTGCGCTTCACTAGGTTCAACACATGTGCTGAACTAAATGATGCACATGTTCTGAACCAAAACAGACAAACTAGATGGAACAGATTTTTTTCATGGACTTTTTTATACCAGCCGTGGAGTACACCATATGTGGGTTTGGAGATACCAACCAGCCCCAGGCAGAGCTCTGTGGTGTTGGATTTCTGCACGGTGAGAGAGAGGGGGAAACCTTGGGGCTTAAATCTGACCCATCGTCCTCACTCTTCTGCAGCCCTTGGCTGTGTTCTTGTCTTTGTTGTCCTTGCTTTTTCCTTTCTGTTTTTTTTTATACTTCCATTCTGGATTTTGTTCATTGAAATGAATATAAATCAGAATCAGAATCAGAATCAGAATTCTTTATTTGTCATTGCTCCACATGGGTGCAATGACATTTCCAAAAACAGAACAAAACAGTGCAGGCAAGTAGTGCAAATTAAAGAAAACAAATATTAAAAAGTTAAAAAAGTTATAAAGTTATAAAAAGTTATAAAAAGTTATTAAAAAAGTTATAAAAAAGGACTGTGCAGGTGGAAAAAATATATATACAAGAATATTTACAGGTTGTTCCAGTATTGCACATGAGGTAGCATATTGCACTTAGTGTTGAAGAAATTGCACGGAATGTATTTACTGTTTATGTCATTATTGATAGTAACAGTTGTTACAGTGTACATGAGGTGTTCAGGGCAACAACAGCTCTAGGAAAAAAGCTGTTTTTCAGTCTGTTTGTTTTTGTTTTTATTGCCCTGAAACTCCTCCCAGAAGGGAACAGTTGAAAAAGATGGTAACTGGGGTGTGAGGAGTCCCTGATGATACTGCGGGCTCTCCTGAGGCAGCGGGTGGAGTAAATCTCCTCCAGGGAGGGGAGAGGGCAGCCAGTCACTCTCTGGGTGGTGTTGATGACCCGATGGAGCTGCTTCCTCTCTGCTGCAGTGCAGCTGGAGAACCACAGCGAGATGCCGCAGCTCAGTACCAACTCCACAGAGCAGCGGTAGAAGGACAACAGCAGGTCTGGTTGCAGGTCGTTCTTCCTAAGAGTCCTCAGGAAGTACAGTCTCTGCTGCGCCTTCTTCAGGATCGCCGTAGAGTTAGTAGTCCACGTCAGATCCTCGCTGATGTGGGTGCCCAGGAACCTAACGTCTGGCACCATCTCCACCCTGTCCCCGTTGATGGTGATGGGCTGTGTGTCCTGTTTACACCTCCGAAAGTCAACGATGAGCTCCTTTGACTTGGAGGTGTTCAGAGTCAGGTTATTGTCCACGCACCATGCTGACAAATGCTCCACCTCCGCCCTGTAAGTCGTCTCATCCCCTCCTGAGATGAGCCCCACCACCATGGTGTCGTCCGCGAACTTGATGATGGTGTTGCTCGGGTGGGTGGGGTTGCAGTCGTGGGTGTAGAGGGTGTAGAGCAGGGGGCTCAGCACACAGCCCTGTGGAGAGCCCATGCTGGTCCTCAATGGAGAGGACAGGTGGTGTCCTACTCTCACCCTCTGGGAGCGGTTTGTCAGAAAGTCCATAATCCAACTAAAGGTGCTGTTGGGGAGACCCAGATGTCCCAGTTTGCTCACCAGCTGGCTTGGGATGATGGTGCTGAATGCCGAGCCGAAGTCCAGGAAGAGCAGCCTTGTGAAGCTCCCTCGTTGCTCCACGTGGGGCAGAGTGGTGGGGATGGCATCCTCCGTGGACCAGTTGGCCCTGTAGGCAAACTGGTGGGGGTCGAGTGTGGGGGGGCAGGTGTGAAGTGATATGACCCCGTACCAGTTTCTCGAAGCACTTCATGACGATGGGCGTGAGTGCTACTGGCCGGTAGTCATTCAGGCTGGTGATGTTAGTCTGTTTACACAGAGGGACGACAGTGGAGGACTTCAGGCAAGGTGGGATGGAGCACTGGGAGAGGGACTGGTTAAAGATGGCGGTGAAGATTCCCGCCCGCTGGTCTGTGCAGTCCCTCAACACCCTCCCAGTACCCCGTCGGGTCCAGCAGCTTTGCGTGGGTTCACTGCTCTCAAGACTCTCCTCACCTCCTGTGTCTCTACAGTGAAGGTCTGGTTGTCGAGGGGTGTAGGCTGCAGTGTGGACCCCGCTGGTGGTCCAACCTCGAAGCGGGCGAAGAAGTGGTTAAGCTCCTCTGCCAGTGAAGCGTCCCCAGAGATTATGGTGGTGTTGCTGGATCTGTAGTTGGTCAGGTGCTGGAGTCCCTGCCACATCTGTCTGCTTTTATTGCTGCTGAAGTCGGCCTCGATCCTCTGCCTGTAGTCGACCTTGGCCTCTCTGATGCCTCTCCTCACCACAACACGAGCACAGCTGTAACGCTCCCCATCTCCAGACCTGAAGCTGCTGTTTCTGTCCCTCAGCTGTGCCTTGACATCCTTGTTCATCCAAGGTTTCTGGTTAGGAAACACCCGGATGCACTTCTCCACTGTGACAGTGTTGACACAGTGGTGGATGTAGCCAAGCACCGCCGAGGTAAACACGTCCCAGTCTGTGCTTTCAAAGCAGTCCTGCAGCTGCACAGAGGCACCGTCGGGCCAAGTGGTCACAGTCCGGGTTGTAGGGAGTGAACGCTTCCTCAGCGGTATGTAGGCCGGAATTAGGAGCAGGGACATGTGGTCGGAGGCTCCCAGGTAGGGCAGCTGGGTGGCCCTGTAACCATGCTTAATGTTCGAGTAGGCCTTGTCCAGAGTCCTGGTTCCCCTGGTGGCACATTTAATGTGCTGGTGGAATTTCAGGAGCACCACTTTCAGTTCAGCATGGTTAAAATCCCCTGCGACCACATGCACTGCTTCTGGGTGTTTATTCTGTTGCCGACTGAGTGCATTGTGGAGGTGGCTACGGGGAAGGTAAACAGGCCTGCATCTGACCGTGATGAACTCCAGGTCAGCGGAGCTGTGCCTATTGATGGTGGACGTGTTTGTGCACCAGCTGTTGTTCACGTACATACACAGTCCTCCTCCCCTGGTCTTACCGGAGTCGCGGCTCCTGTTGTGCCGGTGTGCTGTGCGGCCTGCTAGCTCGATAGCTGTGTCTAGAATGGATGAATGAAGCCAGGTCTCCGTGATCACCAGGATGCAACAGTCCCAAACGAGCCTATTTGCTTCCAGCTGGAGCTTCATCTCGTCCATCTTGTTTGTGAGGGATCTGGCGTTGGAGAGGAAAACGCTGGGCAGCGATGGTTGGTGTGGTTGCTTCGGCAGTTGAACGAGGATCCCAGCCCGGCATCCACGCTTTTGCTTCCTCTCCCTACGCCCTCCCTCCTCCTCCTGCCCGCAGGGATGAGTGCCCACGGGGGGCCCAGTGTCCGGGCTAACTCCGGTGGTATGTTGCGTGTGTTTGTAAAGGTCATAAACTACAAGCCAATTGAAAAGGAAAAGCTGCAAAACTAGCTATAGGACTCATTTTCTGCATGACGCTCTGTATCGACCCTGCTGAGTTAAACTCAATTCCTCCTATGGTTCCATGATGCTTATTTTTTGAAAGCTCAGGTGTGTGCGCTCTGTCTCTGGCCAAATTTGTGATTTATAATTCCCAGAGGCAGCTTGGAGAGGCATCTGTGCAGGTATATGACAGAACTGCTTTAAGGAAGACAAGCTTTCATGAGAAAATCAGGCTAACAGCTACTTACAGCCAGACTCATTTAAGAGCATATTTCTAATACTTAAAACAACTGAAATTCAAAACTTTGCTGCTTGTATTTTAAGCAGCTTAAAGGGGATTTTATATGCGTACATGTACATCTGAAAGATTATATGTGCTACCAAAAATGTTTTTAATAAACGTTTCCTTGATTCTTTAAACTGAGATCCCTCAGACCACTGTTTACTTCATGTAAGATATTAACTGTTCATAACTACTCCGTATAGACCTGCATTGATTTGAATTTTTAGGGCCTCCAGAATACATTTGTTCAGTAGGATCACTTGGTTTTCTGCAGTATGATTCTTCAAATGTTTGTTTTCGCTTGACCATTCAGCAAATGACAAACACAGCATACGTTTCCAAGTAACACTGCTAACTAGACATGAGCTAATGTATTTCCTGTTTGCACAACAGTGTAACGCAATGTACTTATCAAAAGTGAAATATCTGAGATTACCTATAAAGCCCAGATGTTGTTTAAGACCTCATCAAAATTAGAAGCACTGAAACTCTTCCTTCAGCTTACTTTTTGTTTTAGTGTCCTAAATATTTTTTTATTTGGTGAATGTCAAATTTATCTTTAGGATTCCTGGAATCATTATTTGGGATAACGCCACCTGATGCCAAGAAAACACCTCCCAAGAAAGCTGATGAGTGAGTTGGGAGTTGTGCAATCATAAATATTTGCTTTTGAAAGCTTTCTGAAGAAACAAAAAAATATTAAAATCACTGAAATCTACATTCAATATCCACATTCACCAGTCCTAATTATCATCACTTAACAAAAACACACAACAGATTGCACACATCCAAACATTTATAAAAGGTCAAAATAAAAATAAAACTATGTGTGAAAAATCAAGTACACCCTTGCGGCTTCTGCAGAATTTTTAAGGGAAAGTAGCAGCTGATTAAATATATGTGATGAACAGATCATCATTAGTTTGACCTGCTTTATTAAAGCAGGAGTTTGGTCAGTTTGTTGCTCTGGAGCATACAGGTGTGTTTTGACACAATGCCAAAACTAAAAGACAACAGCAAGGCTGTTAGAGGCGCAACTGTTGCCGCTAATCAATCTGGAAAGGGTTAAAAGGCCATTTCCAAACCAATGCAGCTTTATTTATAAAGCACATTTTTGATTAAAAGGGATAAACAATTCAAATATAAACAAGGATAAATATCCAAAACCAAATTGAATTTGATCATTCTACTGAAAGAAGGATTATTCCCATGTGGAAAACATTAAAAACATTTCAATGACCCTGAAGATCTGAGAAATGACTGGATCCAAAGAGCTCCACCTCAGAATCTGCAGAACTAAGTTAGCATGCTAAATGTTTATAAATAGTTTATGACAAGAACAACAGAAAACAATGAACAGGTACAGCTTGTTTTCCAGGACAGAACAAGAAAGCATCTGTTTTATGGCAGCACAGCATAGGTTTGCAAATTTACATCTGAATGAACCACAAGACTGATTGAGCAATGTCCTTTAGGACAGACGAGACCAAAGTGGAGACAGTCTTTAGGTTCTTTTGTTATTAGACACAACTAATCTGTCTGCGAGGATACCTGACATGTTCTGACTGAGACTTCTAGATGGTATGCAACGTGTCAAAATTAGAGTAATTCAAAGTAGAGATGTTTGGTGTTAGTGCATAGCACCATGTTTGGAGAAAACTAAACAGCACATTGGCACAAACACCTCATACCAGCTGTTACCCACAGTGGTGGAGGTATGATGAAATAGACTTTCTTTTAACAGCCACAGGACCTGGACGTCTTGCAGTGATTGAGTCAACCATGAACTCCGCTGCAAACCAAAGTATGCCAGACTCTTATAAGACTCTATCTCTCTGAAGCTTTGCCCAAACTGTGTCAGCAGCTAGGGAATTTATCCCAAACACAGCAGCAAATCTACAACACTATTGCTGAAAAAGAAAATAGTCAAGATGCCACTATGGTCCAGTTAAATCCTAGACCTCATCCTCATTTAAATTCTGCAGCGGGAGCTTAAGAGGCTTGTGCAGAAACATATTCCTGCAATCCTTGAATAAATAAAGCAACGTTGTTGAGAACAGTTGACTGAAAAACTCAGGACTACAGAGGTGTGCTGCTAAAGGGGGCTCTACAAGCCGTTGGATCATGAGGTGTACTTAGTTTTTTCTCAGAAAGAGTTGCTATTTTTGAATTTTTTTTTTTTATGTCCTGATACGTAAAACCCTAGAATCTTATCTTTACTGCACCATGTAGGTCAGAGAGCTGCAGCCTAGTCAGAGCTGCTGCCTCAGCTCAGTGGCTGCATCATATGATCTGATATATTTCTATAGTCGCTCATCCTAGAACTTAATGACAGCCTGAGTGTAAATGTATGTTGCGCTGTTTTTGGGACTCTACATGTTATGCATCAGTGGGGTGACCGGGTTCACTGTATTGTCTTGAGTGTGTTTGACACAGAGAAATTAGTAGGGAGACTATGACAGACAGGACAATCAGGGTCGCCTGACCACAGAGGAATTCTCCCTGCAGGCCTCAGGTCCTACAGCTGTTCCCAGCACATGGTAATTACTGTACCTCACACTCTACACTTTACACACACACACACACACACTGTACCAAACCTTTACATAATAAAGACACTAAAGGCAGATGTTACACGGCCCAGTGGTCCCGGACTTTGTCAGAAGCATGACATGGCGGCATGGAAGTGGGTCCGGCAGCCATGTTTGCTAAGTGTAATGTTTGTTTTAACTTGTACAGAAAGCAGATGGGTGGAGTCCACCCAAACCAGAACAGTCACAGTCAAGTAACGTCAAAATTAGAAAAAGCACACACACAGCTGGGGACGAATCTCTCTGAAAGCGTTGAGGCTTTATTCTCGTTTGACAGTTTGGATGCCAGCTTCTATTTTCACAGTCTTTGCTGAAAAGAGACAGCACGTACCCAGGTAGGTAATGTGTGCTGCTGAGGTGTTGACCATCATATGACCGGATCAGTGCACTATAAAAACACAGCCACATGATCTGCACACACACACACACACACACAGGTTCAATGGGAAACATCACACCACCTCTTTCTCTCTTGACTTTGCAGGCCGCTGTCGGCATGGTAACCTTTGACAAGTCTGACGTCAAGACCACTTTGTGTATATTCATGTCCCTTGGTGTGTGCTCCTACATCAGGAGGTGCATTACAGGGAGGATGTGAGCGAGACATGAAGGCGAGCTGAGACAGAAAATATGAGAAAGTGCACCTCTTTCATTCAGTCTCTGTATCCTAAGATCTTTCTTTCTGGGTTCCTACACATTTTATATCAAAATGTCTTTCACGCTGAACTTTTCAGATTTTAAGATATTAAATAATGAAGTTTACAATGAATTCAGGGCTGTGTTTTCTACAGCAGTCAGGCTTTCCATATGGAATCTACAAAAGAAGAAACTGAAAGAAATAAAGGAAGGAAAGACAAATAATAAAGAAAGAAACGAAGGAAGGGAGCATAGAAAAGATGGCAGGGGGTGGGAGGAAGGAGTTAAGGAAGAAAGGAAAGAAAGAAAGGTAGAAGGACGTATTCATGGAAGGAAGAAAGGAAGGATCTTAAGAAGGAAGAACAGAAGGAAGCATCTGAGGAAGGAAAGAAGGAACGAAGGAAGGAGTAAGGACAAGAGCATGGAAGAAAGGAAGGTTAGAAGGATATATAATAGGAAGAAAAGGACATGAATAAGGTAGGAAGGACACATGGAAGAAAGTAAGGGCACAAAGAAGGTAAGGCGGAGGGAAGGACACAACATTTAGATAATGAGAAAGGGAATAAACTCTTGAAATGCAAATATTTTCCCATGCTCTTATTTCTGTTTTTATACATATCCAGACCTGGAAAATATTGAAACCAAATTGCAAACTGTTCCAGACTGGGTTGGAACCCTACATTTCTTGATTTCCTCAATCAGCTTTGGGCCTCAGTTTGTGAAAGAACATTTAAAAAGTTGCTGACATGGCTTTTTTGGAAGGGTCACTGAACGAAAGCTTCATTTTGTAATAAACATTGCCAATGTTCCAGCACGGAGGTGGAGGGTTGGTGATTTGGGCTTGTTTTGCCGCCACAGGACCAGTCATTAAGTTATCTGCACCCTTAAAAGAAATGTGTTTTTTAACACATTTCCCATGTTATTATCAAGCAAACCCAACTTGAGTTCTATTTAAACAACTGGACACACAGAACATGTGTTGAACCATTAACCAATCACATCACTTCTTGGGCATCTCGAAGTCTGGAACTTTCCACTCCACAAAAAGTCAACTGAAGTGGCCGCCATTACAGGAACTCCATGCAGCGAGACATCAAAGATGAAAAACATTTTTCCTTTGATAAACTGTTAATAAAGCATAAGTAGAATTTCTTAATGAGAAGATCGACTTGTGTTTTTTAGCTAATAAGTCAGTCTGTTGTAACTCATACAATGGTC
Organism: Girardinichthys multiradiatus; assembly: GCF_021462225.1. Classification (NCBI taxonomy): domain Eukaryota; kingdom Metazoa; phylum Chordata; class Actinopteri; order Cyprinodontiformes; family Goodeidae; genus Girardinichthys; species Girardinichthys multiradiatus. The sequence goes on along the minus strand of NC_061814.1, from coordinate 38,002,380 downwards.
AGTAATGATTAGCTTAGCTTACAGCGACATTCTTTAGCTGGAAATATATTTAAAGGGGCGTGGTCCTGGTGGCACAGGGGGTTAGGCGTGTGACCTTAGTCCTCCACACAGACTGCCGCAGGAGCGGATCCCAGTTGATGCTGTCTGCACTCCTTACCCTGCTCTTTCCACACCATTTCCTGTCTCATTAATGTCGAAAAAAATAATGGCAGCTAGAGCCTAAATATATATATATATATATATATATAGACTTGCCTATCAATTGCAAACTCAATTAAGATGTTAGTGTTTAGATAGGAAACTTGTGATATTATTACACAGCTGTGGGAGCTAATGCCCCTAGCAGGTATTTTATGTCCGTGCTTGGTAAACAGGCTTTAGGCTAATGTTAGCGAAAAATGTCCATTTAATTTTAACCTATAGTATGAAACAGGTAGAAAAGGACTTGATTCTGGTCAGATAGTATGACTTGAACAGTCCTCAACAAGACCCACTGTAGAACTGGGACACATATTTTGTTAACATGGTGGATTGATGTAATGTAATGTAAGAAATGCGTGATTTATTGTTGAGTTTTAATTTTGTTTCACTTGGTCTCAACAGTAACTTTTGTGGTGGCAGCTCCTTATTATGACCAATAAACATGTACTCAAAGGTCAGAATGCCAGCTGCAGTCCTACACTTTATTTAGGACACACACTCTGCGACAGCAATCCTTAATGTTAAGTCATCCTGAAAATGCTTTCTCAGAAAAGTACTACAGAATTAGTGGATGCCAGCCGATCACAAGTACTTGATATGTAACTTCATACAAATATCAATCTCTCACTCTCTACATATTGGTTTTATGCAGACTTGATTAAATTGTATAAAGGGAAGGCCGATAATTTTCTTCACAAACGAGAAATTGCCTCCAGGGAGATGTTTGAGGATCAGTGAATTTAATCCTTCTCTGGAAACAACAGTGATGGTATGTTTACTGATATTCAGGAATATGTTTTAAACATGTCTTAAATAATTTTTTGCAAGTCAGTTTAATAAATTATGAAAACCTTCCTTTTTGTATTGATATCTACTTTTTATGTAAAACCTTTATGTATGAGCTGCTTCAAAGCACTTCAGGTGCTCACACATCTTCTTCCACTAACTGCATCTTGACAAGGTTGGGGTTGGAGTTGCTACAGTGTGAAATCAGCCATTTCCTTTCTTTTGGACTGTGTGCCTTGTTCACAGCTCCTTGTTGTGTGTTACAATCTGTAAAGGGAATAACGGCATTAAAATAAACGGCGTTACTGACAATTAAATGGGTGCCTTATAAACTGAAGCTACTCATTGAAGCTCTTGTCATCTGTCGTGGCTCACAGCCACAGGAGCTAAGCTTTTTTCTTTGGTGAAGAAAGCGGTGAGAGGCGAGACAATTGCATAAGTGATGATGATTGGCTAAGGTAGCGTAAGCTTTCATGGTAAGCCAATCAGAGGCAGTGTTCAGTTTAGATACAAACACAAATGCTGTAAGCTGCAACAATGGCGGGTCTGGAGGGAAAGAATGCTATTTTAAAGTAGAAGTACAGACACTACTTTATTGTCCTTGAGGTAAAGAGCAAGAATGTACATGTGAAGTAACACTGTAACACTGGTTACAGTCTGGAACAAGCATCCCGTCGTTGTTTGACAATCTTGATTCATTTGAGGGCCCAACAACCTTACAGCCAGGGACACCCAAGTGGACCCATCACTGTGTCATTGTAGCAAAATGTGACCGGATTGCCATTCCACATGGAGATGATGTCATGATCCGCCTGTATTAGGTTTTTGAGTTTGTTTACTTTCTCTGCACAGCCAGGTTCTTCTCTGTTCATTCAGGTTCATTAGATTCCTTCTCTTTAGCTTTTGTTACATCCTGGATTCCTGTGGATTCCTGTTCCTATGTTAGTTTATATTTCCTTATAGATCTGGTTCCCCCTCATTAAAGTATTTTAGTTTAGTCTCATTCTTTACTTGCTCCAGTTCATTTAGATGTGTTTCTGTTACCTTCCTGCATTCCTGCTAATCAGTGTTTACTATTTGTCACACTTCCCTGTGTTATGATCTGTGGGTGTTTTTGAGTTTGGTTGATCTGTTTCACAGTTAAGGTTTTGAATCGTTCGCCTGGTTATGCTTTAGTTTCATGTTTTTCTAGTTGTATTTCTATTAGTTTGTATCCTCAGATTTCCGTTCTGCTCAAGCCACATTTTGTCCAGTCAATCAACTTTATTTGGTTCACCTGCACCTAGTTAATCTGTCTTCTCGCTTCACCTGGTTCACATTCCATATATACACACCTGTTTTGTTTATTCCCCGCGGAAACATTGTCTCTATTATGCTGTCTTGTTTTTTGGATCATGCCATGCCTGTCTTGCCTGCTCGTTTATTGTTTTGTTCCTGCCTCTTCCCATGAGTGAGTTTTTTGTTTATTAAATCCATTTTCACTTACCGTCATGCTGCCTACTAGTCTGCATTCGGGGTTCCTTCGTTGCACTGAGTTTGACACCCCGCAGTCCCTTGGTTACCAGCTGTCTCATATTCTCCTGATTAATTCCTCTCTTAGTTCATTGGTCCACTCTCCACTTCCCTTAGTATTTAAGTTCTCTGGTTTTTATTGTTCTCTACCGGTTCCTCCTGGAAACTACCCAGCTTGCTACCCTGTTGCTGTCTGAGTCCATGTCCTCTGATCCCTTGCTCCTGCTGTCATCCTGCTCATATCATTCGGTGTTCCTGGTCAAGTTAGTTTATAATTAAATATTTTTCATCTACTCCACTACACTCTGCATTTGGGTCCTACCTCAACACACAACATGACAGATGAAGGCCTGACCTGCTCTGTTGACAAGCTGTTTTATTGGATCTGCAACCTTGCCTACCCTGTCCAACTGCTTTCTGTCTTCTCTTTCCTTGAGCATATTGATGAGACGCCAGTATCTGGGAAGATCCAAAGTTGTTGAACTCATCTTCAAGCTCCATGCTATGCCATAAGTAAGCCATGCAGGTATGTTCAAAGTGCAAGCATTTAATTGGAGAAGTCAGGAAGCTTATCCAACATCTCATAGTCTTTCATGCCTTATCAGTTTCCCAAGAATTTCACAGCGCTTTGAGTGTCTCGTCACTGAAAAGTGCTATATAAACTGACCTGACCTTACCTTACCTTACCTTACCTTACCTTACCTTGCCTTGCCTTGCCTTGCCTTGCCTTGCCTTGCTTTACCTCAAACAAGTGCAGACAGCAGTTGTGTTAAATTGTTAGCACAGGGATTGTGTCAAATTGAACATAAAATCTGTCGTCCTTACATAAACATATATTGTGTTGACTTTTGACTCAATTTGCGTTAATATTAACACATTTGTTTGAAGAGTGTATGAACTCCTCTGTAAATCAAAGTCTTCCAGAGTCAAATGCTGAAGCTTGACCCAAACCGGGTCATAAACAGGTCAATGACCCAAACACAGCGGTAAATCTACAGCAGAATGGCTGAACAAGAAAATAATCAAGCTGTTGCAATGGCCTAGTCAAAGTGGAGGATAAAATGCTGTGGTAGAGCCTGAAGAGACCTGTAACAGAAACAAATATCTGCAAACCACAATAAACTGAAGCAGCGTCGTAAAGAAGGTGGACTAAATGTTCTCGACCATGATGACTGATAAACTCAGACAGAAACTGGTTATAAAAGTGACTCTACAAGCTTTTATATTACAGGAGGTACTTAGTTTTTCCACACACAGCTTTTCTAGCTTTGCTTCATCTTTGTATTATACAGTACAGTATGTTGTTGCACAGCTAAGGTTAGATTTAAAACTGTTGAGAACCTGATAAAGTCTGGAAGATTTGTCTTAAAGTTTCTAAGACGTAAAACCCCAGAACTGAAAGAGGGTGTACTTTCCTTTCCCCCCAAGCCACACTAGAATGTTGTGAAAAAAAACAACTGCATCACTGTTGTCAATTGTGTTTGTGTGTGACTGTTCTCGTTAGTGACTCAGCTCAAATTTTACCCCTCCTGTTGTTGTGTTCTCCAAATATGTCTCTGAAAGTTTTTACATTCCAGGTGCCTTTTCCCACACTGACGTAATGAGCGGCATATTCATCCCTTTCCTTTGGTAATTGCGGCGGTGTCACATTTGCACAGGGTAAATTTAAATGTGAAACCCCACGGGGACTGAAAGGATGGTTTAACTCTCAAAGCACTGACTCATATTAGCCCATTGGGGGACAATTTCTGTCATGTTTTTGCAGCTCTGCTGAGAATCACGCTTTTATCTTTCTTCTCAGAAGACTCTGGATGGATTTATTTGAAACAGTATTCAAATTAGAGTGAAACTGAAAAGGGCCTTGTGATATAAGCCGTTTGGGTCTTATCGGTCCCCTTAATGAACCTGCTCTCTGACTCAGACCCTGGCTTCTCTTTTATTCATGCCCGCCCGCAACCATGCATAGTGACAATGCTCTCTTCTGCAGATGTCTGCTTTGTGTAATAGAAAACATTCTCTGCTGTCCTCACAGAAACTTTTGAAACAAAGGTAGCAAGATAATACCAACAAGGGGATTTCTGCTTGGAGGGAATGTACAATAAATTCAGGAATTATCTTCATGAATGTACCATGCTGTCGAAAAGTGTCTGTCCTTTAACAGATTTCTTCTGTTTTTCATTGGTTGTCATACTTAAATGTTTTAGATCATGAGACAAATTTTAATATCAGACAACAATAACCAGAGTAAATATAAGTTATCCAAACCAACCTGGCCTTATCTGAAAATATAACCCCACACCTTGATAAATAATGAATTTTCAGCCATGCACAGGCCTGATTACTGCCCCTCTTGTAGAATCAAGAAATTAATTAAAGAGAATCTGTCTGACAACACAATGTAGGCTAAAAGATCTGAATAAGAGACACATTATACCACAATCTAAAGAAGTTTAACTATAGAGGTTAAACTATTGGTCTGGTACCTAAGGTAAAGGAAAAGGGGACTCCAACGAACCACTGTGAGAGCCATCCTACACATTAAAACATGGAAAATATTTCCATGGGACAACAACATCTAATACACTGCAGGCCTCACTTTATTCAGGTGAGGTCAGTGTTTTTGATTCAACAATAAGAAAGAGACCAGAAAAAAATGGCATCCATAGGAGTCAAAAAAGAACACAAAGACTTGTCTCACATTAGCCGTGTTCCATCCATCTCTTTCTCAATCCTACTATAATTCATAAACAATGTACCTGAGTCTTTTGCTTCAGGCAGAGACTCCCCTTCAGGGAGCACTCCACCATTTTCCGCTTCAGAACCATGAACTTCTGACCGGAATCATGTTAAGACAATGGACAGAGAGGGCCTGAACCAACCCATAACAGACACCTTAAAAACATGCAATGCTTTCTGTTCACAAAGCCACTGAGGTTTTCCTTTCCTGTACAGGCAAAAGCAGAAATGTGCAAAACTAACTGGGCAGCATGATGTAGATGCATGAATAAAGGAAAGTGAAAGAGGATAAAGGAGTGTTATGTCCTGATGTTGAGTCAGTCCCTAATATCAACCAGATGGAGCTGAAGACAAGAGAAAAAGAATAAAAAAATAGAGGAAGCATTACTAAATAGCAATTTTTAACAGATTTTTATCTCAATATCACATACTTTTAAAAACACACATTTCCAGACATCTCAGTCATTTGTTGGACTAGTTGCCAAGTATAAATACAAGATATTTCTACCATAAACAGACTATGAATATGGTACATAAAAAAAATGCATTGATGCTTTTTCAAACTCAATTTTCTTTTTGCTTATTTATCCAGACCTGGAAAATATTGCAATCGAATTCCACTTTTTCCAGACTGTCAAGCAACCCTTGAACCTTTTACTTGTTTTATATTTTATTAAGTCTGTATCCCACAACATGCTTCTAGAAATGGACAACTTGGTCCGGCAGCCCTAGATTACCCAGAAGAATGGGCTTAATTGTTTTAAAAAGCACCATATTTGCTTAATTTGGTGAAAGCTGCTGTAGTTAAGGTTTACAGTCCTCATTTTAAACCAGATTTCCTTCTACGAGTTAGTAGCTGTAACAATAAATTGTTTTTGCCTGCTGTTTTTCAGTCCCAAACTAAGCTCTTCGTAGAACCTCGAAAACAGAACATGTAAGCAGCGTCGTGTTTAGGGACTTGTTGATGCTTTAAATTGGGGGTACGCCGATTACAGTTTTCTGGCCAATCACTGATCACCAATCTTTAAAAAGCTGCTGATTCCACTTTTCGTTGGTGCCGTTTTTTTTTTTTATATAACTGACACTGTCAGGTGTTACAGGGTCACAATACACCTTCCATGTTCCAATCTTATTTTATTGAAAGACATTGAATAAACAATGCAAATTTGTTTTAACTGCACATGAAGTAGTACTCTCAAATATAAATGAAAAGTTCAGAGTATTGCTGTCCAAACGACTAAATTAACTAAACAAAACAAAAACAATTTGTTCCTTTTGGACGATCAAGCCATGGCGTGTCAAACATGATTTCTACCCTTCTCAATGGACATATCTTCATTAGCATTACAACAATCAGATCCTTCTAATAATTGCTGTATATATATTCTTGTATATATATTACTAGATTGGACATCATGTGAATACAGCATGACACACATGCATGAGTCAGGACTGCTGCAGAAGTAGAAGCGATGTCAGGAGTACACAAAATTGGTTCTTTTTAAAGTCATATCCTTAGAATGACATATTGCTTTGACAGTTTGACTCAAATGAAACTGAGATGTAATTGACATGAAATTAATTTTGGAAAAAAGTCTAGAAAAAACAGGTATGCCATTAAAAGTGGTGCTTAGGGCGGCGCTGGTGGTGTAGGGGCGAAAGCACACGACCATATACAGAGGATACAGTCCTCAAATGGCAGCCATCCCAGGTTCGAGTCCCAGACCCAGCAACATTTACCAAATGTCTCCCCCTCTCTCTACCCCTCTTTCCTGTCTACCTACTGTCAAAAAATGGAAAATAAAGGCAACTAGTGCCAAAAAATTATCAAAAAAAACAAACAAGTGGTGCTTAAAGTGTTAAATAAAGGTTTAATACAATAATACAAGGATTTCAACATTCAGAATCTGAATTCCTGCACATTTTAGCATTAACATTTTTTTTTTCCAGATTCTGTTTGTTAATCATTTTCTATATTCTTTGTGAAAACGTAATTTTTTTTTTTTTTTTTTGTTTTAGCCCGCTTAGCTTCCTTAAAGTTGAACTAACCTCCTCAGTAAGCTAGCTCTGCTGTAGAGGCTATGTTAGCATTTTTACGGCAGCCTCAGAAAGAGAAAGGAAAAGGCGGCTGAGAGTTTCAGGAGGTCAGATTTCTGAGTGGAGAAGTCAGGAAGCTTATCTGAGTGAAAAACTCAAACGTGACCCGAACTGAGCCTTTGGTCCCGGTTGAACCAGGAAATGTTATCCATTTAGAAATTCCATCATCAATGCCAGAAACCAACAAACAAATAGTTGTAATACAATAATCCCAGCTATGCATACATCTGTTTGTGACAGAAGCATGCCCATCCCACATCATAACATCATGTTTTTGTTGATATGACTCAATGCATAACAATTGCGTCTGTGTGCACAGGTCACCATCTTTAGCGGCTAATCAGTCACATCCAATCAAGTAATATATATCGATGATGTCACCTGCAACAGATAAATCTTCTGTCCTCCTACCAGTGAATGACTAGTGATCGCTGGCATTAGCTTTACCTCTGTGAAAATGTATTCATATATTTCTGTTTTTTTTTATTTTCTGTTTATTAATTTTTTTGGTTTCTTTTTGGTTAAAAGTCTCTACATCTGTTGTGGGATTTCATTTTAGTGGATTAAATCAACTAAACAATAAACATCACTTAAACTTAGCTGCAAACCTGAATTGCAGCAAACATCATCATAAAAAGGCACATTTTCAACAGTTTTAAAAATGTTTGAAATTAGCTACTGGCATCAGTCTACAGTGTGTTAATCCCATGCTTGTAATACAGTTTTTATTTTGCTATTACCAGTTTTTGTGTTTGATGTAGCTACTTACTGCAGGCCAGTTATGTGTGCTTTATAGACACAGCTCCTGTTGGTAAAATGGACCGAACCATTGTACCGACAAGCTATAAATGCATCGTATTGTTTAAAAATAAGTATTCCTCCAATGATTGATTGGGGGGAACAAATACATGTTTTTTCCTAGATTGGGGAACCAGACCCCATTCCTCTCCTGTGATTTCCATCTATATTTATATAACCTCGCAGTAAACAGACAACACTTGATGACAGCCTTTGGCATCATGCATCAGCTGTTAACATAAGGAGGCTTTTGGGCCAACATTTCTTGTTGATTTTAACTTGATGACAGCACATTATAAAGTTCAGGATGTCCGTGCATTTCTGTGAGACCTATGTGAGGATATTGTGTGCTACAAGTTGTGGTGCAGATTTCATATAATTTTTGATACATTATTTCCTGTGTTTCCTTGTTGTATGCCACTGTCTGTTATTACATAGGTCCATTCGGGACAGAATGCCCCTGGGCAGTTGAATAAAGCTGGATCTGTTTGTGACCACTCATAACCCATAATGCATTGTAGGGAACATCTGTGGCCTGGGGGGTAAAGGTTATGAGACAATACTCCAGCTAATGCTATTTAATATGTTGGGCAGCTGTCTATCTGAACATCTACCTGCATGTTTACTTCTAATATTACATCTTAAAAAAAGATCTGCTGCTGCATACCTGATCTGAAACATGTTTATGGAAACTTCATCCTCCCCGATGTGATTGCATCCTCCCAGTCATGCCTGACTCACTTTATGAGACGTCTCCAAAGACAAACAGCCTGTCATGCTCCACGTAATGCTTGAATTTGTGTATGAGGAAACTTTTACTCATTCTTAATTGTTTGTGAATGTGCACTCGGGCACATCCTGTGGTTTCCAAAAAAGAACAAAAAAATGGAAAACTGTTTTGTCTTCTTCCAAGATGTATTAATCAGCTGGGAACAATACACAACTATTCAGTGCTGTTTAATCCAGAGCTGCATTGAAAGAATGGCAAGAAAAATAACAAGACGGCAACATTTCAACTTATTTTGGTCGCTTTCTACTAAACATCATTTTGTCATGTTGAAGGGGCTAATTTATGACTGACATTAAGGGTTATATAAGAGATTTTCATGGAATACATGACTAGTTTGGATTTGTAACCAAGGATAAAAATATAATTCAATTCCTCCTTAAGAGACTTGCATTTCTAGGTTGATGGACATTTGCAGTTCAGCAGGTTTAGGTTCAGAAAAAGGGATTTTGAAGGAGGGCTGGCCTCATGCAAAGGCTACAATCTCAACCTGACGGTTGGATCTCACAAGCGTGGTGTGATCTTATAGTGTGTTGCTGCATGCTGAAACGATCCAAGAAAGATGTGTCAGGTTGTGACCTGGGTGTATTACAGTTATAGTCTGTAATACACCCAGTCACCCAGACACCCAGTCTGTGGTAGGATCACTGTGGGAAGGTGTTGCTGATCTATAGGCCCTGCAAAGAGGCTGCAACATTTTCTTATGTATTTTCTGATCATGATGCAATCCTCAAGGCCACAGGTGAGGGTCCAAAGATAGATGGACCGAGAACTTCTTTTAGGTCATATCTTTCTTCACCATGTAAGTCTAGAACAATGCCCTTGTTACTGCAGACCAAGGCTAAATCCATTTATGGATCCTAAAAAAGAAGATAAAAAATACAGCTTGTAATAAATCTGAATGGATATTTGAAGAAATGCATCACATGAAAAGAATGACGGCTAAATGAGGTCATGAACTGAAAACCAACCTGATCTAACCTCATTCAGGAAGCTTCCATGATGCAGCTCCACCATCTCATCCAGCATTCACCACCATCTGTGGTCTCAATCCACAGCTGCACCATGCCATGGGCAGATCACACAGCTGTTAATATGTAGGTGGGAATCATGCATGATGAGTGGTTGAGGCAGGGTGTTGAATAATTAATAAATAAAACAAGCATTGTAAAATTGGGGTCAAAAGATTGCACGGGGTAATTTAACTGACCAACACACCAATTACTTAGGAAAAAGGAGAGATATACACTCACCAGCCACGTTATTAGGTACACCTGATCAATTGTTTGTGAACAAAAACAACGAGTCAGTCAACCACATGGCAACAACTAGACTTGGTGAAGACGATTCAAAATTAGCATCAGAATGGGGAATAAAAAAGATTTTAATGACTTAGTGAATATTGCGTAGATGTTGGTGACAGATGGGCTGCTCTGAGTATTTCACAAAATGCTGATTTTTCATAAACAACTATCTCTAGGAAAACTGGTCAGAAAAATACAGAATATCCATTAAACACCATTTGCACAGATGAAAATGCTTTGTGGATGTCAGAGGTCAGAGGAGAATTGGCAGACTGGTTTGAAATGACAGAAAGGCAACAGTAGCTCAAATTACTTTTTTTTGGACTGGACTAGACTTAGTCTAGTCATGATTTGCACTCCTGTCAGGACATGCAGGATCACAATAACTGGACAATGACAGACTGAAAAAATTCTGCCTGGTCACATGAGTCACAATTGTTGCTTCAATATTCAAGTGGTAGGGTCTTCACTTGGCAAAACAACTTGAAAACATGGTTCCATCCTGCCTTGTATCAATGGTTCAGGCTGCTGATGCTGTAATGATGGGAAGAATATTCTCTTGAGACATTCTGGGCCCTTTACTACCATTGTTTAAGCACCACAGCTTACCTGAGTAATATTGCTAACCAATGTTGCTGTGTACACATCTCTTAAACCTATTTCCAACAGGACAATGTACTACACCACAAAGCTCAAACATAAGTATTTTTGGAGTCTTGTAGATGAGTGATGTTAGAATTGAGCGGGAGATGAATCAATGGAGCCACCTGAGGCTATTTGGGACTCTGATGAAGATGCTTCTAAAGAGGTAAGACGTTTTCCATGCATGCCCCACTTAAAGTAGACTCGGGAGCAGATGGCAAACCCCTTGGAGGGACTATATTGTTTTTTCTGACCTAGGAATACATTGGGATCTACCAGAATGAGCCAGAGAGAGTCAAAAGGTGACGGATAGATCGAAAGATTTAGATACAGTAGATGATTAATAAAATAAATTAAAAGAGAAGACAGAAAGTGAAATCAAAGTGGAGACAAACTTGATTCACTCCATGACTTGTTTGGCACAGACGTAAAGTTGATGTTGTGTGCATTAATAGGTTGGGTTACGTGAGTTTTATTGCAGTATGATAATAGGTTTTTATGAACACGTGCAGCAGAGACACCAGTTTCCTTGCAGTGATGTGGCGGCTGAAGGTGCAGACTGGCCTGTGTTGTTTCACAGTCCTTCAGGGTTGGTGCTGTGGCATGCTTTTTGGAAGCTCAATGGCACAAACGTTCCTGCTGGCTACCTACCTCTGGTCTGTTGGCTAAATATACAGCCTCTGCCTCATCTAAGCTGAAGATGTAAGGGTATTTGACAGGTATGTATTTCCCTATTTTCACATTTGACTTGAATTTGTTTTTGCTGTTGATTGTTACGAAATTTAAAACTAAGTAAATAAACAATATTGCTCAAACAGACAAATTGAAAATATAACCTCGACCAGGTTTCAGTTTAAAACCAATAAAGAACATTTCCTATGATCTTTCACTCATCTAATGAGTAGGGAGCTTGCAAGTATATGAGCGAGGATGCAAGCTGTACGCTGGTGGAGAACAGTTATACAGCCTTTGTATTTCCTCTTGTGAGACGTTTGTAGATGTTGTAACTGGCTATTGAGCTGGGTCAGAGTTTGCATCCAAAATGATTCTGCTAATGTTTGATTGGTGAAGGATGGGTGGACCCGGCTGGTCATGGGATCATGCCTCTCTGTCGCCAAGGTAGGTGTGTCTTGTGCAGACAGTTTATTGCTGACAGATTTCACCAGAGTGATGTTTCACAAGAGAAACAAGAGGTGAGTATCTGTTGCCTCGTGTAACGCATTTGACTAATTTCCAACATGTTTAAATCAAATAAAAATATTTTGCTTAAATTATCTCTATTCCTCAGAGTCACACATTTGAACAATTTATTACCCTACATGTTTCCCTGTCTTATCCTAATCCTCCCACACAGACCAAATGTAATTGATGAGTCAATAAAAAAATGACCATTTCTGCAAACCAATAAATCAGGCTATGTTTAAACATCCGGACTGGTGCTGCTGGTATCCACGCAACGCCACTCTGCGAACATGGATGCATATCAGCCTTTGGCCCTAAATGACAAAAAGACAAAAAGTGACGGCCAGGTTCAAGAAAAAGAAGCTTATTGAGAGATATCCAGACATGCTTCATGAGGACTGGAAGTTTTTCTCTATTTTATTTTCCATGGAAAAAAAATGAGCAGATGTGAAGTGACATTTACATGGAAGAGGTGGACATCTGATCGCAGTGGTAACCTGACTAATCTATGCATGTGTGCATATGCACTGCAGCAGGGGCCTGCAGTCTTTCCATGTCAGTCATATCCTGTCATGAAGGACGAACAGCGGAGTGGAACACACATGAATATATTTAAAGTTTTTAAATGTTTATCTGTTTTTCCAATTTTTCCACTCACTATTCTTTACATTTTGATGAGTTTTTCTAGAGCTTGAAGTTAGTCTGTCAGTTTGTGCACAAAGTGGTATGTCGGCTTCAGGATTTTCCATCAGAACTATCCATGTGGATGGGCTGTCATTGTGCATTAGTGGCTATATGTCTCCTAGAGTGATGGGGCGGAACAGCAAAAGAAAAAGAGATGAAGACGATGACAGATGTTGAGAACCTGACTCACGAAAGCCAGATTTGACATTTATCTGATTTAGAGCCAAAGTCTATCTTAAATATTGTCTCATGCACTCCTCTTTTCAACACTTTTCCATATTTTTATCACATTTTCTTTATTCATTTATTTTGCTGGTGCTGCTTCTACCTTTTTCTTGGGAAGAGAAAGTCTCTTAGCTTCCTTTCCCCTTCTCCAACTCACACTACATAAGAAATGTGATAATTATAACAAACTGGAGCACTGTGGTCAAAGACAGCCTGCCATGACACTTTGGGTACTGACACACAAGCGCACCTCCCAGATAAAGGAGCAGAAATGCTGATCAAATAAGGGCTTGACCCACTTTTGAAGTTAATGAAATTCATTTAAAAAAGCCTCCAGAAACTGTTGTGCTGTACCTCGAATGTTTTATTAGTTCTGCTTGGTGCATTTGCCATCAGAGCTTGAGGGAACTCTGCAGTAAAGCAGTCTCAGGAGTCTGGAAGGCAATCTGGATTGAAGATCGGACTTGCCATATCTGCAGGTGATTTACAGTTTGTTGGAAACTACCCTATATACAGACACTGAGCTCGTCACACACAAAGATGTGCACTAAGGAACACAAGTCTGGCAGTGATATGCATACTGTAGATATGCATATTACTGAGAACGGGTCCATACAAGCACCTTTATGAACACAGGCATAGGTAAAACTATTTACATCCCTTAAACCTTTTCAGTTGTTTTCACACTGCAACCACACAAACTGCTATGCCTTTTATTAATTTCATGTGAAGTAAAGTGGTGAATCATTGTGGGGTGCACTTGCTTCTAGCCCACATAACACAATTTTGTCACAATTTGAGCTGCATATGTAAAAACTGGAAATTTAGGAAAGCAGGTCAAACTCAGTCAGACTGGATGGAGAGCATCAGTCAGAGGATCTCTGTTTTCAAATCTTGCCACAGATGATCAGTTGGATTTAGGTCTGGACTTTGATTAGGCCATTCGAAAACATGAAGATGCTTTGTAGCTCTGGTTGCTGCTGGAAGGTAAACCTTCCCCCCCTTCTTGATTCTTTTGGACTCTCCATCAGATTTTCCCCAGGATTGTCCTGTCTTTAGCTACATTCATCTTCTCCTCAACTCTGACCACCTTCCCTGTCTCTGCTGAAGAAATGCACACCCACACCGTGATAGTGCCACAACGCCATTACACCGTAGGGATGGTGTGTTCAGGGTGATGAACAGTGTTTGTAGTCCCCCAACATAGTATTTTGGTAAAGATCAGGGGATATGCATACTTTTGGAAGATATATCATCACTGGTGCAGATCCTAATGTCAGAGAACAACCACAGCTGGAATGCAAAACCAGTAAAGATCGACGCGTTTAAAAGTGTCACAACAGAACCGAGGGGAGGAGGAGAAGAATGAGAGTGCAGATGAGAAGAACAGAGCCTGAGTTAGAGGTTAAAACAGAGAAACAGGCGAGGATGACACACTGAGGCTTCTTTTTTGTTACTGGTGCACTGCTGCTCGTGCTGTACTGGAGTCAGCATGCGTATCCATGTGACAGAGAGAAAGCAGCTAACTAAACAACAGCAAAAGGAGAAAGCTGAGTGAATGTGAAGCTTGCCTCTAGAAACAACAAATGGCCTCACAGTGGAGAAACCAGATGGATACACAGACACGGACATGCTGTTCTGGTATGAACAAGAACCTCATTGGTCCTCACTGGGAATCAACTCACATGTGGACTTACTGATATTTAATGTTAATTTAAACAATACTGAGTAATTCCAATAATATAAGTAACATAAGTGCGTATATATATATATACGCACTTATGTTACTTATATTATAGATCCCTATATATATATATATATATATATATATATATATATATATATATATATAGGGGATCTATAGGGATCGGGGGGACAGCGCTAGGCTGGTTTAAATCTTATCTGTCTGACAGATTCCAGTTTGTTCATGTAAATGATAAATCATCTTTAAACTTCAGGGTTAATTGTGGAGTACCACAGGGTTCAGTACTTGGGCCAATTCTCTTTACTATATATATGCTTCCAATAGGTAAAATTATCAGGCAGCATAGAATAGATTTTCATTGTTACGCTGATGATACTCAGCTTTACTTATCCATGAATCCTGATGAGCCCAACCAGTCTTGAAGACATAAAAACTTGGATGACTTTACATTTTTTGCTTCTAAATTCAGACAAAACAGAAGTTGTCGTCTTTGGACCGGAGTCTTTAAAAAAGAAACTGCTTAGTCAATCACTTAACCTGGATGGCATTAAATTGACCTCCGATAATAAAGTAAAAAACCTTGGTGTTGCTTTTGACCAGGACATGTCATTTAAATCTCATATTAAACAGGTTTCTAGGATTTCCTTCTTTCACCTCCGGAACATTGCCAAAATTAGAAATATCCTATCCAGGAGTGACGCTGAAAAACTAGTCCATGCATTTGTTACTTCAAAGCTGGACTATTGTAATTCTTTACTATCATGATGTCCTCAGAGAGAGGTATCCCAATTGTTGTGGTTTTTAGTATAACAATGGCCATCAGTGGGCTCTAGATGGACAAACTGTCTACTTTTAAGGCTAGGCTTAAAACTTTCCTTTTTGATAAAGCTTATAGTTAGAGTGGCTTAGATTATCCTGAGCTATCACTGTAGTTATGCTGCTATAGGCTTAGGCTGCTGGAGGACATAATGACCACTTTCACCCTCTTTGCTACATTCTCACACTACTCTTTAATTCTGCATTATTTGCTGTTATTTCAGTTATTAACTTTGTTCTCTCTTTTCTCTTCCTAGAAGCTACACCTGGCCTGACTCTGTGTCTACCTGTGACACCTTTCTGGAGAGGGGCATCGTCCAAGCTTCTGCTGGCAACAACTTAATGCTCACCCTCTACTGATGATCCACATAGCCCTGTCTTTTAGTGTTTATCCCTTTCTCTCTCCTAGACATGAAAATTGACTGAGCTTTTACTGTAACTAATTATATGTGCTCTCTTTCAGACTCTAACCTTGAAAACTGGCTCAGAGTTTATCTGTTTTTCTTTCTAGGTGAAACGACTAAAGGAGCTACATCCATTAACATTTACTTTTCCTTCCCATAGAAAGGATTCCTGGATCAGTGCTTCTTTGTTCTTTTTGTGTCTCTGCTCTGTTCTCTCAAACCACCGGTCGGTTGTGGCAGATGGCTGCTCACACTGAGCCTGGTTCTGCTGGAGGTTTCTTCCTGTTAAAAGAGAGTTTTTCCTCTCCACTGTCGCTACATGCATTCTCAGTATGAGGGATTGCTGCAAAGTCAACGCCAGGGACTGTCCACTGTCGCTACATGTTCATCCGGGAGGAGATTGCTGCAGTACACAGCTGATAGTCCTACTGAATAGACTGTTTGTAGAATTTGTATTGTGGCAAGAAAAAAGCAGCTAAGTAAAGAAAAACGAGTGGCATAATTACTTTAAGAAATGAAGGTCAGTCAGTCCGAACAATTGGGAAAACTTTGAAAGTGTCCCCAAGTGCAGTCACAAAAACCATCAAGCGCTACAAAGAAACTGGCTCACATGAGGACCGTCCCAGGAAAGGAAGACCAAGAGTCACCTCTGCTGGGGACGATAAGTTCATCCGAGTCACCAGCCTCAAAAATCGCAGGTTAACAGCAGCTCAGATTAGAGAACAGGTCAATGCCACACAGAGTTCTAGCAGCAGACACATCTCTAGAACAACTGTTAAGAGGAGACTGTGTGAATCAGGCCTTTATGGTAAAATAGCTGCTAGGAAACCACTGCTGAGGACAGGCAACAAGCGGAAGAGACTTGTTTGGGCTAAAGAACACAAGGAATGGACATTAGACCAGTGGAAACCTGTGCTTTGGTCTGATGAGTCCAAGTTTGAGATCTTTGGTTCCAACTACCGTGTCTTTGTGCGGCACAAAAGAGGTGAACGGATGGACTCTACATGCCAGGTTCCCACCATGAAGCATGGAGGAGGAGGTGTGATGGTGTGGGGGTGCTTTGCTGGTGACACTGTTGGGGATTTATTCAAAATTGAAGGCACACTGAACCAGCATGGCTACCACAGCATCTTGCAGCAGCATGCTATTCCATCTGGTTTGCGTTTAGTTGGACCATCATTTATTTTTCAACAGGACAATGACCCCAAACACACCTCCAGGCTGTGTAAGGGCTATTTGACCAAGAAGGAGAGTGATGGGGTGCTGCGCCAGATGACCTGGCCTCCACAGTCACCGGACCTGAACCCAATCGAGATGGTTTGGGGTGAGCTGGACCGCACAGTGAAGGCAAAAGGGCCAACAAGTGCTAAGCATCTCTGGGAACTCCTTCAAGACTGTTGGAAAACCATT
The DNA here is from genome assembly GCF_021462225.1 of Girardinichthys multiradiatus. Classification (NCBI taxonomy): domain Eukaryota; kingdom Metazoa; phylum Chordata; class Actinopteri; order Cyprinodontiformes; family Goodeidae; genus Girardinichthys; species Girardinichthys multiradiatus. The sequence continues at coordinate 37,985,091 of NC_061814.1, read as the reverse complement.
TCAGGTGACTACCTCTTGAAGCTCATCAACAGAATGCCAAGAGTGTGCGGAGCAGTAATCAAAGCAAGAGGTGGCTACTTTGAAGAACCCAGAATATAAGACATATTTTCAGCTGTTTCACACTTTTTTTGTTCAGTATATAATTCCACGTGTTAATTCATAGTTTTGATGCCTTCAGTGTAAAGCTACAATATTCATAGTCATGAAAATAAAGACAACTCTTTGAATGAGAAGGTGTGTCCAAATTTTTGGTCTGTACTGTATATACAGTATATATATATATGCAACCCACTGTGGAAGAAGTGGTAGAAAATGACTGACTGACTCTACATATATATATATATATATATATATATATATATATATAGAGAGAGAGAGAGAGAGAGTGAGAGTGAGAGCTATCTGAAGCTTTCAGACAGTCTAAATCGGCTAATTGATAAGGAGGTCTCGAAAGATTTTGAAATTCATAACAGCTACCGGCATTGCCCAGATCTGACCTTCCAAGAAAGTTCATCCTGAGACTAGACTGCAAGATGCTAAAAGAAGTCTCCAAAATACTAAAAGGTCATCCCAAGCTCTTGCTACTGTCTGTGTGAAGGTTATTGTCTGTAGAATCATAAAGAGACTTAATAAGTTTAATTTTCATGGGAGGTTTGCAAGTAGAACACCTTTGATCTTTAAGAAGGGCATGAAGGCCAGACTGAAGTTTGATAGAGAGAATGTAGACAAACACCCCAAAGATGGATGGATGGGTGGATGGATGACAGACAAATTTGTTTAAATTAGCCATACCTTGTGGTTTAAAGCCGTTTAAGGAAAATCTGCTGAACCAGATGCACAACTGCACATACATTTAGAAGTGAAAACGTTTTTGACACAAAGTTGCAGATAGTTTTAGAACATTCCAACTACACCATGAAAACAACGACACAGAGCAGGAGCATTGAATAGATCCATGGTTTCCAAATAAATGATGATTTCACTGAACCCACTCCATGTATATAGGACACAGAAGACAGACAGAGCTGTCACTTCTAAACATAAACTGCAGAGTGTGATATACTGTGTGAGTGTCTTTATGGGCCTGTGTGTGCGTCGTTAGTTTGAATCAGCCTGTGTGTATCTGCATGCACACATATCCCCCCCCCCCCCCCCCCCCCCACACACACACACACACACACACATGTACAGGGTGTATTTTTCCATTCAAGTGTGAAAAAACAGACAGCACTGTCAGGTTTGAAAGAATGACTCACCTGACCTGCATTTCACACACATTGCACTTGCTCGAGAAACAAATACTTCCAAGTTATTTTCAACACGTTGAAATGTTCTTCCTTCCGTGGGCTCTGTAAGGATATGCTGTACACTATGAGGAAGGTATGCTTAGCTGGGCATCAAGTTGCCTCTTCAATTCAATTCAATTCAGTTTATTTATATAGCGCCAATTCACAACACATGTCGTCTCAAGGCACTTCACAACAGTCAGGTTCAGACATTCCAGTTAATCCTAACAATTGAACAGTGCAGTCAGATTCAGTTATTTATTCAAACTGGATAAAAAGTTTTTCTATCTAATGAAACCCAGCAGATTGCATCCAGTCAGTGACTTGCAGCATTCACTCCTCCTGGATGAGCATGTAGAGACAGTGGACAGTCACTGGTGTTGACTTTGCAGCAATCCCTCATACTGAGCATGTATGTAGCGACAGTGGAGAGGAAAAACTCCCTTTTATCAGGAAAAAACCTCCAGCAGAACCAGGCTCAGTATGAGCGGCCATCTGCCACAACCGACTGGGGGTTTGAGAGAACAGAGCAGAAACACAAAGAGAACAAAGAAGCACTGATCCAGGAGTCCTTTCTATGGGAAGGAAAAGTAAATGTTTGTTGATGTAGCTCCTTTAGTCGTTTCACCTAGAAAGAAAGAACAGATAAACTCTGAGCCAGTTTTCAAGGTTAGAGTCTGAAAGAGAGCACATATAATTAGTTACAGTAAAAGCTCAGTCAATTTCCATGTCTAGGAGAAAAAGGGTTAAACACTAAAAGACAGGGCTATGTGGATCATCAGTAGAGGGTGAGCATTAAGTTGTTGCCAGCAGAAGCTTGGAAGATGCCCTCTCCAGAAAGGTGTCACAGGTAGACACAGAGTCAGGCCAGGTGTAGCTTCTAGGAAGAGAAAAGACAGAACAAGGTTAAAAGCTGAAATAACAGCAAATAATGCAGAATTAAAGAGTAGTGTGAGAATGTAGCGAAGAGGGTGAAAGTGGTCATTATGTCCTCCAGCAGCCTAAGCCTATAGCAGCATAACTAAACCTCTTAGCTATCCACACTTGCAAATGCTCTTTCAGGGAGCCACAATAGTCATGTCTACTGTAAGTCTTTAACTGTAAGGTAAAATTACTTGTTAGAAAACTTGTATGTAACTTTCTATCCATTTCCCTGGTTACTCTTGGCAAACATTTTACTTGTAAAAGTATTGTGTTATGTTACCACCACAAACGTTTTTTAATTTTATTGAGACTTTATCTGATAGATCAAAAGAAAGTAGTGCATAATTATGAAATGAAGGGAAAAAGATGCGATAGAACCAATTTCTTACTAAAATTATAGCTGTGAGCCTGTGTTCATCTAGAGACATGTGAAATGTTTGCTTATTTTTCTCAGCAAAATCATTTAGGCCCAGTCAGGTTGGATGAAAGCATCTGTAAACTGGAAGTCTTGCCTCCTATTCTCAATTGAATTTTGGTCTGGACTTTGACTAGGCCATTCTAACACATTTTTATGGTTTGATCTCAACCATTCCATTATAACTCTGGCTCCAGTCTCAAGTCTCTTGCAGCCCATAACAGATTTTCATTCAGTATTCCTCAGTATTTAGCTTCATCCATCTTTTCATCAACTATGACTAACTTCCCTGTCCCTGCTGAGGAAAAGCTTTCCCACAGCATGATGCTGCCACCACATAAAGTTTGGTTTTGGTTTCATCTGATCAGAACACTTCCTTTCACATTAGCTGTGTCCCCTACTGGACTTGTGACAAACTGCACTCATAACTTCTTTCAGCTTTCGGTCAAAAATGGCTTTTCTTGCTACTCGTCGATAAAGTCTGGATTTGTGAAGTGACCACTGAAATTCAGTAGCGGTTCTAGACCAAATTGGCCAGGGGCGCCAGGGTGAGGCCAGTGTTTTTTCATGGGGGCAGAGAACAAAAGAATAAAACAAAAAAAACAAAAACAGGGCAATTTTTCATCATTTTGTATATTAAGTGAGCCACACAGCGACTCTGGAGCTGCAGGCTGATCTCAGCAGTAACCCATAGTTCTACCTCCTTTAGCTAGAGCCATATTGACACCAACTCAATTGTGACTGTGGATGTTTCTGTGGTATTTATTCTCTCTCTTCCCCTGATACAAAGTGTTGTGCATATGCTGTAAAGTCAGTGGCCGGCATGAGGGAAATACTTTCCAAGTTTTTCTTTTAGAGGGAATAAATTGCAACTGATTCTTAAGGTGTGTCTTCAATCTGCACCACTGTACAGTAAAGATCAGCCTGGTTGGGGTCTAGAGTTTGTTCTGTCTTTCTATCTCTTTGACAAAATTATTGTGTTGCTGTGAATTGTTCTTCACTGACAGATTATAACAGCATTGCAGATGGTATCTGCAATAGTCCAGAGGACCCAGGCAAGCTGCCACCAGCAGCCGCAGCTGCTGACAGGAACTCTTGGGCAATAGGTCAGGATTTGTTCCAACATGCCAGTTTTCATGAAGAGCGGGAAAGTTGGTCCTTCTGCAAAGCTGACTATTAATCCTACTTGCAAATCAAACAGAACATTTTAAGCAATATCATTGCTAGGTAAAGACATAAATCTGACCACAATGTCCTTCTAAAGATGGATTAACTGTGTTGTTTCATCTTGTTGAAGACAATGTTTTTGGACTTTGATGATTTATTCTCTTATTTTGAAAAATGCTTTATTCTCTTATTTTGAAAAACTACAGTAAGCTTGCTCAAGAAATATTATCTTTTATATCTATCAATCTTTTATATCTTTCTATATCAAGTTAATAGATTTTTATAATATTAATGTTAAATAATGTTTTTAATGCTTCAGAATAGTTGACTACATATTTATTAAAAATAATTTTAGCGAGTGAATCTCCAAAGTTGGTCATTTTGTCCAGTAAAGGTTTGAGACTTAATCATCTATTTGCTTTTTTCTGGTATTTGGAAAATGTGTTTAAACGACAACTATTTTGTCCCCAGATGTCTAGAATTTAGTAGATGTCTAAATGAGGACGTGTCTAAATGACATGTTGCTACACCAGTAAAAATCCCGTTGTGTGTATTGGGTTGTGGTTGGAAATAAAGATTTATACTCAGTTGTTGTCATGTTCTTTTTAAATTTAACTGCAAGTTAAACCCTATCCCACATACCATCTAGAAAGCGACTTCTGATGCCAGTGTAGCATCATCTTTATGCTGTAAAAGCATCTCATACCTTTTGTGAGTGATCCAGATTTAGGGCCTGATCAGTGGTTTCCAGCTGTAATAACTGAAGCTGTTTGCTGACTCTTGATTTCTGCTCCTTTGGTCCAATAATTATTACTTTACTTGTGTTTTTATTTAACTGAATAAAATTATGGCACATCTACGCATTGATTTGTTCTATGCCCAGCACATGAATGGGCATAGTTACCTAGTGATAATGTAATGTAGAGCTGTGTATCATCTGCATAGTTATGGTAACTTATCTTGTTGGTTGTTATAATCTGAGGTAATTAGCATGATGGTATTGCTAGCAAACATTGTGCTACAGTTTGGTATCAGGCTCACTTTAGCTAATATGCTAGTATTAACCAACAAGCTGCTAATTGAATGTTCGCAGTCAGTAGCAAACACTATCTGCTATGCTAATAGCAGCTTATTTGCTATCACTAGTTAAAATGTTAACATTAGCTAAATGCTACTATTAGTATGTTATATTCAGTATTGATAGCAAACAATATTTACTATGCTAAAATTAGGTAATATTTTACTATGACCTACGATACAAGCATTAGCTAAAATCTTACTAAAAGCATGTTGCCCAACGCAATGTATGCTAACATCTGCTAACATTTGCTATCACTAGCTAAAATGACAACATCATCTTTGCTGAGCAATGGATTGCTCCCTATAGCAACAGTAAATACATTGATTGTCATTAAAAGCAGCTTTATTTTCTCTCAGATCATACACTTCATAAACCAAGACTACTGACCCTAACCTTCAAAAACTCTTAACTTATGGTAGATAATTATTTAAATTTAACTTAGACTGCTTCTGGGTAATTTTTTAAGATAATAATTAATCACGATATGACAAGGCACATGCCCTCTCACACACGGCCCCACTGTCACACCTCTCACCTACTATTAAATGCATTTTCGAAAAACACCAGATGCCCGGACCTTTTTGCAGTCTCTGCTATGAGAGGAATGACAGAAACAGCCGTGTGTCTGTTAGTTAAGTCACGACACCCATTTTTCAAAGCCGAATCAAGCTCCTGCTCTATAATTAACCTCTCTGCCCCCACCTGTGAGGTCAAAACTAAGATAACAACTTCCTCTCACATTGTTTGTCTTTTGTGCTTTTAAGGATTCACAGATAAACTTTGGCTTTGTTGTAAGAGATTCTTTGCTCAGTCTCGTTTCAGAGCTCCATCACAACCTTGACATAAAGATCACACTTTGTCATGTTTATGCTTGTCTGACACCCATCCTTTAACAGCCAAGGATTATTTGATTAGGAATGACAGAATCTCCTCCTTTGGACTTCAAAAATTCTCTTCCATGTCAAATTTGATTGATTTTTTCTAAAAACTGAATTTGCTTTAAGCCACAATCATTAATATGAGCAAAACTAAATTCTTTAAATATAAGTATATCACTGTGTGTGCAGCAAATCTATGAGTGACTTTCACTTTTTGCATGACAATGCAGAAGATAAACCTTTCACTTCTATTACTTCACAGCTATAACAAGCAGCTTTTTATTACAAAGTATGTTTTTTTGGAAAAAGGTTTGGGCTCCCACTGTTTTCTACTCATCAGCTATATTATAGTCTCGCATATTTCTGATACTTGGTCCATCAGACCAGCTGTGAAACCTGGGATGAGCATCAATGTATAATTAAGGGTTATCCGTTTCACATATATTTTGTTTTCTCACATGCACAATGCATAATACCGTAGTATCATAATGTGTTACATAGTTGTACCACAACAGCTTTGGCCAATTTTAATGACCTACTGAGTAGGTAGAAACTATCTTTAATACATTATTTAAATGTGTATTATAATTTTAATTGTAGTTGCAAATTGTTGCTCTAATTATTCTCTCTCCTTGGTTATTCTGCATTCATTATAAATATGATTCTCAGAGTACATTGGAGAGTTAGAAGAGTTCCTTACTCCTGAAAGGGCCAGTGGCGGTTTTCATTGAGCCATATCGGTTTTTAGCCTTGGGAGCATTAGAGAGGGGGTCACACAAACACCAAATAAGATAATATATCCATCATATATCCTGCAATTAACATATTTTCTATTGCTTTTATGCATGTCTAGTAAATGGGGAGTTTGCTCAGTAGGCCGCCCTGCTTCCTGCAGAGAATATGGAGATTGAGCTACGTGCTTTGTGGGGAACTGCAGTGGATTTATCCCATCCCAAAATTACATCTAATCTCCCCTGCACTTTATTGTCCCCTTTCCACTGGCACGGCTCTGCTCGCTTTTTAGGCATTTCCATTAGTAACAAATGTATGGAACCTTTACAATTTTTGTACGTGGTTGATGCAGTTCCAGCCATGCAGAGTCGTGCTAAAAACATGACGCCAGAAGGCTGTTGGTTACTGATTGGGTAGGTGGTGCGTCACTAGTCACAGCATATTTTGATAACTAATATCTTCAACTGTTAAATGGTTGTACACTGGCCTTATTGTGTATATGACCAGTATAGCAAGCTAGCCTTAGATAGTGTTAGCTTACCCTCACATATCCTCTAGTTCGTACCCTTCAGTTTGATACTGCTCCATGGCTTCTCTCTCTCTCCTGTACTTACCCAGAGTGTTCCATCTCGTGCAGCCATCTCTGGCTCTCTTCTTTTACTCGGAGTCTGACATCAGCCAAAGACTGAGCAGCAGTTAAGGCTTTTTTTTATGTTTGTGTCCCTACAAATCATATCACATAACTTTTTTGGACAGTGGGGCTACCATGCTATTGACGATCCTGCCCATATTGTGATGGTACTCAGTTGGAATTGAAAACTAACCACACCATGTAGAGGCGACCCAACCCGAGTTGAGTAGAGTAGGGACTCTACTCAATAGGTGGCCGGTTGTTGGCCAAAGGAGGGACTTGCCCAAGGCAGCATTCATGCAACAACCACCACTGGATAGAGGAACCCCTCTCCTTTCTAACTCTGGGATATTAGTAGTGATTTAAGCTAAGGTTGTAGGTGCCCACCCTATTGTGGAGTTGATGTATAACTTTAGTGCCACAGAAAGCCTGGGGTTAAACACTAAACCAGGCCTGTAGAACCTGGTATGGTTTACTGAACTGCTGTCTCTGCAGTGGACTTTCAAACTTGTTTTAAAGTGCATCTACCCTTCAACCCTGCTCCACACACCCTAGTAAATAGTTACTAAACTTTAAACACACTCCCTAACTGGCATGAAGACACACACACTCAGGCTGTTTGGGGTAAGTGTTGCATGCCAGTGAAAACAATGACGGTTTGTCAGGAACAGGCGGGAGTCAGTCTATCCTTGGTGTGACAGGTGCAATAGTAGAGCCTATCTTATTACACTAGTAATCATTGACCACTTGTAGTTCACTCTGTGTGCGTGTGTGTGTACATTACTTTACATTGTCTCAGTTAAACACTTGGTCCCTAAGGGTTTTTATATGCAACAGGTCATCGCTTTCGTTGACTGATGGCCTCATTGGTGCTGGGTACACAATGATGTCACTGAAGGTGTGTGTGTGTGTGTTCTTGTACTTGCTGCTGAGTGAGAACCATTTTTTGTATTTTACCAGCAAAGTGAGGACATTTTCCTGGTACCCCTTTTGTAAATGCTGTTCTTGGGTTAAGAGTTAGGTTTAGGACGAAGGTGTGAATTGAGTTTAGGGTTTGGGTGATGTATGAACTGGTAATGGTTAGGGTTAGGGGTAGGGTCAAGGTTAGGCCATAGAAATGAATGAGAATAAATGAAAGTCAATGAAAAGTAATCATAAAGATAGTAAAACATGGACGTGTGTGAGTGAGAGAGTAAGGGTAAAGAGTAGTACTGTAGTAATTAAGGTTTGGTCTTCTTTAACTTTGAAAAAAACACATTGATCTTTAGTTGTGGTTAAGTTAGATGATTTTACAGCTAAAACCTTTAACTTTTCTGTATTATATAAGACCAACAACATATAGATTTTTTTACATGTAGCTCTGCTGAAGTGGTAAAAAAGCCCAGGTTGCTTTAATAGTGGCCTCAAGCTCATCTGCATGTTGGGTCTGGTGTTTCTCATCCACTTCTTGACATTGCTCCACAGATTCTGTATGGGATTTACATCAGGCCAGTTTGCAGGCCAGTCAAGTAAAGCAGGTTGTTGATACTTTTGGCAGTGTGGGCAGGTGCCAAGTCTAGCTGGAAAATGAAATTTAGTATTTCCAAAAAGCTTCTCAGAAGGGGAAGCATGAAATATTCTAGAATGTCCCAGTAGATAGCTTTGCCAACTTTGATCTCGATGAAATACCAGCAGATGACATGTCTCCCCAAATCATTATTGTCTGGGAAAAATTACCACTTGATGTCTTGGATATGTGTGTGGTGGCTTTTGAAACACTGAATGTTGCTCTTCATGAATAAACTTTGCTTTGGAATCCTGCCAGGGATGCAGGTATCACTGTTGCCTTTAAAACTTTTTTACCCACACTTTTTTTTCCACTTAACTTTCCATTAATATACTTGGCTTTCTGTGAACAGCCAGCTTCTTTAGCAATCCACATATAAAACTAACCCCTCTTGTGCAGGGTGTTCATGACTATCTGCTGGACATACTGTATGTCAAGCAGTGTTCCCCATGATTGTGTAGACTCTAACTTATCTGTATTGATTTATTAATTCTTTTGAGAAATTGTTTCCATTAGTTGAGGGCCATAGTCATCAAAGTTAATAGAAATAAACCCCAAAAATATATCACTCTGCATGTTATATATATGGTTAATGCATGAGTTTCACATTTTGAATTGAATTGACAAAATAATGTATTTTTTCTCCGGCGTCTTAAGTTGCTGGGATGTATCTGTATGTACATGACCTTAAGAGTTGTATGGGATGAAGTATGAAATCACATTGTGAATTTTATCATAAATAACACCTGCATCCATCTCACCCCCCATTAAAAAGATTAGTCACTTTCAAGGAGAGCATGATTTGACAAGAACTGGGTGTCTGAAGAGTTGAGCTGACGTTCAGTGCAAAAGCAGTTGATATGATCCATCACTTAATGGAGCTAGCTTACTGTACAACGGATCGATGCCAGAGTTAGTAGCCAGGAAGGCCAGTTCTGTCCTGGGATGCCCCCTCGACCCAGTGCAGGAGGTGGGAGAAGAAGAACTCTAGCAAAAATGTATCCTAACCCATGCATGAAGCTGTTGTAGAACTGGAGAGCTCCTTCAGTGAAAGACTGATGCATCCTAGGTGCACAAAGGAGCATTATTGCAGGTCCTTCCTCCCAGCAACTGTAAGACGTTATTACCAACACTGCTCTCATCAAACTGAATATAGGTTTGTTTCTTAATATGTATCTGAATTGACACCTCACATGTTGTTTCTGCTGATGATCTTTCCATGCGAAGCAGTATGCTGAAGTGCGAGGCTCACCATAGCATGTTTACTCTCGGTTTTAACATGTTATACATTTCAGTCTGGTTCCAGTTAATCGTGTGAGGACAATACTTGCAGAAAAGGTTGTTCCTGCTTTAAAAACTAACTCCTAAACCCATGGTAATCCAGGGGTATTTGAGTACAGCAGGTCAAATGAAATAAGAAAGCATGACTTTAAAGCAGCCATTACAGTCTCTCTTTTTACTATTCATTCACAACTAGGCTGTGCAAAGTCACTGGATTGTCTGCTGTACTCCCACATCTCACTGGGGGGTGCAACAGTAGACCTACAGTGAACCAGGAAATACTGGCCCTACCTTAAGGTGCCTGTGACACGCTTTTCCCACAAATGTTGAAATTGAAAGAAAATGATCAATATATTGAAGGAATTGGGCAGTAACTGACATGATAATGGGATTAAAGACGTGATAAAATATAATTGTGACACAAAATCAGCATATGTCAATGTTAAATTTTGGATGTCCAAAGTTGCCCGGAAATGAAGTGACAGGGGAAGTCTCCGCTCATTCACTGTGTGAGCATCAATGATAAACTGTTCAGGTAGAAGCCAAGTTGCGTTAAAAACAGTGTTAATATGGTGAAACAGTGCATTGCTGGAGGTGCCAGCAATACTGCGACAGCAGCTGTTAATCTGCACTATTTTCCTGAAGGGAAAAAGGATGAGAGCTGCCTGGATCAGAGCTGGAAAACTGACTAGGAACAGATGGGCTGGTCCCACCAAGCACAGCCAGTTGTGATCAGAGGACTTTTCAGCAAACTGCGTTGAACAAGAAACCTCTGAATTCACAAGAGAAATGGTGTCAGAGGTCTTGATATCTACCAGTCAAAGGAGAATGTTGAAGCAGAGTCTATAGCCATGCTGTTCAGCGCATCTGATGTGAAAATATTGCCAAAGAAAAGGTTCTTGCTGCTGTTGCTAAATGGATCAAGGCTCAGCAGGTAAGGACACTTCCTTGTTGCAAAAGTACATTTAGATGTCGGCAGTTATTGTTAATAATTAAAAATCCGAAATAATTATTTGTATTAGTAATAAAAATAATCTGAAATTATTATTATTAAAATAAGAAATTACACACGCATATTTTATATTTAAATAAATGTTTCTCTAAAGATTCTAATATAAAGTATAAAAAGATGACACTAAGTTGTGTCTTCAGATCTGGAATTATCCCTTGTGTCCGCTGCTACTGTTCCTGCTGCTCAGCTTTGCCTAAAGTTGTTTCACTCAGTCTGTCTTTAGAGAATTATTTTGAAAATCTGGATGTTGTGCTCATTCTGTTTCCTGGTGGTGTGGCATGATTCATGCATATTTACTCCGGCATCCAGCAAAAATAGACTCTGGTTGAATTAGATGGCCGTCCGCAGGGCACAGCACTTGTGCTCTGCCATCTGATGAAAACCGACTTTCTTCTCCTGACTCTGTTGCGTCTCTCCGTGACAGTGACTGAAATATATCTAAAGAAATATCAGATTATTCGCTGCTGTCTGTGTTGCTGGCTATTGTAGCAGCAGTCAGTTTACCTGCGGGGATTTCCCTCTGATGTCATAAAAGAGCACAACAAAATCGCAATGGAGTTATCTGGAAATAACTTTTTAGTCAAATGTATGACTATATGTTTGAGCAACTGTTCATTTCAGTGGCATGAATTTACTTTTCCATAAATGTAATTGGATTTATCATGATAATTCAATGTCAAAGGCACTTTAAAATATTGTCATCTGGCTACTTTCCAAAACCTTTGGAACTCAGGTTTGCATGAAACCCAACTTAGCTATTTTTGGGCTTCTAGTTAATACTGTACTGACCCTGCTCACTCTAAAACATTAGTGTTTACATCACTCTTAGAAAGGCGATGTATTTTACTCCTTTAGAAATCACCTAAGTCACCTTCAGTTTCTTTGTGGTTTAAAGATATAATTTCTAAAGTTGGTAAAGATTGGTCTAACAAAGGAAACTTTGGAAAATATGAGCTATTGCAAGTCACTGACATGAATACCATATGTTTTCTTTGTCTTTTCCCTCAATAAACTAATTAATGAAAAATATACAGTCATCTGAACACACACTTTTGTAAACATCCCCCTAATTGCAAGACACCGTCATGTTTCAGAAAAAGTAACACTAAAGCACTCATGTTTCACTCTTTGTTGCATATCTCTTGCATGCAGTGACTGAGATGTGTGATTCACAGACATGAGCTCATACTTAGTATCCTCTTTACCAAAGCTACTCCTGCAGCCAGTTTCAATTCGTGTCTGTCCTAGGGGCTTGTTCTGCATGCTCAGGTGGATTCCAATCAGGTCAGCAGCTTTGCAGTTCAAGAGCTTCTATATAAATATGTTTTTCTCTTAGCAGTATATTGCAGAACTGGACCAAGGCAGTGTGGAGGTCCCAAGAAGCTGTTGAGGGCCTCTACACTACCTTAGGCACTAGAATTGTTAAAGAAGTCAGGCAAATGATCATAGGCAAAGGCATGCAATGCAGATAGGGCCATCCCTCAAAAGACTTGCAGCTGAAATTGTATCAAAATGGTGGTTCTAGAAAGTATTGACTACAGGAGCTGAATATAGATGCACAGATTTTTATTTCTAAGAAAAATGCTGTAAGTGAATAAATAAATAAAACCACATGTCATGTTCCTTCTCTACTTTATGTTGGTCTTTCTTATTAAATGCTAATAAAATATACTAATGTTTATGAATCTGATGTGACAAAATGTAAAATACACTCATGTTGTATGAACACTTTTGCAAGGAACTGCATTGGGCCCTCTGAGTCCACTTACTTGTATATATGTACCCTATATAATAAAATACACAGGCACAATTGGTAGCACTGTTGCCTTGCAGCGAGAAGGTCCGGGGTTCGACTCCAGACTTAGGGTCTTTCTGCATAGAGTTTGCATATTCTCCCCGTGCATGTGTGGATTCTCTTTGGGTACTCGGGCTTCCTCCCACAGTCCAAAAACATGACTGTTAGTTTAAGTGGTTTATTTAAATGATGTGTGCATAGTTCTTTGTCCTGGGTGCCTCTGTGTTGCCCTGCGATGGACTGGTGCCCTGTCCACCGTGTGCTGTGTCTCTTGCCCCTAGGCTGCTCGATGTAGTCACCAGCAGATGACATGTCTCCCCAAATCATTATTGTCTGTGAAAAATTACCACTTGATGTCTTAGATACGTCTTTGTGTGGTGACTTTTAAAGCACTGAATCCTGCTCCTCATGAATGAACCTTGCTTTGAACCTTGTCTGCTGGACATACTGTTTGAATTGAATTTATGAAATTACGTATTTTTTTCTCCAGCGTTTTAGGTTGCTTGGATGTACCTGTATATACATGACCTCAAGACAGGGGACACGGGGGAGCTGGAGATAGGCACCAGCTCCCTGGTGTCCCTGTTCGGAAGAAGCAGGTATAGAAAATGAATGGATGGATGGACCTCAGACAAAGAAGTGATAACTGGTCAAAGATTCCTATCAACACAAGCCGTCTATTGCATGTTTAAACTGGTGCAAAGAGAGCCACATGCTCTTTGTAATGAAGGTGTCAGTGCCTGTAATTTTCCATCCATGTACTGAGATGTGGCCTCTGATAAACTTAAGGTACAGGTTAGTCTTGGAGCAGCACAGGGGAATCACCAGCTGCTTTATCTTTGTTTATTTAAACTACCTGCCCATTCCAGCACACACTCGCCTATGCTCGTTATTTTCTCCACACGCAACAAAAACCCGGAGAAATCCCTTTCTAATTGTGAAGCTCAGGCAAATTAAGTAAAACCAGTGTGGACTGATGTCTCTGTCAGTGTTTGTCTAAGCTCTGCCTCCTGTCAGCTCTTACGTAACTGTGCTGGTGAGAAACCTGCTTGCTGTTCAAACAGGTCAACATCACAGAGGATTTATGTCCCACATACTGAGACACCTTCCAGCAAGCAGCTCTCTGCCAGTCACCTCCACCTCATTTGAAGCATGTTCTCATGTGCTGCGTTCACACTCATATGTGACTCACTCAGAAATCTACCTTTGCCACAGTTGAAGCTCAGAGTTTTGCAGAAATAACAAATGACACATGGCGATGGTCCAAGAGTTCCTGTGAAACCTGACTTAAGGCCTTAGATAGACTCTTCATTGTTCATTATTTACTGACATGACTCATCGCAAAAAAGTGGCTTGAGATGATTGTTTACTTGCACTGTGTGTCTTGCTTTATGTTGTTTAGTATTCAGGAACATACTATTTTTTATTCAACCTAAATTGCAAAGTATTTTTTTTTCTTTTTATTTGCTCAGCAATACATTAAACATGCAAAATGTGTGTGTGTGTGTATGTATTGCATTTGTTACAGTGTAAGGCCCATCTTTCCAACATATACTACGTTGTGAGGACCCACTGCTCCTTATGGGACTGTTTTTAAGTTGGGGTTAGGTTTTAGGACAAAGGTGCGAATTGTGTTTAGGTTATGTTTAGAGTTAGGGTCATGGTTAGGCTATAGAAATGAATGGAAGTCAATGCAAACTCCTTGTAAAGATAGAAAGACGTAAAATACGTCTGTGAGTGTGGGCGTGAGTGCACGTGTGTGTATGTTTGTGTGAGCATGTATATATAGCATTGTATGGATCATTCCCTGACAGGACACCAACATTGTTTGGACATTTTGCCCAGTATAGGTATATACTGCTAAGGGTTATTGTTAGGGTCAGGGTTAGGCTATAGTCAATGCAATGTGTGACCAGCAGGTGCATCCTCACAGCTGAATTTTGTCAAGTTCAATCAGGAGGAGCTTACAGAGGAGCACATTCTCTGAGGCAGATGCCAGGTTGTTTTGCTCTATGAGTGGTAATCAGGCCTCCACTTATTCTTCGCTTCTCCATTCTTTGATAAACCGCGCTGGCCCCTTGTTTTCCTCCTTTTAGGAAAAGCTGTTGCCAGTTTCCAGTCTGTTCTTGGATTCCAGTACTCTGCCTCCTTGCTCTCTAAGTTTGTTCGAGAACTAGCCTCAAGAACCCCTTCATGAATCTCCTCCCCTGGATTTTGCTATCTGGACCCCTTCACATCTCACCACCAGATCTCACCTGGCTGTTCACCCTCCAACTCTCCACCGTCATCTCTGTCTTCCCTGGAAGAAAGAACAAGAAACCATTACCACCTGCACCACTCACCACCACCTGTCAACCTCAGCCTTTGTGGGTATATTCACCTCCTCCCAGGAAACCCCACCATCTCATCACCAGTAAGAGAACTGCCTTTTCATCATCCTCATTATATGTCATTATATATTAATTCCTTCAATAACCACCTACCTCTCCTTCTCATTACCGCCCTGTGTTTCTGCCTTTACCAGAAAGAATCATTCATTCATTCACTTGTGTCAAAAAACTCTTCAATGTAATTGCTGCCATCATGAGGGTTTCACACAAAACAACTTGACAAAGACAGCTTAAATGTGGACATTTTTTCTCCAGATGCTCAGATAATGGTAAAATCCGAGTCAAGTACCCGCAAAAGTTTTCATCAGAAAGACCTTTTCTAATCAAAGTGTTACTGTCAATAAACATCAAATGGGAGATTCCTTTAAGTGGGCGATCCTGCTAATAGTTTCACACCAAGTGGAGGCTTGATCATAAATTATATCCACAGAATCTAACCCAAACGTTTAGGTGACTGGGGGAAAATTTTTGTCAGTGCTCTCTGTTTTTGATGCTTTGGATTACTAAGACAGTGACAGTGTGGTTAAAACAAAGCCGCTCTGATTGAGCCGAACACCCAAACCTTGGAACAAACGAAGGTGTTACAAGCTATCGATCTAACTGCGGTCTGAAGGATGTTCCTAAATGCTCTCATGGTAAGCTAACTTTTTTTTCCAAAACACACAATGGTATACATTTTTACCCGTCTGTCACAAAACAAAAACAGTGTGCTATTTTCCATGCCTGATGCTAAAGTGACATCAGTTTCATCTCATACTTTTGTGGCTTCTGTGTGGGTGGGAGAGTGTGCCAGGTGTCAGGAGACTGCGTCATTCTGGGGTCTCTCTCGTAAGTACACTCGCTGAACCAGCTCGGCACAGCCTCTAAAACCACAGGCCTTAGTCACCCTGCGACTACTCCTCTTGTTGTTGTTCATAGACTCTCAGTTGTTCCCTGACCCTCACCTTTGCACTACTTTCTCTCTGGGGTGAGTGAGCATCACCACCTCCTGCCTCTACAGATTCTCCCCCTCTGTGTTGCAGTCTTCGGTATTTTCCTTCTTGTTTTCTTTTATCTAGAGCCGGAGTGGGCTTCCTGCCTAACAATTGAAGGAACCCGGCAGTCAGAGGTGTTATGTTCTCCCCTCCAACTATACCTTTATTGTATCTACAGATAGGACACACAAACCCATCCAGGGCACAAACAGGTTTCTGCTTTTGTTGTTACAGTTAATGTTTCAGATGATCTATCTAATTTGAATCTCAAAAATAATCTGAGTTAACAGAGTGATGCAGTTTATTAAGGGAGAAAAAATAAACCCAAACCAAACTCTGGCCCTGTGTGAAAAGTAATTACCCCTTAAAGATAAGCTTGTTTATGATGCTTTAACTTTGACTAGGCCACTTCAAAACCTTAATGTTGTTTTTTGTTTTTTCACCAGCTGGAGGTTTCCTCAGGATTCTCTCTTGGAAAATATTCATGGTTCCATTAATTGTGGCAAGTCATCCAGGTCCTAAAGAAGCAAAGCAACCCCAGACCCCCACACTGCTCCCACCATGTTTGACTGCTGGTATGATTTTTTTTTTTAACAGCTGTGTTAGTTTTACACTAGATGGAACTTGATGCACACCTTCCAAAAAGGTCCACTTTTGTCACCAGTTTACAGATTATTTTGCTAAAAGTCTAGGGAGTCATCAAGATGTTTTGTGGTAAATGTGAGATGGATCTTTTTGGTCAACAGTGGTTTTTACTTGTAGATGATCTTCTGTGTTGCTTTGTGAGATCATTTAGCCTACTTCATGCTATCATAAAGGTTCTATTAAGTGATTTCTTCAGGCAGTAATCAGGCCTGAGCAGATATGTTTTTAGATGAGATCATGTTTGTTTAAAAAGCTTTTTTCCCTTTTTTAAATGAAATCATCATTTGAAAACTACACTTTGTATTTACACAGGCTATGTGTTGTCTGATATTACAATTGCTTTTTATATTTGTTTTCATATTTGTTTTAATATTGCAAAAACCTTTCAGGAACAGCAACTCGAGTTTTATGTATACTCTGAATAAATCCAAATACATGTTACTCTCAAAATAAAACATAACAGATTATTATCATTGTTATAATATAGTTGGAAAATGTTAACTGTTTTCCTTCACTTCTAAATGTTGCTTTTGTCAAGAAAAAACAAAAATGTACAGTTTTGTGAAAATCTGATAAATGTTATGGTACATGTGCTTTGATGTATAAATTGTGATAATCTTGTCGTTCCTTCATTTTCTGTTAGATTTAAAACCTTTAACAAAGACCCTGTAACACGTTGTTTCTTTTTTAGGGTTTGTTGAATTAAGACAAAGTTTGCGCAAATCAGTTGTATTTGAAAGAAAATCAGAAAGGCTGGACCTTACAGACAGTGCATCTCTAAAATTAACCCTGAACACAGTTTGCGTAATCATTGCTCACATTGTAATTGCCAACCGTTTTGCTACCTTTTTAGAATATGTCAGACATGACTTTGGTGATGGTCAGGTACTGAAATAAAAGGTTGACCAGAAGCGTAGAAATAAAGCCAGTGTGGAATAAACACAAACAGAGATATAAAAAGGCTCTGGTTCTGGACTGTAGATTTAGAACGCTGGGTGAGGTTAGGGGAAAACCTACGGCCGCTCCGCTGGACGGCTCTTTGTTTATCAGCTACATTTTCTGCTGCATTCTGTCGCGGTCATGGTGACTGTGTAAAGTTTGTCTTTTCTAAGTATTGGGTAACCACGCTGTGAGCTGCCAGCTTTTTGTGTTTGTGCGTATCTGCCTCAATACCATAAGTGATTATACCCTGTTTCGGAATAAATATGTGTGCTTTTAAAAGAATGATTTCATGGGAAAATGTAATGCTGCGTGGAAACCGCTCCTGATGTTGCCTGAAACAGTCGTGCAGACTCAGCACGCGGAGTTGGACTCACACACACTGGAAAACAGCTGGAGGTTGCCCCGGGTTCAGCGAGCTGCTGTGTTGATTGGCAGGTGCTTTAACTGGCTCTGATTGGCTCGAAGCTCACCTGTGGTAGGCTGGTTGCAGAACCGTCAGCTTCAGTAACAAAACCTGACAGACACATACATAAACCACCCCCCACCTCCTGACATGAACAATACCACCCCACGCCTTGTGTCTCACACTGTGTCCTAAAAATTTCCTCTATCCGAAGTTCATTAGAAATGAAGACATTCTGTTTGATATGCAGAGGAATTTCCCTCTCTCCCAATCTCCAGGACAGAAGAAGAGGGAGCCGCACAATGTACCAGTTAAAAGGACTTAGTCTCCATTGAAACTTGGCCCTTTAAAATCCCCGTAGAGCCCCCAGGGCCCCCCTTACGATTCTGGCCTCAATAGAAGGAGCTGCAATGCTGAACACTGGGCCTCGTTGTATTCAGCCGGTGTCCCAGCCGAGAGCCATTGACTAGCCCCACAATGTCCCAAGCGCTCCTTTACAGTAGAGAAGGGCTCTTTTCTCTAAAGGGTGGCTCTAGACTTTAAGAGGAGGACATACTTTTTCACAACGATCCCTTTCCAATGGCGGCATCTGCAATCTGTTGCTTACACGTCAACTCACTGAAGTCTCTTCTCCCCTTCAGCCTTTTTTACTGCAAACTGGCCAAGGACATGAACAAATTGACCACAAATTCCTGAGCGCCTGGCAGCCAGTGGCCACTCTGGCTCGGCAAACTTGCACCCACTTTCTCTACTTTTCTCTTGTACCCTCCCTCCTTTCTTTCTAAGCATTCAATCTCCCTCCCTCCCTCTCTAACTTTCTCTTTTGTTGACAAAAAAGCCCTGAAGCCTTTCTCCCCCTCCTCTGGGCTACCCTTTTACTTCTCTCATGTGTGTCTTTCAACTGGTTCCCGCTCTCTCTCTACCTGCGACTGAAGGGCCGAACACGAGTTGAGAGGGCTGATGAATGGGGCTTCTGTAAAAGGGCTTAACACTGAGGTGCCGAATGGGAATTTGTTTTGCAGGACATCCACTTGTCAGGCATGCAGTCCCATGCCATCCTCACCATCTCAGCAGTTTCATACAGATAAAAAGCAGAGAGGGGACAGATGAGGGTTTTTTTTTACTCTGTAAGGAGATTCAGAGCATAGGTGGAAAAATCTATTGAGAGGACAACCTTTGGTCATGCACTCCACAAATATGGACTTTATGAATGAAAACTGATCAAAGGAAGCTAAAGGAATTTTGTCTCAAGCCAAGTAGTGAAAAAAAGGTCAGACGAGAGTAAAATTGGACTTGGCCTGTGTACAAAATGCCATATATGGAAAAATGAACACTGCATATCACCCTGAACACATCATTTCCATGGTGACACAGGGTGGTGGCACCATCATGGTGTGGGGATGCTCTCTGTCAACAGAATCAGGTAGCCAGTCACATGGATAGGAAGATGGATGCAGCTAACTAAAGGTTAATTATTGACAAAACCTGTTGGAGGCTGCAAAAGATCTGAGCCAATGCAAATATGCTTTGTTACCAACAGATCATTTTCCACTCACACTGCAGGTGTATCAGTGGTTCCTTGAGTTTCCTGAAGTAAAACAGTTTGGCATAGAAAGTACACCCAGTTCTTCTGTTTTTCTGTGTGTCTTTTTTGTTCCCAGCTGGTCAAGGCAGATGTAGTCATTGTGGATTGATTAACTGGATACGATTGTGTTACACAGGACAGTATAATATTAAATCAGACTATATTCAACTGTAAAGGAAATACAGCTGTTTGTCTAGTAAAACAGCCTCAAAAGGATGTTTTTAGAGGAAAAACTGAATTGAAGAGAGAGTCTTTGTATAAAGCACGGTACTAATAGCTATATCAAAGACTCTTTCCAGCAAAGGAGCACAGGTAAACACAGATGTATTGGGTCAGGTGTATTTTAGACTAAGGTTGTCACTAAGTCCTCCAGCAGCCAAGCAGCATAACTATAGAGACAGAGCTCAGGATAAAACAAATCAAAATAAATTTTATTAAAAAGTAAAATTTTACTTCTAGTTCTAACCTGGGCAGGTTCTCTGCTTTAAACACAGGTGTTAAGACACAAACAAATTTAGTGATATCAAAGTACAGTTTCTTAAAAACACGACATATGGATCCCAATGTCACTATGAGAGCTCCACTGAACAGAAAGGCCACAAACACAGCAGCCTGGTCACCCAACCTTTCTACCAAGGCCACATTCATTTCTCTCATCCTCCGATGCTTTCTGTAAAGCCCAGGGGATCAAGTCATCCAAGGCCACTGCTCTGCGCACATCTTCTCTGCTGGACAACCAGGCCAGCAGGCGAGGCGAGGGGCCGACTTGGGACCTAGTGGTCAGGGTACTTGGCTTTGGATAGACTTTGTAGCCTGACAGCTGGACGGAGGAGGATTCAAGGGGGATTAGATGCCTCAGAGCAGTGCACAGGCTTCCATGGAGATACTGTCCTCCAGTGTTTACAAGCTCCCAATAGCGTGTCCGACCTCTCCTCCCCATCCTTCTATTCCTCCACAGGGCCACTGTGTCCGTCCTCTTCTGATGTAAATGTCCGTTCCTGGCAATCTGGAGAGTGGAGCTTGTTTTGGTGATTCTGTGCTTTCCCCCTGTGTTCGTATTGGAGCTGTGTTTTACAATTTGAGCCTTTCATTTTTTTTAACTCCCTCTTTTATCCTTTCTCTGTTTAAGAGGCTCTGTCCAGCCAGGCTGACTGCCCACAGAAGGGCTGGTGTTTGTGCCATCCGGCTTTCACGCTGCCCCCGGTTAAAGTGAATAAAAGGTGGCAGAGTGCTGTCTGGCCCTTAGCAGGGAGCACCTGGTCATGTTCATGTGCCAGCTTGAAGACAGGGCCAAAAACATCCTTCTGAACAGCTTATTTGTCTCAGAATTAGTCCTTTGAATTTTCTCTTTTTTATTTTATAAACCTCATCAATATGAATAGATTATGACATTTGTTTAGAAATTAACTGGTAATAATTGTATTGTCAAATTAAGTGATGGTATATGTTATGGAAAACTTTAAAGTCACCAGCTCATACTTTTTAATAGTTCTGCTCAGATAAAACATTATATTTCATGACACGTCAAACGTTTAGGCACAAAGAAGGTAGGATTTTTTTTATTAACTAGGTTAATCTGAGGGATTCTAGTTTGTTCAAATAAAAGATGAGACATCGCTGGTCTTGGAAATCCACAGGGTGAAGTGTTTGGACCAGTTCTTTTCACTACACAGGGATGTGAAAAAGTATTTGCCCCGAAACAGGTTTATTCTGTTTTCACGTTTTTGTAACACTTAATGTTTCAGATCATCAATTAAGTTATAAAAAATCTAACAAAGCTAGAAATGCAAAAGGATGTTTTCAAATGATAATTTCATTAGTAAGCCTTAGTATTTACATTAAGCCATCCAAACCAACCTGGCCCTATGTGTAACATAATCCCTCCTTTGTTAAATCATGAATCACCAGGATCATCAACAGTTTTTTTTAGAAAGCACGGCTCAATTTTACTAGCCACACCCAGGCCTGTTATCTGCTGACCTATAGAAACTGGAAATTAAATAGAACCTGTATAACAACATGAAGCAGGCAGAAAGATCTTTAAAAGTGACAGATCATGACGCAATTTAATCAGTCAATCAATCAAACATTATTTATATAGCCATATGGGTCCATCTGGACCCATAAAATCTGCTCTATAGCAAAAGATCCTGAGAAAGAATGCCCACTTAAGCTTAAGCACTCTTGGGTTGTACAGCAGGACGATAATCCAAAGAACGTCATCAAGTCCATCTCTGAATAACTAATAGCTAAATAAAAAAATGTTCCCCTAAAAATGAAATAATAATTTCAAAACTGTTTGTCACAGTATGTGTTAATGGCAATAATGGAGAAAAAAATCACTTGTCATTTCCTGGAGTCCAATGGCTTCAAGCCAAATAACCTCTTCATGTGTTAACCTTTAAGGTGATACCACTGCCTTACTTGATGGCTCAGAGGAGTTGATACTGTGGGTCAACTTCAGCCCTCCTTGAAGCCTCGTTCCCATCAGAAAAAATACATGGAGGCATTTAAGTCCTGCCCTGAAGTGTTTTGTTAAAGAGATTGATGTTTGTTAGAACTGAATTATGTTATACACACAGATTTTATGTCATCTCTAATACTCAAGATCAATAAAAGTTGGAAAAGAAAAAAAAGAGCTAAAACACAGGAAAATCTCAACACGACAATATACAAAATTTTACCCAAAAACTCCCGTGTCCCATGTCCTATACTCTTTTTGATAAAAACTGGCTGGACATGTTTGATATCCAGTTATCAGATTGTCACCGCAGCACATTAACCTGCATGTAAGCATTTGATTCTCGGCAATCTGCTCGGTTTTTACTTTCTCTGAATCAATCAAAAGATTAAAAGCTATAGTTTGTGCTTTCAGTGGTTACACTGGCTTTACTAAGAACGAACGAAAGTCAAGAAATTCAACTCTTGGGTAAAAAGTTAAATCAATCTTTGACCTGAGAGCGATGACTCATGCGCTTGTCTGACAGTTTTTTAAAAATCTGTAAGGAACAATGAGCACAGAGAAAAACAGTTTCAACTAAAATGAGTCATTTTGAACCATGCTGGATCTGACAGTTCTTTCTTTTCTGAAAGTTATTGACTTTGCAGTAGCGCACCTAAAGTTGTGTATAAGAAAAACACACACACACACACACACACACACACCCTTGGCTCCCTGCTCTTGTTGTCAGCAACTGGGCCTCTCTGCTCAGTCTCCACCCTTCATTCTTCACTAATAGTCAGGTGCTTCTTTTCTTACCCAGAGGAATCAATCTTCAGTCTTGTCTACAGCCTTCCTGAGTGTGTGTGTGTGTGTGTGTGTGTGTGTGCGTGCGTGCCCGGGAAAGAGACAAATAAGCAATGTTTCCGGGTCTGTCCTTGTGTAGAGTGACACTCAGAAAGATAGGAACTTTCACAACTTTTCTGTGTGTGCACATGTATGGGTATGTGTTACTGGAAAGAAGATTCCCATCAATCCAGGTGTGCCTCTTTTTATCTCCACTTCCGCCGCCTATCAAGTCTGCTTCTTCACGCTCCCCCTACCACCCTCTGTCCTGTCCACGCCGGGAGTAAAAACAGATGGTCACAGCCGCACACACTCGACTGAATCCCGGTCCAGCACTGCACATCAAAGGCAGAGTGAAGGAGAAGCGGCATTGCTGAATGAGAGGGAGAAGAGGGGAAACATCCTCCATCTCAGGACCCCACACTTACCCCTTTTTGTTGTGGCACTTTTTCTCTTCCTCCTTTGCTCTTTTTTCCACTTATCCTATTCATTAAAAAAAATCTATTTTCTGAAAGCAGGATACCTGCACATTTCCATGCTATTCCAGACAAAAATTTCTGTTTTTTATATCATTCTGGACATTTGAATAAACCTTGAATAGAACTCTTATTTGTAGGTCTCACAAATTATAAAACAAGAGCTGAAACTGACTTTTTTGGTGTGTGATATAACACCATTTGCTGCTTTTTTGACATCTGGACAAATGTAGACCAACCTTTAATCTGTAACTCTTCTATTTGCCAAATAAGGATTGGAGTTTCCTTCATTAAATGAAAATTATTTGAGCCACAGTTTTTGCTTTAAGGGCTTCGGTACATTTATTTCATTGGTAAAATTCTTATAAAATAGCACCTTTCGTACATTGTTTGGCAGAGTCAGATCACAGCTCCAGTTCAACCTGAATTTATAGTTGTCTGCAGGCAGTATTTAACATTTGAAAATAGGGGCCATTGTATTTTAACGCAGGGCAAGCCTGGCTTGGATAGCTTTTCCCTTAAAAAAGGAAATCATTATTTGACAATGGCTTCTATAATTTACTCAAGTTATCATCTTTGTCTGATGATCTAAAACCTTTAAGTGTGACAAACAAAGCAAAAATAAAAGAAATCTGTAAGGGAGCAAATGCTTTCTCCTAGCCGTTTACAAGCCCAAAAAGCAGGCATTATCATGTAAAGTTAGCATCCCATAATAAACTGAAAATCTTACAGCTCTGCTAAAACCACAGAGAAAACATAAACATAAGGCAAGATGGCACGAGAACCAGGAGGTAAGACCAAACCAGGAGAAGAAATGTTAGGATAAGTGATAACTGGAACAATGAATGGGTTACTATGATTACCTGGAAGCACTGACTAAAAACAAATGGACAGAAGAGAAACACAGAGAAATTCGGAAACTAACCAACAACTAAACATTGACAAACAAGTCCTAAAAATACAAAATTACATGCAATTTGAATTTCAAGCGTCAAACAAAACCAAAGTCCAACACATCATGAGAGCAGCAGGTGGTTTATCTATGCCAGCGTAAAAAGGATTTAAATCTGAAAAGACTCACAAAGAGAGGGTTGGCAATTAGAAAAGTTTTAATGATGTGAAATTACATAATTATATATTTGGCATTTGGACCTGGGAGGAAGACATGAATGCTGTGAATGAAATGAGCTAAGATGAACATTTGTAAGGCTTAGATTTAGAGATGTCTTCCCCTTGATCCGACACTGGTGGTGGATTGGCGGCCAGGGAGCGAGGAAGCCAGGAATAGATATGAAGGAAGATGGTTGAGGTGGGGCGGAGGAGGGATGAACTCAGCTGACAAGCGAGGAGGAACACAGCCGAAGGTCCTTTAAAAACCAGGCGTCGGAAGGTGATTGGATGATGAATCAGGCGGACAGGATGCTTATTGAAAGGCCGGGAGATGCACGGGGAAGTCATTGGATGGTGGAGACAGCGAGGGTGAGTCTTTCATTCTGAATTTTCGTTTAAACTCCATTTGTTTGGCATCAAACATTGAACTGGCCGATACTCCAAACAATGGAAAACTCCATAAATACCAAACAAGTTATTCAAATGTGTCACCGGTTTTGCAAGGTTTATGAGAAGATCCACACTATCTCCCTCAGATGAAAGGAAGGTGGTTAGGATGTTCCGAAGAGGCCACTAAGAAAACACCTGCAAAGAACTGAAAACTACTGGAAATCTAGTGTCACTGTCCACAGTGGAGCAACGTTCCTCATCATGAGCTTAGAGCTGCTCTGAAATTAATACCTTCAAGCTTGACCAAAATTGTCCAGATGGGCAAATCAAATGTCTTCTGGAGAAATATTTTATGGTACAGAAAAGGGAGCGAGTGAGTGAGGGTGGGAGGAAGTGTGTGATAAGGCAAAAAGACAATGAATAAACACAACATTTAGACAATAAAATGAAGAATCACATTTGGAAATATATTTTTCCATACTGTATTTCCTTTTTCCATAATATCCAGTCCTAGCAAATACTGAAATCAACTCCCATACTTTTCCACACTGCATAGGAACCTTGTTATTTAAAGTAAAGGCAGAGGTGGTGGGTAACAACAAAATGAAGCATGTACTGCAAAATCAAACGTGTCTCAGGCCAAAGGAACTGTCTCAGGGAAAACTAAGTCAGTGTAAAACAGTGTTCACTAAAAACCCTGTAATACAGAAAACATGATAAATAGTAAGGAGCCTTAAGTATTATTTTATTGAAGCAGTTTTATTCAAAATGCCCTAAATCTAATGATAAAATAAGATCTAAAAAGTTTTTTTTGGAAGAAAAACAGGTTCACACCACCACATATCCTCCTCCGTACTTTACACATGATATCCTTTGTTTCACGCCAGACCCATCAGGACTGTTTGGTGCTGAACTCCTCAAATGTGCTCTCATCTGACCAAAGAAAACTGTTCCAGGTAGTCCTGGTAGCAACGAACAAACTTCACATGTTTACATGGTTGGGGAGAAAAGGTTGCAGTTGCCTTTAGTGCGTGGCATGTAATGGTTGTCATAGAGACATGGGGCTTCATGTACAAAGATTGCGCAGCTTTCATACTAAAAGTTTGTGGTAGGGAGAAATTCTGAAACTTGCGGCACACAAAAAAATCAGATGCTTAGACACGTCACCGCACACGTCGATTCATACATCCCAGTTTGCGGTGGATTGGGCGCAGCTGCTTGTACTTGGACCGCCCGGTCCCTGCCCCTAAATACGTGTGTATATGTGTAAAGTAGTATAAATAGCCCATGTCACCCCTGATGTGTCCAAATAACCATGGCAACGGTGCTGTGACAATCAAAGAACCGGTTCCCGTCGGCGAAAAAACACTGAGAGACTGTCTGCACATCATAAGGGATGTTTGGAGTGAATTAAAGCAAACCAACAACTTCTTGAATGACATCAACAACTCAAGCTTGACTTGAAATAACAAGGTTGTTGGCTCGAACCCATTAAGTTCTGTAATGTCTGCATCAAATCAGCACGGTACTCTAGCTGCTGCACTAAGCTCAATTACAGTTCAATGCTGATCATCATAATGACGTGAATATGCCTCTTAAATTTCTATTAGGAAGACACACACTATGCAAGGTACTTTAAATCTTTACAACCATTCAGGACGCCACATAAAAAAAATAGAAAATCACCTAGAAGCCGCCATCGAGCATGGAGTCTGCTTCTGGTTTGTTCCCAACACTTAGAATTATTGCAGTATAAAGGAATCATGAGCTGAGGAGGCCAACGTACCATTGCATTAGCACGTCATAAATAGGTTGGGCATATGAAATGCCCAACCTATTTATGAATGAACCTTACCTTATGAATGAAAATGCCTTCTATTCATAAATTCATATTCACTCACAGATGGGGCTCTTTTAGTAATATGAATCCAGTCCATAGCTCTCATTATATTCAGAAATCAGCTCCTTGCTGCAAATGAGAGCCACAGTTTAGAGAAACTTTATATATCAGAGCAACGTATGGATAAGGCTGTCCCATATAGCTGGCATGGACCGGCTCAGGGATTACTGTTAAATACCCGACCTGTCAGTCAGCTCCCTCTGAAAAGCTCCAGGAAAGGACAGCAGCATAGTGAGAACTTGAATTGGCACCGGCGACTCACAGTTCCTCCTGGTTTCCCTCTGCAACACTGAGGCCAGCTCCAGGCAGAGCTCCAAAATAACTGCCCAGGGCAATTTAAAGCGGCTGACAAGCCATGCATCATCATGTGCCAACAGATCAGTGCGATCTCTGAATAAAACACTCCCTCCAACTTCTTCCATTGGTGATGTCCTCCAGCTGTACCAAAGTTGCCATCGTTCCACAGTTACGCGCAACTTTATGGAGCTATTTATCGACATGTGTGATTGTCTCCAACTTATCCACCTTATCACCTGACTTGTTTGAAATTAATCTGCTGATCTGAGATTGTTTTATTCTCAGTGAGAATGAAAGTGCTCCTTAAATGATTCGCATGCATTTTAAGCTCCTCAGCGCACAGACCGATGTGCATTTCCATCTACAGGTGACAGAAACAGAGGAAGTTTTACAGTTTACATCTGACTGAGGGTGTTTCCATTATTTTCTCCGAGGTGTGTTACGCTATTGTATGAGGCTAAATGTGATTCAGTTTGATCACTCTGGTTTAAACCATACAAGATCAAACTCATGAAAAACATCAGATTTGATGCCCCATAAATAAGATAAAACAGAATGGGTTCATATCAGTGGATTTAGGTGAGTTTTAGTTCTCTGTAGTTTATTATTGTTGATTGAAAACATTTGCGTGGCTTCCTCACATTTTCACGGCAGGTCAAAGGTTTGGGTGGATTTACGCACACTTTCACGCAACGTTCATTTTAGTACATGTCGAGCTGAGTGTAAAACATTGCGCAGCAAGATTTTTTGCGCGAGTACGCTTCGTACATGAGGCCCCTCGTGACTTGACACAATACATTTCAGTTTTCTAATTTGCGTTTGGGGGGAAATACACTTGAGCCTCTGTCCAGTCTTCTCCAGTAATTTTGGAAAAAACTAAGTTTTCCTAAAGTGGGAACATGAAACTGGTTTAAAGGATTATAAAATTGTGTTTGGATGATATGCTGTGGAGTTTTTTTATGATGACGGAAATTTGTTGACGTCTGGCGGTTAACTCCCCTGGTCAGTTTAAACTTTTTTTCTCTTTATTGAAAACAATGAAGTGTCTTGTGAAGATACTAAGTGCTCATAAATCCTATGCAGAGTCTTACTTACTTAAAAAACCTGAAAGTTCCCCTTTAAGCTAGTTTTAAACAGAGCAGCAACCAATTTATTAAGCATTTCAATGGAGAGGAAGAAAAATGCCACTTCATGATAAGCTTGTGTGTTGTTGAGTTTGTTTAAATCCATTTGGAAACAAACTGTTGTGTTCATATATGTGTTATTTGTTCAATAACCAAAAGTTTTTTTTTTTATATTTTAGATGAAAAAATGTCAAGTTCCCAATGACGACTGATTCAAAAAGCTCTTTCAAATAATGAATTACTGTAAGTGAGGGAGTCGATTTGCATCGTGTAGGAGATATTTAAATTGTGGGTTTCCCACAAGCCTAGGAGCAGAACCTCTGCCGTCTTCAGAAAGGGGGTGTTTATGTGAAAATAAGCACCAAAAATAGAAAAGGCTTCTGTAAGTCATGCGTTCTCCAGTTAACCTTCCCCCACAGCTCGTGCAAGTCACCTGTGGTGTTTGTCTGTGCATCAATGGAGGCAACCTACTCACGGTTAGTTGGGTTTCACAGCAGCAGCAGTGGCAGCGGTGGCTCTGCTCTGTACAAAACACAGGTAAGGGAGAGGTGTGAACATAATGGAAAAAGAAACCGAGAGATGAAAAGAAATTGACAAAAATCACCCCACATCAGCATCTAAATAAAGCTTTTAAAATAACCCTAAAGCTAAAACGTAGTTTAGTAGTATGCAAATCTAAACTTAGTAGCAAAGACTTTTATTTCCTATAAGAAACCGAAATGAATATTGTAGTGATTTTTTTAAGAGGAAACAGAAAGCAAGACAGGGAAATAGAAACCGAGGAAAACAGCTTACGATAAGATCAGAACACCGAGTTCCTATCTGTTGCTGAGCTCTGGTTGCTGAGCAGAATGACTGGAAACATGGTGATGTTGCACGGTTCAAACCACATCACAAACACACACTCACATGTGTGTATACACACACACCACACCACACACACACGTCTCAGCAAGCTCACAACACTGTACGGCTGCACAAACTGCTGCAAACGTGCTCCACTGTGGAAAAAAAAACTCAAAAAGAGTGGGCAACGTTCAGACACAAACTCGTAAAAACCACACTGTTGACACAAAACACTACAAACGCAGACAGCCCTTGTGTACCTGTACTAGTAACTGAGGTGCAGAAAGATCAATTAAAATAAGTGGTTTGTACAGCCTGCAACCAGGTGTTTTCTTATTTCCTGTTTATGGTTGTGCCTTTGTCTTTTTCCTGCGTCACATTGCTGCGTTATGCGTACATGTAAATAGCCAAATGCATCCATCATTTGTGGGAGATTGTGTTGTGTATGTTCAGCAGGTAAGAGGTTATTGTGGACAAATCGTCACATGCTTTTGCATCTGCAACGCATATGAAACTGCATTCTGTAGCGAGGTACATAAACAACAGTAATTGGTGACACATTGTTATTGGACACCAGCTGAAGCTGATGCATCGGATCCTTAAGTAAGAAGATGTCAGTTAGGACACTGTTCAACTCTGAGCTGTTGAGATAACTGTGGAGATAGTGTGAAGATAAGAAGTGATGCACTGAATCAAAGGTGTGACAATTGTGGGATTTACATGCTTCTGACAACAATGATCTCCATCTTTCTAAACAAACCATGCTCAAACACACAGAATCAAGCAGAGTAAGCTTACTGCATTTAAAAGGGCAGTAATGCTATGCCTAATTTACATTGCTGTACAGATACTATTCATTCACAAAAAGAAGCAATTGCAAAACTCAAATGCTAAGATACGTTTCTCTTCTATTAAATAGGAAGAAATTAAAAATACGGTCTGCTGCCTACAGTTTTTAGTGACACTGTTACAGCATCACTAAAAAACCTAAACTCTGCGAAGTGTTGAAAAAAAACCAAACATTAACGTTATGTCTGCCATCGCTACCAGTCATCCTGGCACTGCCTTGGTGTGGACTGCTTTAAAAAGATTACTTAATATGTGTCATGGCGCTTAACACTAAAAAACAAACACCCTGTGTGTGCCCTCTTCTGGATGAGGCTGGTAAATGCCTGTGACTGACGCAGGTTTCAAAACTGAAAACGCCCAGGTTCCCCCGTGTGGTATTGTTGTGACTATGAATCTGAGAATATTATTTAATATTTATTATTAATATTTTGATATTTTATTAAATAATATTTCGGTCTGTTAAAGGTCATCCTGTGAATACCAGCCCAGTAAGGCGATGATATTAGGACAAAATAGAAAGGTGTGAGACGAGCTCTGGCATTATTGAACAGCATAAACTCTGCACACATGGAATGAATTCACACAATTTCTTAAAATGCAAGAATTTATTAACAAAAATAAGTCAACTCAAAGTCAAACATATTTCAATCAACAAACTCTTTACTATGCTAAAACAATCCAACTAAACTACCAAGCAGAATTAAAGAATAAGGAAGACTAATGGGCTATGTACAATATAAACAAGTTGATTAAGGATGATTGAAAACCATGTCCGAAAGAGTGATGCAACATTATCTTGAATAATCAGCATACCTTTAGACAACCATTCACAATGCAAGATCAGATAAAATATTATTTTAATAAAATAATGTTTAAAGAATGATCTACTGAATAAAACCAACCTTCTGGATGACTAATTCTCAACGGTGTCTCCTTAGCTGCCTTTATTTGTTGAAATAATATTTAAGGAAATATTATTAAGGAAATGGTAAAATATTTAAGGGAATATTTTGGAAAAGAGCCAAATCTTTCTGGAGAAATTGGGGCTTAATGGTGTTTACTTAGTTATCAAGTATAGTAAAATAATGTTAGGGAAATATTATTTACTGGAAAGAAAACTAACAACCTTTCTGGGTAAATATTATTTGGTGGCAAGCACGTGTCCTTACCTGTTAGCAGTTAAAGCTAACAAAAGAAGCTGATAGCTTAGCACCAGAATCAAACACATACCTTTATTGTCAATAAAAGGGTTAAAATGCATAAGCGCGTATGGCGCGTTATGATCAATCTTCTGTTTAAAATCACCCTTTAAATAAAGTTTGTCTTAACTTTAAAAACACACAAACACAGAACACAACCTGAGCACATGTGCTGCAGATAGCATGCTAGCACCAAGATAGCTGAGTTCAACACAAACAAAACCAAACTTCATAAAATGAAAAACGTTTCATCCTAAATATCTCTGCCCAAACCCTAACCTCGTATGAACCATGCTGAGGAGTTGTCCGGGAAACGAAGAAGTTTGAAGAAAGCTCTGTGAACAAAGGGTTAGCTTCAGCTAACCTCCATAGCTGTTTGATGCCGTGACTCGCTCTGTCCGCTGACCAAACGGCAAGTTACTGGTGACCACGGTAATGCGTCCGTTGTCCTCCTTCGGGAAACTGCTGCACTCAGAGTCGTAGAGACAGCGTTTCTGCCGGAAACTCTCTATAACACAGCTTGATTCTACAGGCCTCAGAGAGAAAGGTCAAGCCAGGCTTGTACCTTAATTCCTGTTCATGAATGAATCTACCGAATACACAAACAGTGATTCATTTGTACTTATCTTAGCACATATGATCGATGATCGTATGACACTCTCGGATCCAGTTGAAGAGTTATGTCTGTTTGCCAGCAAAGAGACATTACCGCGCTGTTCCTCCCCTCTCCCGATGATCACCGGTGTGGAAGAGATCGGAGCATTGGAAAGGAGGG